>NC_141874.1:33910604-34213635 GCF_056163025.1 Triticum urartu | reverse complement strand
AACCGTGTAGCCACCTCAATTGATCTGTGTCGCATTGCGTTATGTCCTCCTCATCTCAGCACTCACATCTGACCTGTTGGTCGACCACCGGCACAATTACATCTGCCCGTCAGCCAGTCTCAGCCCTCGCCAACAACTCATCTGCAAGCCTCTATTGGTCATCAAGTTTGATCACTACTAGCGGCAGGTGTTGTGCCTTGTATACAAGTGTGGAAATGATGAAGTGTGTGCAATTTTCTATAGTTGTTTTTCGATTCATCGCTATTTATAGCTCATTGTCTACTTAAATTTGTATGTAGGTGGGATGCAAGTTTTGGTATTAGGAAGAAAATACAATGATCTACTGATTGGTAGAAATCTGCTAGATGTTGGTGCACTACTTCCTGTGATGAGACTACATATGATGTAATGTCCAAGCTTGAGGAAGCAAAGAAGAAAGAAGTCTGCAAGCTCAATAAGCCTAACATAAAAAAACCCAACAATGTAAGCAATGATGAGATGGAGAATGTATTGGTCGGACTAGCGAGAGCACTTAAGGAAGTAGTGTTTCTATTGAGATCTGTATTTTTTCTTGTAGCTTTCTTTCGATTACTTCTCTTACCGAAGAACTAGTGTAGTATGTTATCAAGATGTCATTTAATGAAATAACTGAGTAGTGAAGTTTAACTCTATGGACCAAAAATAAATGAATTAATGTTTAACAAATGTAGGGGATCAGTTAGTAACCACACTTTTTTAGAGGAGCAAATATAAGGAGTTCAATGATTAATACCTTTGCTACTCTAAATTATACAAGATCGGTTCGACATGCGCTCTTAACCCGGGTAGAAAGTTTTCAATGTTATGGAGCATTTCAATGGCGAATGTCCACATCACTACTCATGGGGTAACATTTTAAGGGTTGATATACACCATATGAGTTTTCTAAGTGCTGAGGGACTGGAAGACCTTGGTAATCCCCAATTAGCTCTCATTTAACAACCTGCGGGTTTGGATCTTAAACTGCGTTTCAAGTGTATACATGGTTACCCAATTCCTCCTAGTCCTACAAAATTATCAAACACTACCATGTGATGGCTACCAGATTTCCTAGCATGGGAAATGGATTACCTAATGCCTAGCAATTCAAATGATACAAACATATACATTTCCCTGACCATGTATATTGCAATAATAGAGATGAACTATTTGTAGGCTTCAAGTAGTCGTCTCTCTCTTGAATTACAAGGACATTACCCATAAATTGAACTTATCATTCAGCAACAAGCATTTACCCATTGACATGGTTTTAGTTGTATGTATCTTTAGATGCAAAAATCAAAGTAGATTTCCTACAACTATCTATGAAAAGAACGTTTAACGCAAGAGCCAAAACTTTCAATAAAAATAGCTTTGAAATATTTGGCCAAGCTTGGCAAAAGGTCGTGTCGATGAGTTCATATTAATTATGAAGAGGGCAGTGGTAACATGCATTGGTAGCAAGTTAGACATCCACCAATCATATCTACTTTGAGGTGACTATGCATATCACGAACAAGGACAACAAATGCTCACTTGCTTACCCCAGGGTGTTCTTTTATTGAAGGAGGGGGCCGCGGCCCTGGGCACCGGCAAGAAAAGGGGCCCCACCCAGGTACTGAGCACGAAGAACCCTTTCCTCAACCATCAGTCTTCCATTAGAGCTCCAGTATCGGTTCTCTTCTCCGCGTCCCTAGACACTGGAAGGATAAAGTTGACTTGTTTTTCCTCTGCCATCTATGCCTTAGGTGTTTTACCGCAACATGTTGTTAAGTGCTGGTTTGGGAGACTAGGTTGGGCTAGGGATCACAATGGGTTCAGTATGAATTATATCATCGTTAGAAACACAAGATTTAGTGTTTTTCTTCTGGTGTCTTTCAATATTTTTTAAAGTTTGAATACATATTATTTCAAATTGATGGTTGATTGTTCTGTCAGCTTTATTTATATAATTTTTCTATATCATGCTCTGGTCTTAATTTGTTCATATCGGTTGATTGTGTTTTTATCTAGTAAGTGATTATAAATTTTGTGCCACGTAGTTTTATCTTTATGCCATCGGTTTCACCATAGAAAAAAAGAAGACTTCCTCTACCTATGCACGTGATTGTAGTTTTTGCAATTAGATGGTAAAGTGATATTGGCTTGATGTCATGCACGATCACCACATTGCTGGTTGCGTGCGACGGGCGCTAGATTTCCAGCGTGCCCTGGTTGGAGACATCACCACCTGCCCCACTTGGAAATGTCAAAAGGCGAGTCACTGATAGAGGGCTCCACCACAGCCACCATTTAGATGACACCATTTCAGAATTTTTGAGAAGGCATGTCTTTAATTACCTTTGTGTTTCAATTATCGTTAGCAGCATTGTGAGGCCCCAAATTGTAATTTCGCCCCAGGCCCCTAAATTCTCGGGACCGGGCCTGGCTTACTTGGGTTTAGTTTATAAGTTTGTGAACATGCTAAATTTATCAAAAAATTATTTACGTCTTTTTGCAATGATTTAAGTAATTTTCATTTTCCTAAGGCCTTTGTGTTTCCTAACTCCCAATGCGTCAACATATAACTAATTTTAGTGGATTTTCTCTGTATTCGGAAATTGTAAAATATTGTGTCAATATAACTACTTGTGACGTGTTTGTGTTAGATATAACCTCTTGAAAGGAGTTGAAATTTTGGTCCCACCGCCAATTTCTAAGTTTCAAGCCTGGACAGGATTGTCAAATGAGTCATATGCTTGCTGTTCTATCTTCTATGACTTAAACTTCTTTTACTGTGATAAAACAGAGGGATGCCATTACTAATTGATGAGTTGTTCAAGCCAATTATACAACAAATTTGAGTGAAGCCGCTAAATATGTCATTCTCAAATGACATTGCACATTTTCACAAATTTTCTATGAGGGTATTAAGATTCAGGAGGAGGAGGAGTAAAACAGAGTACAAAGCTATCTCATTAGAAAAGCATTGTTCTGAGCTGAAGATCATATACAACGATCTCTTACAACCAACAAAGATTTGGGATACTTGTTTAGTTTGGTTGCCAAATTAGATAGACAGTCTAAATCGTATAAGAGCAGATACATAGTGCACACTGTAGAAGGTTTTGCGACTCCTAGTTAGTTTACAATGTGCGTTTTTGTTTCTGGTATTTCTCTTGTGCAGTACCTGTCACGTGACACGTGCTTTGTAGAACAAACGCTGTTAATGGAATAACGTTGCACTGTGTAAAGTTCAATTTTGTACAATAGAATAGCACATGCAAGAATAAACCAGATGTACAGGGAAAAACAGCATAGTTCTACATTTAGTACAATGGAATAGCACGTGCAAAGAATAAACATGTGTCCTGCAACTATGTACGAGAATTCCCTCCTTGATAAAAGAGAGTTGCCTGACGCTTTTCTAGACCCTGTGCAAGCTGGAGCTATGTGCGCCGGGCTATCCTTTTTTATAAAAAGAGATGTCTGAATTTCCAAAATTAGTTTTCTGCAATCAAAATTCCTGTCCTCCAATCCCCGCTTGTATTTCATTTCTCAGCATAGCACAGAAGAGAAAAGGTGTTCGTTTTTTTTTTGAAACTGAGGCAAAAGATTTGCCTCATATATTAAATAAGAAGAGAAGAGTTTGTTACAACACACACCCAGAATACGGATACAGCAGTACATAATACTAGAGAAATGTTCTCGTGTTCAAGTAAAAATCAGCACAATTTTCCGACAGTCCAGTTTTATTCTGTAATGTTACTCTTGAAAAAGTCAAGGGTACCTATCTAAAAACTAAATCTTCACACTGGATGTGGCGAGGACTTAGGGCTCAATACTGCTGGGTTAACTGGGCATGCAAAAGTCAACCTGTTCTGGAATGAGACAAACCAGGTAGCTAGAATGATATCCCAAATTTGTAAACATATTTGAGCAGTCACTAATATCTGGGTACTGGATGTTAGAATTAACCCGAGGCGCTTCGTCGATCTACCGAGAACCAAGTAATCACACAAACACGACACCAAGATTTGTTAACGAGGTTCACCGATATGGCTACATTCCCGAGGCCTGACTACGGACGCTCCTCCTCGTGACACCGTCACAATACCGCACCCCGGCGGCCCGGGCGCCGGCACACGCCGCCGGCTCCCCCGCGTGCCTGTGATATTATGTTGGCATAGGTTACATCGTGTGTCATCCCCGCTATATAAGAGAGGCCTAGGATACTAGTGTCCTACTAGGACACGACTCCATATCCTATCTAAACACAATACAACTACAAGTCCAACTGTAATCTACCTTGTACACTATATTCGACACAACTCTAACAAACTCCACCTTGGCGAATATTCTCCACCACCTTGAATTCGTCCGTGCATCGAACCTTCATGTACATTGGACTTGAGATACGCCATGAGCACCGCTGCTACTCCCAGACTCCATATGACTCCACCTGCAACTGTAGTCCCTTCTCGTCTTCTTCACAGTCAACACTCGAGCAAAATTAAATTCCTCATTACTCTACCTTGTGCTTCCAACTTCCGGAGTATCCGTTCAACGACATCACACACCGACCACTGTCTGCGTGAAAAAAATGAACAACTCACATATTGGACGCCACATATAAGAATTACCTGAACTCAACGTCACCGCTCTTTCTTGACTGCTTGTCTGAAACTTGAAGGAATTTCACCGTCGCCTTGTGTCACTTTGAGTCAAATTCACAGTTGTCTCACCCTTTTCCCCGGATAGTCTCTGACATGTCCCACAACTATAGCACTCCACCTCCTTCTGTACTTGTCACCCGCACTTTGCCATGAGCACCGAACACCACAGAATATACGGCCATGTACTCTCTCTGTTTTTGACAATTTCAGACTTTCCATCACTTTCACAGATTCTTCATGGTTAACTCCTGTCCATCTTCCGGCATCGATAGACCCGGTCACCAACTTGAATCCGTTACTCGTCAACACTGCTTCAGCACCCCTGCATAATTTGTCTGACCACATGTCTGACCACCAGTGGCTTGGCCTGTCGCTGTGTCCCGTGCTTACCGCACGCCTTGGCGCTATCACCGCGTCGAGTCTCTGCTGTCCTGGTCGAGTCTCCCGGGTAGCTAGCCCCCACTATCTCAACTCCCACTGCAGACCATCGATCATCACCGACCGATGCCGAGTATCACGCCTCCATCAGACCACTGGTACCCAGTCTAAAACCACGTGTCTCTCGCTATCCCGCTGAAATAGGCTTCGACTCTCTGTTAACTTACGCCGTAGCCCCTTCATCAGCACAGAGTGTAGTCATCCGTCAGACTCCAGCTCCACCTTCAACATGACTCCATGGTGGTTGTACGTGCCACCCTGCGCCCCGTCAACTTCAAGCTCTCTCATGTGCACCGTCTTGAATCAACCCTGCGCCATAGTCTATCGAAGCCGCACAAGCCCTCAGGCCCGCACCACGTGTTTCCACGCCCCAGAAGTCGGCCACCATCAGCATCACGCTCATATTACGTCGTCGCTGAAATCACCTCCGTCTTCTGCTTTGACCGACATCCCCGTCGATCCGTCAGACAGTCCAGTCCGACCCAGCCGTGTATGTTCGACTGCAACCATGCTCCATCCTGCATCGTGTCCGCCTCTACACATCTCCGTGCATTGCCTTGACGCCCTGTGTATGCATGATCCTTGTCACGACGCACTCCAGACTCCTCCGAGCCTTATACACAGGTCGCCAGCCTCGGTTTCAATTTGACTGCCCGGTGAACAACATCGCTGCCACGCCACCATCTTTGACCAGTTTACCAAGCAAAGAACCCAAAAGAAGTCCCTGGTAGTCTTGTCTACGTGTAGGTGTAGCAAAGTATTCCAATTAACTCAACTCCACGACCTAACACCCGTGACTCACCTGACTATTTTCTTGTTCTTTCTTTAATGCAGATCAACCTAGTAGTATAGCCAGCATCTTTCATGTTCAATACGCTGTGCAAATCCTCGAAACCGATCCTTTTTTCAAACAAATCTTGTTCCAACACGGCTCACCGGACACTTCTGCGGCCTCCATGCATGACCACGCGCTCCTGCACGCTGATGTGCACGTCAACGGAGCTAGCCTGCCACGGGCCTTGTTCCACCTGTGCACACCTGCCACGCACGCCAGCCTCACCAGGCTTTGGCCCAGCTGCTCGCCAACCGGTCGCTCGTTGCCTCTGTCTGCAACCCTGCTCGTACAAGCCGTCGCCTTACCCATCGATCTGTCGCCCCACACGCGTTGCACGTACGTGCCACTGCTACTTCCGATCGATCTGGCCGCTGCCCGATGCCTTGTTACAGCTGCTGCTTCGTAGCAGTCCCGTGCACCACCGCTTGACACTGGACCACCTTCCGAGCTCTTTCCGTGTTACGTGCCGCCGCTCCCATCGGATCCATCCGATCTGCTCTTGATCGCTTTGCACGCGACAATCTCCGATTACTGCCCGAAGTCTCGCACGCACGCCGTGCTCATCTGCAGCCGGTCTCCATCGCTCTTCTCTAGATCAACAACCGGATCTCAAATCGACCTTGCTCATTATACCACTTGTTAGAATTAACCCGAGGCGCTTCGTCGATCTACCGAGAACCAAGCAATCATACAAGCACGACACCGAGATTTGTTAACGAGGTTCACCGATATGGCTACATCCCCGAGGCCTGACTACGGGCGCTCCTCCCCGTGACACCGTCACAATACCGCACCCCGGCGGCCCGGGCGCCGGCACACGCCGCCGGTTCCCCCGCGTGCCTGTGCTATTATGTTGGCATAGGTTACATCGTGTGTCACCCCCGCTATATAAGAGAGGCCTAGGATACTAGTGTCCTACTAGGACACGACTCCATATCCTATCTAAACACAATACAACTACAAGTCCAACTGTAACCTACCTTGTACACTATGTTCGACACAACTCTAACACTGGAGAGCTCTGCCAGTTCCGGTTGTGCAAGCTAATATAAAGCAGAACCACGTTCAACCAGTCACCCCCGTACTAGTGTGCTTTCCAGTGACTCCCGATCCTACAACTACCTCATGTACAAGCACGTAGTGCCTGCAAGATTTCTCCCATCCAAATAAATTACTTAAACATAACCTGGGAATGGATCCAGACTAGACGACAACTATAGGTGTTTTGCCTTCACCTCGTTTCGGCTCTGGAGACCCAACATATAGGCCTAGCTATGCGACGCCCCGCAGTTTTCTTGAACTAAAAATTAACCGATGAGATATCCTGAAGCACTACGTGTCTACCTACCCTCTGGGAATTACACAGGAGCACCTAGGTGCTCCCCCCACCCACATGACTACCGTTGCTATGCGTGTAGATTCGGATCGATAGTGTTTAATGCGATGTATTTAGAGGTTGTTTGGACTGTGACTATATTTGTCTTATGTTGCCACATCATTTTTGCCACACTTGCCTAACTTGAACTGCTCGAATTGTTAGCCACAATTTGGTTTGCCTAAGAAAACCTTGTCATATTTTTTGGTCTATGACATGTGGGGTTCACTGCTCGTAAAAAAATCTTGCCTTAGTTGTGGCTAGAACCAAACACCCACCTAACTTGATCAAACTTGCTTAAAATGATATGTGGCAAAATGTGGCAATATATGGCTCGAAACCAAACAGACCCTTAGTTTTTTATCGCCGGAGTACTGGTTCTAAAACATCTCGTATATGCATGCCCCTTGTACGAGCTGGACCCACCGCATTAACTACCCGTTCGGTGTTAATATTTGCAGCCGCCTTGCACTGTTTCTTTGCTCTCCTTGATGTAGTCGTTCCCATCGTTATCTCCTCCCCACACTCACCCCACACCACCGCGAGTTACTAGCCCCGTCCCACACCACAATCCCTCTGCTTTCCTCCGTCCCAGCGAGCAACGGCCATGCTCCGGCCTGCGCCGCCGTGCCCCTTCTCGACCCACGGGGCCAACCGCAGCTCCCCCTGCCTCCTGTACGGCCTGGCACCGCCTCCAATGCCACCCATGCGTCGCCGGTGCTTGGGACGAAGCTCTGCTGCCACATCGCCCCCATCCATCGACGGATCCGACCTCCCACGCCACCTCGCACACAGCCGTTGATGAATCCAGGTACTGTGGAAGCATGACAGCGACTTTCATGGGCTGAGACTTTGGGGATGAAGGCCGGCGACCAGGCAAGCACCAATCCGGCAAGCTCTTCACCGAGTCATTTTGTTTCCTCGTTTTTTCTCTCTGAAATATTTCTTTCCTTGTTTTTTCTCTCTGAAAACTGTATTTCTTTCCTCGATTTTTCTCTCGAGGCTTCCTGGAATTCTTTTTAGGAGATAAGATTGTTGCGGCGAGCTCTTCTCCAGGTCATTTTATTTCCTCATTTTTTCTCTCTAAAAAGTTTCCTGGAATTAATGAGTTGGCTGTAGGTCTTTCAAGTAGTTATATTGCTCGATTAATGAGTTGTTGATGGATATGTAATTATAGTTACTTTTTGTTGCACCACAGAATAATTTCATCAAGTATTATCACTGTCAAAGTTGTAAATTTGTTGATGGATCTACCGTGCTCGAATGTATTTGCAGACAAACTATGTTGTCTGAAATCAGTGTGTCAAGATTCACTGTCAAGTTAATTTTTGTGAATCATGTATGTGCAGTATTTTTTTTGTGCATGGATGGGTGTGATGAAGGGTTGTTTTCAGCTAATGAAGATAAGGCAGTGAATTTTTTTGCCAGCTCCGACTTAGCTGTTCTTGCATGTAGTTGTCAGTGCCAATTTGCAGTGTTAATTCCGGACAGTGGCTAATTAACTACCCAGGAAGCATGATCACTGATATAAGCTTCTTTTTCGCTCACTTGTTCACTGAACCTATGTTGTCAGTAGTTGGTAATGTATTGTTAGTTTTAGGATCAAGGCATAGCTAATTTTCAAATGTGTTGCTGACGCGGTGTACTGTCAAGTCTATATTATTGGCCCATGTAATCCTTGGTTTACAGAAGTGTGTTGTAGATGAAATACACTGTCAGTGCTAAACACTATTGTTTCCAAATTTTAATCTTTATGCCTGCACCAATCTCTCCACATTTTCACACGGAAGTATAGTACAGTGCAATATTCAATGGCATGGCATTGATTGATTGTAACCAGGTCATCTAAAAACACTTCCTGCAGTCTCTGCTTCAGTGCACAGGTCAATAAATCCATGGGCCCGCTTTCAGGTATTACCTTGTTGTATATCCAATGTATCTATCTCGCGAAAAATGACTCTATCATTTGATGGCTCGATTTGGGGAGAGTAACGGCCGGGTAAGATTTCAGTGGGTGGAGCACCTATGTGCTACAAATCCGCGTCCCCTACCATATGCTCTACCTTCTCAATAAGGTATTCTTAACAGACATAGGAAGCCACTCACCAACCAACTTTACTCCGCATGACTATCCCGGTTAAAAAATAGGTCAAGTAGTGTTAACCAGTTTACTCAATCCATGTTTGTTACTTTTTGAACATGCTAAGAGTTGGTTGAAATATTAAAAGATCATGGTATGGAGTAAAGATGGTACAAAACATTTTGTTTCTAGATTCTTTGTGCATCATGCTTTACGGCGTACTCCCTCTGTCCCAGAAGGCAAGACATTTTTTGGTGTTAGGTCTTATAATTTGAAACATATGGAGTACTTTATTATCGGATATTGTTGCTTTATTGGAAAGATTCTATGGTATAAAATAAACTGCTAAACCTTCAAGCCTAGCCAAGTTGTGGATATGAGTGATTTGCATGTTTTCCTCTGAACTGTTAGAAGGATGGCATTACTACTTTATTAATCGGGGATACGAAATATGAGACTAAACGGAATGATGAAGGTAGACTAGGAAATAACACATGACAAACCAATATTTCACAAACTATGTAATACAATGCTACACCAACCCACTTGCCAAGAAACATCCTATGCAAACGTTTAAAAACCCCTTCAGCTGACACAATTTTGAACCGTCATCTTGCGAAGGAGTGCCATAGGTTAGGGGTCCATCACACATGATGTAGGATTAACCTCATGTCATCAAAAGGAAATCAAAAACATATGGGAAATGATCATTGTCAACGCAAATAGGGATGAAGTACGATATAATAATTTGCAATGCTTCAAATAGTTCGTTCACTTTCATTTTGTGTTTCAAATAGTTCACTTAACTTCCAAACTATTGGAATGTCAAGACTTAGCCCAGTTGTACTTCTGAACAATTTGTAGAATATCCTCTGTCTTGAACCTTCCTAACTAGTGAGAAAGCAGAAGCTTAGTTAATTTATCAATTAGAGATCAGCCTGAATGGAACTGAGCAGGTCAATACGGTACTCTAAAATGAGGCAGCATTCTTAATCATGTACTCTCTAAGAGGCTATCCTGATAAGGACGTGTTAATGAAATTCAACCGTGGTGTATATAGCCTTTCTTTGACACAGAGATTAGATGACCCAACTGAAGGAAATATGCCCTAGAGGCAATAATAAAGTTGTTATTTATATTTCCTTATATCATGATAAATGTTTATTATTCATGCTGGAATTGTATTAACCGGAAACTTAGTACATGTGTGAATACATAGACAAACAGAATGTCACTAGTATGCTTCTACTTGACTAGCTCGTTGAATCAATGATGGTTATGTTTCCTAACCATAGACATGAGTTGTCATTTGATTAATGGGATCACATCATTAGAGAATGATGTGATTGACTTGACCCATCCATTAACTTAGCACGATGATCGTTTAGTTTGTTGCTATTGCTTTCTCCATAACTTATAGATGTTCCTATGACTATTGTCGGAGAGGTATCTCTGGGACCTCTCGGTAATGTACATCAATATAAGCCTTGCAAGCAATGTGACTAATGAGTTAGTTGCGGGATGATGCATTACGGAATGAGTAACGAGACTTGCCGGTAACGAGATTGAGCTAGATATTGAGATACCGATGATCGAATCTCGGGCAAGTAACATACCGATGACAAAGGGAACAACGTATATCGTTATGCGGTTTGGCCGATAAAGATCTTCATAGAATATGTGGGAGCCAATATGAACATTCAGGTTCCGCTATTGGTTATTGACCGGAGACATGTCTCGGTCATGCCTACATAGCTCTCGAACCCGTAGGGTCCGCACGCTTAACGTTCGGTGACGATCGGTATTATGAGTTTACGTGTTTTGATGTACGGAAGGTAGTTCGGAGTCCCGGATTTGATCACAGACATGAGGAGGAGTCTCGAAATAGTCGAGACGTAAAGATCGATATATTGAAAGCCTATGTTTGGACATCGGAATGGTTCCGGATGAGTTCGGCCATTTTTGGGAGTACCGAGAGGTTACCGGAACCCCCCAGAGAGTATATGGACCTTATTGGGTCTGAATAGAATAGAGGAGAGAAAGGGAAAAGGTGGGAGGCGCGCCCCCCTAGCCCAATCCAAATTGGATGGGGGCCAGCCCACCCATTTCCTTTCCCCTCTCCTCCCCTTCCTTCTCTCTTACTCCTACTATTTGGAAGGGGGGAATCCTACTCCCGATGGGAGTAGGACTCCCTAGGTCCTCAAGGACTAGAGATCATATCGCTATAATTGGAAACGTCTCATGTGCGGCTGCCGCTTTTTGTCATCGACATTCAATGCATGGCAAAGGGATTTGGGGATTCTTTGGATCTAGGGATTTGGCGATTTTTCGCTCCTAGGCCTTTCATTGCAATCCAGCAAGTCCGGCACTGCCAACTCTGTTTTCACACGAAAATTGGGTAAAAGCGCGTGCATACCCGAATTCGTGGCGCCAACGTGCTCATTGTTTTCCTGTGAGTTACGGCCCGGCAGCGATATAGCTATTCCTGTGGGCCAAAATGGGACCGACAACCATATTCCTATTTTCTGACGTGGACAGTTCGGCTGACAGCTCAATTATATTTCCCTGTAGGCTACTTGTGGGCCCCACAGGAATATCATTCGACACACAGAAAAATTGCAGTTTCTGGTAGTGCATGCAGCCCGAAACGCTGAGCTGCCCAACACCGGGTGTCCAATGCATACACCCTCGCAGGCTTCTGTAACTACCATGTATCCCGATGACTCCGAATCCCACATAAATAGTGCACACATGGTTTCTCTTGCATGACAATGAATGAAAGTACTTAAAATTAATCTCGTAACCAAGCATCCCGTACTAAATACCTACATGCAGATATCTGATATGGTGAAGCACTCCTCACTCAGTTTTATAAGGGGGTAACACTGACCACCTGCACTTATTCTTCACCAACCCGAAGTACTGTAACGTGACTATGCAGCTCACGGACATGCTAATATTTATTTATATCTTTATAAACATAAGGATTCCCCTAAGGCCTTGTGCTTTTTCTCTTGCAGTACATGAGGCGGCGGTTACGAGTCCTCTCTCGCGCTAGCGTGAACCTCAAGTAATTAGCTTCTCCTTCTTGTCTGCTTTTGAAGCCTTTATGGCTGGCGTCCGAGACCCCATTCACTTGCGCTTGACACTCAGGCCACTCGTTATACACCCCCGGAACCTTCCCTTTGTACACGACATAGCACCGCCATCTCGCCATCAAGAAACTAGGTACCTGTTAGAGATGCATGTTCATCAAGAGAATGTACAATCATATGCAACAAAATATATTAGAGCAACACGAAAAAGAAAGGGTTAATTAGCAACTAGATGCAACATACAGTACACAAACTAATTAACTAGAGGTACGCATGTCATTGTACCCAAACAACCAAAGTAGCGTTACGCAAGTTCGGCAGGGACCGTGGACATCACAAAGTTTCATTGCTACAGAAAGTATACAAGTTCAAGCGACACATATCATCATCATCGACATCGTAAATCACTAGAAATTCCATCCTTCCATATCATTGAGGATGGACCCTAGCTTCTTGAATGGCGTGAGGTCTTGGCGTTGCATGCCTATGCGAGTTCGGGCGTCAGCTCGCGATATAGGGCCGTGGTGGAACATCCCCTTCTCATTGACAACTTCTTTCATGATGATCGTCACAATGTCCCTTTGGATGCGAAAGAAGTCATCTCTAAGTTTATAATCCGCTTCTCCATGAGATTTTAGCCACTTGTGGATATGTTCATCATTTCTGCTTGTCATGCGAAGCTTTTGGTGATCCGTGTTGAACTCAATCATGAGATGGAGGATGTAGAATCCATCCTTCTTGCTTGGTTTTGGTACATGGATGCAGCAGAAGTAGTTTTATGCACGAAACCCATCTTCTCGTTCCTTTGTTTCCTGATCTGCATGTGGCAACCTCTAATGCTGAAGTCTTGGAGAGCATCATCTAGAATATTCATTATGTGGGTGTAGTCCTTCTTCTCGTAGTCTCTGGAAGGGTCGAAATACACGGCGTGGGAGACTCGCGGGTAAAGAACGATAAGGACGGTGCGCCTGTTGCTGCGGGGAAAAGACACCTCAAATTATTCTCCATATGAGTGAGAAGTAATGATTGAAATGTACGAAAGGATTGTCCGGAACTGACTTACTTTGGATGATAAGGCAGGAGGACAATTTCCTGGTCCTTATTGTGTACCATGAAGTTTTGGAGGTAGTTCCTAGCAGTTTCACGCTCAAAGTCGCCGAGACTCAAGAAAGACCCGTGCATGTAGTACAGATCCGCCACACAGATTTACGTGACTTCTTCTCTCTTCATGAAGGAGTTCATATGTAGCGCAAAAAGGCAGACGATTGTAAAATCGAGCCGCCTTGTCAGAAACATCTCAAAGATATGGTCAAAACGCAGGAAGAACACCTCCGCGGGCCGTGTGTCGACGTAGCATTTCCCCTCGGGCACACGAGCCGCGTATGTCAGATATCCTGGATCCTTCGAGGCTAGTAGGCTTTTCTCAGTCGACAACACATGGTCGTGCAGTATTCTGAGATCCCCTGATAGTGCCTCCAGCAGTTTCGGCGGTGGCATCAGCTCGCCCGTGAGATGGAACATGGCCGCACCTTTCACGGGTACACGTGTTGGGGAACGTAGTAATTTCAAAAAAATTCCTACGCACACGCAAGATCATGGTGATGCATAGCAACGAGAGGGGAGAGTGTGATCTACGTACCCTTGTAGACCGACAACGGAAGCGTTAGCACAACACGGTTGATGTAGTCGTACGTCTTCACGGTCCGACCGATCAAGCACCGAAACTACGACACCTGCGAGTTTTAGCACACGTTCAGCTCGATGACGATCCCCGGACTCCGATCCAGCAAAGTGTCGGGGAAGAGTTCCGTCAGCACGATGGCGTAGTGACGATCTTGATGTTCTACCATCGCAGGGCTTCGCCTAAGCACCGCTACAATATTATCGAGGATTATGGTGGAAGGGGACACCGCACACGGCTAAGAATATGATCACGTGGATCAACTTGTGTGTCTAGGGGTGCCCCCTGCCCCCGTATATAAAGGATCAAGGGGAGGAGGCCGGCCCTAGGAGGGGCGTGCCAGGGAGTAGGATTCCTACTCCTAGTTGGAGTAGGTTTCCTCCTTTCCTAGTCCAACTAGGAGAAGGGGGGAAGAGGGGAAGGAAGGGAGAGAGGGGCTGCGCCCCAAACCCCTTGTCCAATTCGGACTGGGCTTGGGAGGGGCGCGTGCCACCTCCTGGTCCTGTCCACTAAGGCCCATTAAGGCCCATTGCTTCTTCCTCGTATTCCCGTAACTCCCCGGTACCTCCGAAAATACCCGAATCACTCGGAACCTTTCCAATGTCCGAATATAGTCGTCCAATATATCGATTTTTACGTCTCAACCATTTCGAGACTCCTCGTCATGTCCCCGATCTCATCCGGGACTCCGAACTCCTTCGGTACATCAAAACTCATAAACTCATAATATAACTGTCATCGAAACCTTAAGTGTGCGGACCCTACGGGTTCGAGAACAATGTAGACATGACCGAGACACGTCTCCGGTCAATAACCAATAGCGGAACCTGGATGCTCATATTGGCTCCCACATATTCTACGAAGATCTTTATCGGTCAGACCGCATAACAACATACGTTGTTCCCTTTGTCATCGGTATGTTACTTGCCCGAGATTCGATCGTCGGTATCTTAATACCTAGTTCAATCTCGTTATCGGCAAGTCTCTTTACTCGTTTCATAATACATCATCTTGCAACTAACTTATTAGTTTTAATGCTTGCAAGGCTTATGTGATGTGCATTACCGAGAGGGCCCAGAGATACCTCTCCAACAATCGAAGTGACAAATCCTAATCTCGAAATACGCCAACCCAACATTCACCTTTGGAGACACCTGTAGAGCTCCTTTATAATCACCCAGTTACGTTGTGACGTTTGGTAGCACACAAAGTGTTCCTCCGGTAAACGGGAGTTGCATAATCTCATAGTCATAGGAACATGTATAAGTCATGAAGAAAGCAATAGCAACATACTAAACGATCGAGTGCTAAGCTAACGGAATGAGTCAAGTCAATCACATCATTCTTCTAATGATGTGATCCCGTTAATCAAATAACAACTCTTTTGTTCATGGTTAGGAAACATAACCATCTTCGATTAACGAGCCAGTCTAGTAGAGGCATACTAGTGACACTCTGTTTGTCTATGTATTCACACATGTATTATGTTTCCGGTTAATACAATTCTAGCATGAATAATAAACATTTATCATGATATAAGGAAATAAATAATAACTTTACTATTGCCTCTAGGGAATATTTCCTTCAGTCTCCCACTTGCACTAGAGTTAATAATCTAGTTCACATCGCCATGTGATTCAATACGAATAGTTCACATCACCATGTGATTAACACCCATAGTTCACATTGTCATGTGACCTATACCCAAAGGGTTTACTAGAGTCAGTAATCTAGTTCACATCGTTTATGTGATTAACACCCAAAGAGTACTAAGGTGTGATCATGTTTTGCTTGTGAGATAATTTTAGTCAACGGGTCTGTCACGTACAGATCCGTAAGTATTTTGCGAATTCTATGTCTACAATGCTCTGCACGGAGCTACTCTAGCTAATTGCTCCCACTTTCAATATGTATCTAGATCGAGACTTAGAGTCATCCAGATATGTGTCAAAACTTGCATCGACGTAACTTTTTACAACGAACCTTTTTGTCACCTCCATAATTGAGAAATATTTCCTTATTCCACTAAGGACAATTTTGACCGCTGTCCAGTGATCTACTCTTAGATCACTATTGTACTCCCTTGCTTAACACAGTGTAGGGTATACAATAGATCTGGTACACAGCATGGCATACTTTATAGAACCTATGGCTGAGGCATAGGGAATGACTTTCATTCTCTTTCTATCTTCTGCCGTGGTCGGGCTTTGAGTCTTACTCAATTTCACACCTTGTAATACAGCCAAGAACTCTTTCTTTGACTGTTCTAATTTTTGAACTACTTCAAAATATTGTCAAGGTATGTACTCATTGAAAAAAAAACTTATCAAGCATCTTGATCTATCTCTATAGATCTTGATGCTTAATATGTAAGCAGCTTCACCGAGGTCTTTCTTTCAAAAACTTCTTTCAAAACACTCCTTTATGCTTTACAGAATAATTCTACATTATTTCCGATCAACAATATGTCATTCACATATACTTATCAGAAATGTTGTAGTGCTCCCACTCACTTTCTTGTAAATACAGGCTTCACCGCAAGTCTGTATAAAACTATATGCTTTGATCATCTCATCAAAGCGCATATTCCAACTCCGAGATGCTTGAACCAGTCCATAGATGGATCGCTGGAGCTTGCACATTTTGTTAGCACCTTTAGGATTGACAAAACCTTCTGGTTGTATCATATACAACTCTTCTTTAATAAATCCATTAAGGAATGCAGTTTTGTTTATCCATTTGCCAGATTTCATAAAAATGGGGCAATTGCTAACATGATTTGGACAGACTTAAGCATCGCTACGAGTGAGAAAATTTCATCATAGTCAACACCTTGAACTTTGTCAAAAAACCTTTTTGACAAGTCTAGCTTTGTAGATAGTAACACTACTATCAGCGTCCGACATCCTCTTGAAGATCCATTTATTTTCTATGGCTTGCCGATCATCGGGCAAATCCATCAAAGTCCATACTTTGTTCTCATACATGGATCATATCTCAGATTTCATGGCCTCAAACCATTTCGCGGAATCTGGGCTCATCATCGCTTCCTCATAGTTCGCAAGTTCGTCATGGTCTAGTAACATGACTTCCAGAACAGGATTACCATACCACTCTGGTGCGGATCTCACTCTGGTTTACCTACGAGATTCGGTAGTAACTTGATCTGAAGTTACATGATCATCATCATTAGCTTCCTCACTAATTGGTGTAGTAGTCACAAGATCAGATTTCTGTGATGAACTACTTTCCAATAAGGGAGAAGGTACAATTACCTTATCAAGTTTTCTAGTTTCCTCCCACTCACTTCTTTCGAGAGAAACTCCTTCTCTAGAAAGGATCCATTCTTAGCAACGAATGTCTTGCCTTCGGATCTGTGATAGAAGGTGTACCCAACATTTTTCTTTTTGGGTATCCTATGAAGACGCACTTCTCCGATTTGGGTTTGAGCTTATCAGGTTGAAACTTTTTCACATAAGCATTGCAACCTCAAACTTTTAAGAAACGACAACTTAGGTTTCTTGCCAAACCATAGTTCATACGGTGTCGTCTCAACGGATTTAGATGGTGCCCTATTTAACGTGAATGCAGCTGTCTCTAATGCATAACCCCAAAACAATAGTGGTAGATTGGTAAGAGACATCATAGATTGCACCATATCTAATAAAGTATGGTTATGACGTTCGGACACATCATTATGTTGTGGTGTTCGAGGTGGCATGAGTTTGTGAAACTATTCCACATTGTTTTAATTGAAGACCAAACTCGTAACTCAAATATTCGTCTCTGCGATCAGATCGTAGAAACTTTATTTTCTTGTCACGATGATTTTCCACTTCACTCTGAAATACTTTGAACTTTTCAGACTTATGTTTCATCAAGTAGATATACTCATATCTGCTTAAATCATCTGTGAAGGTCAGAAAATAATGATACTTGTCGCGAGCTTTAATATTCATCGGACTACATTGTTCCTCGCTCCATTGTTTCGGAGAACGGAGTCTTTAGTCATCTTGCCCATAAGGCATGGTTCGCAAGCACCAAGTGATTCATAATCAAGTGATTCCAAAATCCCATCAACATGGAGTTTCTTCATGTGCTTTACATCAATATGATCTAAACGGCAGTGCCACAAATAAGTTGCACTATCATTATTAACTTTGCATCTTTTGGTTTCAATATTATGAAAATGTGTATCACTATGATCGAGATCCAATGAACCATTTTCATTGGGTATGTAACCATATAAGGTTTTATTCATGTAAACAGAACAACAATTTATTCTCTTACTTAAATGAATAACCGTATTACAATAAACATGATCAAATCATATTCATGCTCAACGCAAACACCAAATAACACTTATTTACGTTCAACACTAATCCCAAAAGTATAGGGAGTGTCCGATGATGATCATATCAATCTTGGAACCAATTCCAACACACATCGTCACTTCACCCTTAACTAGTCTCTGTTTATTCTGCAACTCCCATTTCGAGTTACTAATCTTAGCAACTGAACTAGTATCTAATACTGAGGGGTTGCTATAAACACTAGTAAAGTACACATCAATAACATGTATATCAAATATACTTATGTTCACTTTGCCATCCTTCTTATCCGACAATCACTTGGGGTAGTTTCGCTTCCAGTGACCAGTCCCTTTGCAGTAGAAGCACTTAGTCTCAGGCTTAGGATCAGACTTGGGCTTCTTCACTTGAGCAGCAACTTGCTTGCAGTTTTTCTTGAAGTTCCCCTTTTTTTCCTTTGCCCTTTTCTTGAAACTAGTGATCTTGTCAACCACCAACACTTGATGCTCTTTCTTGATTTCTACCTTCATCGATTTCATCATCATGAAAAGCTCGGGAGTCGTTTTCATCATCCCTTGCATACTATAGTTCATCATGAAGTTCTACTAACTTGGTGATGGTGACTAGAGAATTTTGTCAATCACTATCTTATCTAGAAGATTAACTCCCACTTGATTCAAGCGATTGTAGTACCCAGACTATCTGAGCACTTGCTCACTAGTTGAGCGATTCTCCTCCATCTTTTAGCTATAGAACTTGTTGGAGACTTCATATCTTTCAACTCGGGTATTTGCTTGAAATATTAACTTCAACTCCTGGAACATCTCATATGGTCCATGACGTTCAAAACGTCTTTGAAGTCCCGATTCTAAGCCATTAAGCATGGTGCACTAAACTATCAAGTAGTCATCATATTGAGCTAGCAAACGTTCATAACGTCTGCATCTGCTCCTCCAATAGGTCTGTCACCTAGCGGTGCATCAAGGACATAATTCTTCTGTGCAACAATGAGGATAAACCTCAGATCGTGGATCCAATCCGCATCATTGCTACTAACATTTTTCAACACGATTTTCTCTAGGAACATATCAAAATAAACACAGGGAAGCAACAACGCGAGCTATTGATCTACAACATAATTTGCAAAATACTACCAGGACTAAGTTCATGATAAATTTAAGTTCAATTAATCATATTACTTAAGAACTCACACTTAGATAGACATCCCTCTAATCCTCTAAGTGATCACGTGATCCAAATCAACTAAACCATGTCCGATCATCACGTGAGATGGAGTAGTTTCATTGGTGAACATCACTATGTTGATCATATCTACTATATGATTCACGCTCGACCTTTCGGTCTCCGTGTTCCAAGGCCATATCTGTATATGCTTGGCTCGTCAAGTATAACCTGAGTATTCCGCGTGTGCAACTGTTTTGCACCCGTTGTATTTGAACGTAGAGCCTATCACACCCGATCATCACGTGGTGTCTCAGCACGAAGAACTTTCGCAACGGTGCATACTCAGGGAGAACACTTCTTGATAATTAGTGAGAGATCATCTTATAATGCTACCGTCAATCAAAGCAAGATAAGATGCATAAAAGATAAACATCACATGCAATCAATATAAGTGATATGATATGGCCATCATCATCTTGTGCTTGTGATCTCCATCTTCGAAGCACCGTCGTGATCACCATCGTCACCGGCGCGACACCTTGATCTCCATCGTAGCATCGTTGTCGTCTCGCCAATCTTATGCTTCCACGACTATCGCTACCGCTTAGTGATAAAGTAAAGCATTACAGCGCGATTGCATTGCATACAATAAAGCGACAACCATATGGCTCCTGCCAGTTGCCGATAACTCGGTTACAAAACATGATCATCTCATACAATAAAATTTAGCATCATGTCTTGACCATATCACATCACAACATGCCCTGCAAAAACAAGTTAGACGTCCTCTACTTTGTTGTTTGCAAGTTTTACGTGGCTGCTACGGGCTTAAGCAAGAACCAATCTTACCTATGCATCAAAACCACAACGGTAGTTTGTCAAGTTGGTGCTGTTTTAACCTTCGCAAGGACCGTGCGTAGCCATACTCGGTTCAACTAAAGTTGGAGAAACTATCACCCGCAAGCCACCTATGTGCAAAGCACGTCGGGAGAACCGGTCTTGCGTAAGCGTACGCGTAATGTCGGTCCGGGCCGCTTCGTCCAACAATACCGCCGAACCAAAGTATGACATGCTGGTAAGCAGTATGACTTATATCGCCCACAACTCACTTGTGTTCTACTCGTGCATATAACATCAACATATAAAACCTAGGCTCGGATGCCACTGTTGGGGAACGTAGTAATTTCAAAAAAATTCCTACGCACACGCAATATCATGGTGATGCATAGCAATGAGAGGGGAGAGTGTGATCAACGTACCCTTGTAGACCGACAGCGGAAGCGTTAGCACAACGCGGTTGATGTAGTCGTACGTCTTCACGGCCCGACCGATCAAGCACCGAAACTACGACACCTGCGAGTTTTAGCACACGTTCAGCTCGATGACGATCCCCGGACTCCGATCCAGCAAAGTGTCGGGGAAGAGTTCCGTCAGCACGATGGCATGGTGACGATCTTGATGTTCTACCATCGCAGGGCTTCGCCTAAGCACCGCTACAATATTATCGAGGATTATGGTGGAAGGGGGCACCGCACACGGCTAAGAATATGATCACGTGGATCAACTTGTGTGTCTAGGGGTGCCCCCTGCCCCCGTATATAAAGGATCAAGGGGAGGAGGCTGGCCCTAGGAGGGGCGCGCCAGGGAGTAGGATTCCTACTCCTAGTTGGAGTAGGTTTCCTCCTTTCCTAGTCCAACTAGGAGAAGGGGGGAAGAGGGGAAGGAAGGGAGAGAGGGGCCGCGCCCCAAACCCCTTGTCCAATTCGGACTGGGCTTGGGAGGGGCGCGCGCCACCTCCTGGTCTTGTCCACTAAGGCCCATTAAGGCCCATTGCTTCTTCCTCGTATTCCCGTAACTCCCCGATACCTCCGAAAATACCCGAATCACTCGGAACCTTTCCGATGTCCGAATATAGTCGTCCAATATATCGATTTTTACGTCTCAACCATTTCGAGACTCCTCGTCATGTCCCCGATCTCATCCGGGACTCCGAACTCCTTCGGTACATCAAAACTCATAAACTCATAATATAACTGTCATCAAAACCTTAAGTGTGCGGACCCTACGGGTTCGAGAACAATGTAGACATGACCGAGACACGTCTCCGGTCAATAACCAATAGCGGAACCTGGATGCTCATATTGGCTCCCACATATTCTATGAAGATCTTTATCGGTCAGACCGCATAACAACATACGTTGTTTCCTTTGTCATCGGTATGTTACTTGCCCGAGATTCGATCGTCGGTATCTTAATACCTAGTTCAATCTCGTTATCGGCAAGTCTCTTTACTCGTTTCATAATACATCATCTTGCAACTAACTTATTAGTTGTAATGCTTGCAAGGCTTATGTGATGTTCATTACCGAGAGGGCCCAGAGATACCTCTCCGACAATCGGAGTGACAAATCGTAATCTCGAAATACGCCAACCCAACATTCACCTTTGGAGACACCTGTAGAGCTCCTTTATAATCACCCAGTTACGTTGTGACGTTTGGTAGCACACAAAGTGTTCCTCCGGTAAACGGGAGTTGCATAATCTCATAGTCATAGGAACATGTATAAGTCATGAAGAAAGCAATAGCAACATACTAAACGATCGAGTGCTAAGCTAACGGAATGGGTCAAGTCAATCACATCATTCTTCTAATGATGTGATCCCGTTAATCAAATAACAACTCTTTTGTTCATGGTTAGGAAACATAACCATCTTCGATTAACGAGCTAGTCTAGTAGAGGCATACTAGTGACACTCTGTTTGTCTATGTATTCACACATGTAGTATGTTTCCGGTTAATACAATTCTAGCATGAATAATAAACATTTATCATGATATAAGGAAATAAATAATAACTTTATTATTGCCTCTAGGGAATATTTCCTTCAACACGCTCTTCAGAATCCATCATCTGGCTGCTATGTGCTCTGGCTTGTTTGGTGGAAGCTATCTTCCCTGGTCTCTTCCTCTCCTTTTTCTTGGGAACACCTTCCAGACCCTTCCTTAACCCCTGCCCCAGTGTTCCCAGGCTAAGCACTGTACGACCCACAGATAGTTGAGCCCGTGTTGAGGCGGCATCTTCAGGCATGTCCTGTGAGGATTTCATGAAGAGATTCTTTTTGCAATCCCTGCTACGACCTTCCTTCCCGGGCAGATCATCCATATCCTCATTAGCATGCTGATAGCCCGATTCGTCATATGGTTGACTCATCATATCTATGTCACAATCATACGCGTTTGTATTGAGGAAACCCATTGGGTCGACCTCCGTCTCATCATCCATTATATGTTCTACAGGACCGATTACATCAGCCAGTACTATTGCACCCCCTTCATCACATCGTTTGCCGCTCTCACCTGACACTACAGGAGCTGATAATTGCGTAGGCGGGGTGGTGGTCTCCGCACATGGTTGTTGATGTGTGGTTATTGGTGTGCTCTCGGCCGGCTCCAGACGAATAAGATTCTTCGGCCATAGCAGCACCCAACCCTTGCAGTTTCCAATCCGCGGCGGGGTCTTGTCATCCTCTCCCACGGGCTTTACTGGAGGAGGCAAATGCTCGTGCCCCGATTTCACGTTGGACAAGTTAACTCTGAAGTGCCCAGCGAGGATCGGGTGGTTGTGGAACGTGTGTTGCAAGGGGTTCCTTATCATCCCCTTTCGCACGTCCACCTTCCGGCCTTTGATCAAGTAGAGTATGGTGCACGGGGTTTCTTCGGCCTGCAAACACATGTCTGTGTCGTAAAACATCCGAAAGGCAACGAAAATGGAATATTCTATGTTTGTGCGACATGTAATTACTGTGATGGCGTCGAGCTCAGCCAAAGGCGAAGGCCCACCTAGGATGCCAGAGACTGAAGACGGGCTGCTATGAGCGGGAGTGACTGCGAGAGGAGACCCGGTTGCGTGAGCTAGTGATGGTGTGGTGGTGTAGTTGTTCAGGGAGTTGCTCCCGACAAAACTTGGCAACGAGAAATCATGTACCGTCTTGTCTGGATTTCCTTCGTCCAGTTGATGATAGCTGGAACCAAGTTAGTAGCGAAATCATTTCTGCAGGCAGTTATAGCTGCATTGACTGCATGCAATAGCAACTCATTTTTCTCAACCGCAAGCTTCACCTTCTCATCGATGTCCGCCTGACTAAACTTCTTTTTCTGCTTCTTGGCCTCCGGGCCCTCGTTGTAAAACACCTTCCACGTGGCGCCGTCTCCAGCGTCGTGCATACGACCATATTGTGGTCGCTGGACCAAAGGGAGTCCCTTAGGTTCGTTCAAGGCCCGGTTGAGAGGGGTGTCCCACTTGGACCTCATCGGAAAAGTAGGGCTTTCGGCTGCAAGCTGGTGTTGCTTCTCCTGCAGAAGGAGCGTGAACCGTTTAGAAATGTGTAGTCGACTAGATCTGGAGGTAAATGTAAGGTGGTAAAAGAATAATTACCATTAGTCTAATCAATTTCCTCATGCTCTGGTCCGTGTAAAAAACTTTCTTTTCCTTGTCCCACTTGTAGCGGGCCCTGATGAAGTCACGCTCCAAGGGGTTGGTGAACTTCGCGAAGGGGTCTGGGATACCCGCACTTCACGTTCCGCGTCCTCCTTAACCCATATGGGCCTTTTACCGAGGTAGCCATGGCTTCTGAGGCGATGCTTCCCCGTGTTCCTTTGCTGAAGTCTCTTGAATTTTGCAGCCTTAGACTTGGCTGCCTCGGTAGCGCAAGTGTCCTTGAACTTTTCGAACTCCTCTACCGTAAGTGTCGGATTTTCTTCTAGAATCTTGGACAGGGGTTCCTCAGCCTCAATAGCTCGTTTCACCCTCCCTTTCCAGGAGGCCAAATCATTGTTGAACATGCCGATGGCATGATTGTTAATATTTTTCATCTTCGGATCATCCCACGGTTCTTCTATGTTATCAACCAGGTCTGGGAACTTGAATCTCTTGAGAAACTTCGTCAGGAGCAACTGCGTCAAATGTTCTTCACTCCTTAAGTCATCGTCGTTGATGCTCGCGCATTCCCGTAGGATGCGTCCTACTTGGTTCCATAGCACTGGCGAGGTTCTTTCGACTCTAACGGCTCAAACTTTCCAGGTGCCATCTTTGTGATCACTAGTCGTCCAATCCCTAGTTTGTTAGGTTTTCGTATCCTCTGCTTCTTCTATTCGGTAGCGGCATCGGCGCGATACCTTCCCAGTCGGTATCTTCCTCGCCGGTACCTTCCCCGCCGGTCTCAGCGCCGCCATCGGTGTCGGGGTCGTCGGTGTCGATGTCGGTGTCAGTACCACCATCGAGGCCGACCTGCAAACCTTGACTTTGCATTTTCTTAGCAGTCAAATAGTCGAGGTACTCTTCTTCACCCTCATAATCCATC
The DNA here is from genome assembly GCF_056163025.1 of Triticum urartu. Taxonomy (NCBI): domain Eukaryota; kingdom Viridiplantae; phylum Streptophyta; class Magnoliopsida; order Poales; family Poaceae; genus Triticum; species Triticum urartu. The sequence continues at coordinate 34,188,603 of NC_141874.1, read as the reverse complement.
TCGTCTGCATCTTGGTCAGAAGGCCCAGTTTCTTCGTTGTTCGACATGTTTCCTATGATTAAGTCTCCTCGTTTAATTCTAAAACTATGAGAAAATGAGAAGTGAGATAAAAAAGAAATCTATGTTTGCCGGAATGTTGTTTCCGAGCATTCGATATGCCAACTATCTAGCATAGATCATGCCAAAATTCACGGAAAATTTCGGCATGACCTTTGCTAAAAAATGGACATATCGAGTGCCTGAAATTCACCAGAACGGAAATGAATCAACATTCCGGTGTAACATAGGCCACTCGGATCATTTATCCTGCACATAATTATCATGTCCAAATGACATGTCCAAATTTCCAAATATGACATGTCCAAAACATCACATGTCCACATATATACCTAATTAACCACCTGCCCTAACTAAAACCTAACTAAATTAACCAAAAAACCTAGCTACCAGAGAGAGGAGGAGAGATGGGGGGCTTACAGAGGGTGGAGGCCCGACGACGGCCGAGGTTGGGAGGGGTCGGGGTCGGGGTCGAGCGTCGGGGCCGGAGCCGGGGTCGGGGTCGGGGCCGGGGCCCTGGGCGAGCTCCGGGGTCGGGGTCGGGGGCCGTGGGCGAGCGCCGGGGTCGGGGTCGGGGGCCGAAGCCGGCGTGGGGGTCAGTCGGCGTCGGGGTCGGGGACGAGCGCAGAGGCGCGGCGATGGCTCCGGCTGCGCGACGGGGGAAGAGAGAGTGTGGGGATTTGGGGGAAAAGAGGCAGGATGAAGAGAGGAGTGGGGATTTTCGGGGTTAAGTGGGCATAGTAGTGGCGCGTTTAGGCAAAACGCGCTATAGCTACTCGAGGTAGCTATAGCGGTTTCATGTAGAAACCGCTACTGCTACCTTGACTAGCTGTAGCTCTTTTCTAAAAAACGCGCTGCTGCTATAACCAGTAACAATTTTTCGTCCGTTTTCCTTTTTTCTCACTTTTTTTCCGAGAGCAGTTAACTAAGTATGTGTACAAAATAGGAACATATATATTACATCATCTGCCCTAACATACGGTTGCTCAGCGTTGAAGTTTTCGTTTTTGAGTCAGCTTCTTTCGCTTCTTGTTCGTTGAAGAATAATTGAGCACCTCATTGTGACTTTGCCTTTTCCATGGAGTACAATTTTTCTTAGGTAATGCAGTATTGATTCTTGTTTTGACATATACTTCATCATCATCATCATCTTCCCTCATTGGTTGTTGTACCGATCGTAGTTTTCCTCATTGGCGACTCTGTCCGTTCCAATGAAGTTCCTTTTGCCTCTTCTCACGACAACATGGCTGGGATTGCGCGGGTCGGTTATGAAGAAGCATTGTCTCACGTGCTTAGCGTGTACCCATGGCTCATTTTTTGCGATAGCATTCACGGTAGCGCTCTTGGCGTCGGGTATAGTCATGGTAGTGAAATTCCGGTTTTCTCTTTTGACATTCTTAGCCCATCTTACACGGAACATCGTCGTGTTGTGTAGTCCAGAGTAGTCAAGCTCCCAGATCTCCTCGACCCTTTCGTAAAATCTTTTAGTTGCACCGTTGTTGCTGCCGGTCATGCATTCCATCGTCAATCCCTGAGTTCTGATCATCACTGTCCATATCTCTGGCCTCCGTGTAGAACGTGTATCTGTTGATATCGTACGCCTGATAGGTTAGGAGGTTGGGCGTGGGGGCTTGTGTCAAGGCGTATATGAGCAATCTGTCCTTAGATGCACCATCACGTCGAAGAACGCGGGCGAGAAGTACATCTCAAGCTCATTCAGTATCATAACGACATCTTCCTGTAGCCTTCGGACCTGCTTCGGACTGGTCGACTTTCGAGATATGATGTCGAAAAAGATGCAGAGACCAATAAGCGTGTCACGGACGTGCTTGTCCATTATCCCTCTAAGGGCAACAGGTAGTATCTGCGTCATCATCACATGACAGTCATGGGACTTCATCTCGCTGAACCTTTTCTTGTCCGTGTCTAGATATCTGCTTATCATGCCACTGTAACCGGAACTAACTTTGACTCCGGTAAGGCACTTAAAGAATTGATCGATCTCAGCCTGACTTAAGATGAAGCAAGAAGGGGGGCAATAATCCTCTTTCTTTATTTTCTTGCCCTTCTTGTCCTGTGCCTCTGTCTCCATCTCCGTCTCGTCTGACTGTTTACGGGGCGGCATGTGCAGATCTTCCCTGATTTTCAAATCTTGCAAGTCTTTTCTGTCCTTCGGCCCATCGTTGGTCTTATCCGGCATGTTCATCAGTGTCGCGAGCAAACTCTCAAGGACATTCTTACAGATGTGCATTTGATCAAGGCAATGAGGTGTATCGAGTTTGTGCCAGTACTCCAAGTCCAAGAACACATACCTCGTCTTCCATATCTTCAGCAGCGGCTCTGGCGCCTTTTTCATCATCTTTCTCGGCACGGGGCACTCCTTCCAGTTTCTCAACAACTCATCGATTTCGGCACCGCTCCGCTTACGTGGAGGTCCTCCTTGCTCAGAATGACCATTGAACAGATCTCCACGGTTTCTCCATAGGTCGTCCTGTTCGAGCCATCTTTGATGCCCCATGTACACGATTTTCCCAGACCCGCCATCTTTCCTTGACGTTAACTGCTGAGACGTCGTATCATCCATGCACCGCATGCATCCGCAATATCCATGGCACACCTGGCTTGCGACATATCCGTAACCAAGATAATGGTGCACCGTCGTGATCAGCGCGGCTCTCATGTAGAAATACTTGCCTTTGCTGGCGTCCCATGTCTTGGCCGGTGTTTTCCATAAAGTGTCTAACTCCTCTTGAAGTAGCCTCAGATACAAATTATTATTATTTCCTGGTTGTTTCGGCCCATGAATAAGCATGCTCATGTGAATGTACTTCAACTTCATGCACAACCAGGGGGGAGGTTGTACAACCATACAAACACGGGCCATGTGCTATGGTTGGTGCTCTGGTTGCCAAACGGATTCATGCCATCGGTACACGCGCCGAGCACGATGTTCCTTGCATCACTTTCAAAATACCGATAGAAGTTGTTCAACGCTCTCCACTGGCTTCCATCCTTGATGTGTCTCAGCTTCAGATCATCTCCATCGTCGGGCTTCTTCCTCTCCACGTGCCAGCGCATTAGCTTTGCTTCCTTGGGATCTATGAAATACCGCTGGAGACGGGGAGTGATCGGTAAGTACCATACAACTTTAGGGGACATTTCTTCCCGGCCTTCTTGTATCGAGAAGCATTGCACACCGGACAGCTTGTTTTTTTCGCGTGGACCTTCTGATAAATTATGCAATCGTTGATGCATGCATGGTATCTAACATGCGGCAGATCAAGAGGGCACACGATCTTCTTGGCCTCATGAACACTAGTAGGACATAGATTCCCCGCGGGAAGAACATCCTTTAGGTAGTTGAGATGCTCATCGAGGCTAGCGTCGGTCCATTTGTTTTTAGCCTTCGTCTTCAGGAGTTGGAGCGTGAAACTCAAGCAGGTCACCTCAGGATTGCAACCATCATACAATGGAGTGTTCGAGTCTACCACCAGTTGCCCCAGCTTAGCCTCCTCTCTAGAAGCAGCTCTTTGAGTACTCGTCTCGATTAAACTTAGTACCGACGAACTCTACTGCGTGGAGTCCACATTCTCTCCGCCGCCATGTCCGGCCCATTCTACTCCGCCTTGTCCGGCCCTTCTCCGCCGCCATGTCCGGCCCCTTCTCCGCCGCCATGTCCGGCCTCTTCCCCGCCACCATTATCGATCATCTCTTCGTCTTGCCCCGTGTCGTCATCGCCTGCCCCATCGGCGTCCTCAACATCGTCATCCTCATCTTCAATTATCCATTGAGTATAGCCATCCATGAAACCAGTCATGAGCAGGTGCGCTCCAACACGACCATCATCATAGGGGTCGAGCCAAACTGTTCCTTTGCATTTTGAACACGGACATAAAACCTCTGTCCGGTTATTTTCTTTCATGTCCTGCACCGCCGACCGCAACCACCTGTCCTCCATCGTTCCACTAACCATCATGAACGTCTGCACGGTAATAATAAACAAATTGATTATAAAATGCATGCATGCATCAAAGTCATAAAAAAATTCGGCACGACCTTCCCTAAAAATAGGACATATACACATCTAGAGTTTGCCCGGAATTCGCCGAAACGGAAATAAATCGACATTTTGGCAAAACATAGGCAACTCAAAAGCACAATTTGGCGTCAACACATGCCACACACACAGTTTCCATCATATTGCCCACTTATCATATCACACACACATACACATGTTTCCATTTTGCAAAAGCATGAAATTTTAATAACCTCTATCTCAAGATCGAGCACACGGTGGAGATGATGATGTAGGGAGATCAAAAGTGCACACAGCTCTTCTTGACAAAGATAGATCTAGTTAGGGGGAAAATAGGTCACTTAACTAAGTGCTACATCTACCTAGCTAGCTAATTTTGGAGGAGACAACTTCAACTAGTGGAGGGGGAAGGAAAAAGAGAAAGAAGATGCATTAATAGAGGTGGTGTAGTTAGCTAGGAGTAATGAAGAGAGAGAAAGGTAGGTAGAAGAGGGAGAGTAATAGGGGGAGAAGTATTGAGGAATAAGAAGAGTGAGAGAGGAGGATGTGGGAGGTAGGGGAAAGGGAGGAGAGGAGATGGGGGAGGGGAGGAGTGGTGGAAAAAGGTGGTGGGGCTGCGTCTTAGCAGTAGCGCGGGAGGAAAAACACGCTACTGCTAAGAGCATAGCAGCAGCGCGCTTTCCTCACACGCACTACTGCTAAACGGGCCAACCGTGTGCGCAATTTCAAAATTAGCAGTAGCGACATGAGTAAAAAGCGCGCTACTACTATTGCATTAGCATTAGGGCGCTTCGTGACGCCGCGCTGCTGGTAAACTTAGGTCGGTGTGTACTGTCGGTCGATTTTTGTAGCAGCGCGGTTTAGATATCACGCGCTACTGCTAAATATACATCAGTAGCGCGGTTTTCCTAAGCTCGCTACTGCTAATTAGCAGTAGCCTCTTTTTGTGTCGTGCTGCTGCTAAGGTTCTGTGTATAAGGTTTTTCCTAGTAGTGATGGCCAAATCAAGCTCAGAGTTCACATATTATTGTGCTAGTAAAGACCTTGATCTCATTCTTATTTGAAGGAAGTTCTAAAAATATGTGTCAAAGGATTGTAAAATTCATGTATTTTTCCAATATAATTGTTATTAGAGGAATTTTCATCCATTTAATCTACCCTATGTTCCATTGAACCAAAGGGATGAATAATGTCACTTTTCATATGAACGTGGGAAATACACCTTGACATGCATGACACATGCTACTGCAAACTGAAAATAATTAAACAACTGAACTTTGCGAGTAGCTTTCCACGTCTATATTAGACACAACCTACAACGTCACAAGCTCCGCAGGAAGGAATTATATGCCTACTGTTGCTAATAATCTCTCGCTAAACTCTAGCCATAAATTTTGTAAGCATCCAACTATTGAAATAATTTGGTTGATATTGGTCATGTAGAACCTCACCACTTCCAATCTGCAAACTGTTAGGATATGTATTGGAGTGATCTAATCAAAGTACTATATTCCAGGTACAAATTTTGGGTGCATGTTTCTAAAATGGCAAAATAACAGTAAGTAGTTAGCTGATTCGGTAACTGTTTGGCAGTACACTTGCATATGATACTAAGTCCAAAAGGTTATTGGTTGAATATTCATGATATCAATATGATTAACGGTCGAGTATTTATGCAGGATGAGGATGTATATTTTTTTTCTAAAAAAGCACAATGACTAAAAGAAAACATGTCGGTAACGGTTATTCTTCTAACGATTTGGATGAAAATTGAATCTATGTTGAAATTAGTTCAACACGATGACCACCCTAGTCTTTGATAAATGTGGTGTATGGGTGGTGGTGGTGGTGGTGGTTTACACGTCGTATATAGTGTTTGTGTTTGCAAAAGAATTTTTTTCCTCCAAAACGAAATGCCCTGAGGAAGTCAAGGTCATAGATGTGTTGCATATTCAAAAAACAAAAACCATCAACGCTAACATGTTATGGTCTTCATGTCGGACAATATTGGGTCACTCGTGGCATTCAGATAGATTAAGCTAGTATGTATCTAAAACATCACAGTCAAATTAATTGTGTGATATCCACATAACCGATGGCTACATTTTTTTCAAGGATTTTCTACCTTATTTATCTTCTTTCCTCCATGACATGTTGCACCTAGCACGTCAGATATCGTAGCAAGTTGACCACATCTGAAATGGGGAAGTATGGAGTAGACAGTACTGTCCGAAGAAGAGAGGGATTTGGTGGAATAGTTGTATATATTGCTTGAGCCTCGTGGGCATATATATAGGAGTACATGATCTACTTGGAGTACAAGGCAAGCCAGAATATTTCCTAGTCTAACCTATATTTCCTAATACAATCACGTTACTCAACATCCCCCCGGAGTCATAATGGTAGCGACGCAGACGGTGAGACTGGAGAAGAATCCGAAGGCAAGCCGACGGACAACCCCCCACAGTCGTAACGGTCGACGCATCACGGAGTCGTGGCTGGAGTGAAAACCGACGAGGTTGCTCAAGCAAGGCGATAGCCCTTTGTGCCGTTTGTCGATGTAGCCGAGAGCCGAGGGTGGTGTCGCCGTGGTCGAGGTAGCCGCGCGAAGATTGTCGTGGTCGATGTCGAGTTGGGTAGCCGGTGTCCAGGTTGTCATCGTCGAGCCGCGGGCACAGGGAGGCGCCGAGTTAGCATCGGCGCATTGGTGTCGAAGTGGTGGTGCGCCGGGAAGAAGATGTTGTTGACGACGCGTCGCGGCGGGTTTGCCAAGCCCGGGGACACATCATAGATGAAGGCACACATCGGTGTTGCCAGCACCGGGCATGCGTAGACGGACGAAGACGAAGTTGACGAAGTGCCCCACCAGGCTTGCCACGCCTGGGGACACACTAGTGCATAACCAGGCTTTAGCGCCGGTTCGTAAGGGCCTTTAGTGTCGGTTCCACAACCGGCACTAAAGAGTGGGGACTAAAGGTCCCCCCTTTAGTACCGGTTCATCACGAACCGGCACTAAAGTGCCACCATGTGGCACGAGCCAGGTCCGGGTGCATGTAGGACATTAGTACCAGTTGGTAACACCAACCGACACTAAATGTTTGGGGTGGTTTTGGTTTTATTATTTATTTTTCCATTAATTTTGTGTGTTCCATTTAATTCTTTTTTGTTTGCTGGTATTTTACGATACTACGTATTGTACACGTTTTGCATATATATAAATAGATTTTATCGTAGAACCGATCATATATATATATATATATCATTGAATGTCTCACAACTACCATTAATTATTCACACATACACATGTATATATATATACAATTTCTCCTACATATTGCCTTGGTGCCTTCGGAGCATGATAACAAGTTGTTCATGGGGGCGGTAGCGGGTAATAGTATTCTCCTTTGGGATCTATGACCTGGTCGAGCAAAAATCCCGCTATTTCCTCTTGAAGTGCTAGTATGCGCTCCGTTGTTAGGAGCTTCTCCCGCACCTCTTTGAACTTTTAATAAATAGATCAATATGCATGTGTATTAGTTGTGTGACTAGATATCGATAATGATGTAAATATTGTGAATAGTGTTCTGGCAAATGTACCCATTCCTGTTTTTGAGATTTGCTCCGTTCGGACGCCATCATGTGAATATTCTCGCAAACGTAGTATGCACACAAATTATTCCCCGGAGCCTGCCTCAGGGCCTTTACAAGAACGGAATTTAATCATGTAATAATTAATCAAGCATGATAATTAATTAATCGTATTGAAACAAGAATTAAAGAGATGGTAAGCTAGCTAGTAATACTTAATTACTTACCTTGGGTCGATACCAATACATCTTTTGTCGCCATTTGCCTGGAGTCACCTTGATGAACTTTGCCCAAGCCCTGCCCGCCAGCAAAGAAAATGAATAAAGGGGTTATTAAATAGTTGATATCAGGAAATGACGAACTAATTAAATAGGCCGAGATATATTTAATAATGATTGAAATTACCTGCCGACTATCCCCTTCGGGGTGGCGAAGTCACTTTTATGTCTTAAGTAGTGAGTCCAATACTTCAACTGTTCCTTTATCAACTTTAATGATTAACAAGATCCAGTGGAAACTGCATGCGCACACGTTTGCATGTCTTAATTAAGCGGGCATGTGCACAACACTAATCAACTAGCCTAAACCCTATACACTTAATTATTAACATATAGCTAGCTAGTAAGCAAAAACAGAATTTGTAGTACAAGACAGTATGACTCAAAGGAAGTTGTAAGGAAGTAGTATATCTTCATTGCTATTGAGGCGCTTGAAGAACTCTAGCATGCTTTCCTCTAAACTTGCTCGACAACTTTAAATATTCCATGTGTACTCATTAACCGTATTAGGGTTAATGAACCCAATGCCATAGCGTCCAGATTTTTCATTTAATACATCTTCATCCTGCATAATACCATAGAAAAGAATATAGTAAGGATAATTACAGGTTATGATTGATAAAAATGATCACTACAGCTAGCTTGAGCCTTAAATTACAGACAAAATCACTTACAGACAATAGCAACTGACGAGAGATTTGTCGAGTGCGTCTTGATTGTATAACTGAAATAGTTCTGAATACTCAACGGAAATAGCTTTCTCATGGTAGTAATGCTCCTCCTAGACATTTACCATGAGGGACTCTTGATTGGAAATCTTGGTAATGTTCATGTACCACTGATGCAATTCATACATTCTAGTTGGGAGGTTCTTGACCTCCTCGGGCTTGACCAAAGGTTGGCCGCGGACATATTGCCGTTTTATTTCCTCCTCTCTAAGAGGAGACATGGGCTCGATGTCGAGGAGTTTTCCAACACTGATACCGAGCATTTTAGCCTGCCTTAAATGCTCCTTGGTTATTACCATACTGTTCAGCTGGGGAACAGTTTGCCCACAATAATGTACGGTACGCATACTCTCATGTGTTGTTGGCACAACAAGCGGGGGGATCGATTGCGCCGCCTGTTCTCCCAGCTGGGGAACGGTTTTCCCGCATTTTTTGGCAGCTGCTTGTTGGCTCGAACTCGAGCTCGCTTCCCTCTGTAGTCGTGCTCGATGTGCCTTCCTGAGTTGGCGCTCGTAGTCAGAGTCAACAGGCTTGGGAGCTGGTGCTCTAGCCATACAAATGAAGTGGTCAATCTTTTCCTCAAGCACTTTCTCCCTTGGCGGCGGTGCCGGTTTCGGTCCAAAATGGGCGTCCACTTGGGCCTTCACTATGGCTTTGTTTTGCTCCTCGGTCATGTCGTAAGGCCTCTGAGGAAGAGGAGCGAGGCTACTTGTACCATATTTATATCGCTTGCCTCTGCCTATACTTCCTATACTACCTCAACTCGTATCGCTATGCGCCATAGCTGCGGCGTGTCTCTTCTGCGATTGCTGTGGCGGCAGGGACGGCTGGCGTGGCTGAGTTGGAGCAGGAGTCTGCTCACGCATTGGTGGGCTTGAGGAGCGGGAGTCTGCTGACATGGTGGCGGACTTCGAGGAGGAGTCGGCTCAAGCGTTCGTGGACTTGGAGGAGCGGGAGTCTGCAGACACGGTGGCGGACTTCGAGGAGGAGTCTGCTCACGCGTTTGTGGACTTGGAGGAGCGGGAGTCTCCTGACATGGTGGCGGACTTCGAGGAGGAGTCAGCAGATGCGGCGTCGGTGGACTTCGAAAGATGATGCGATCCTTTCTCCATAGGATGATACGATGTATGGCCTCTCCCAGTGTGTGCTCGTCGTCACCTCCAGGAATGTCAAGCTGTAGCCGCGAATAAGGGTCCACCACCTCATCAACCAAGACACGAGCATAGCCCACTGGAATCGGAGCGCAATGGAAGGTTGCTTCGGGGGTAATTGTAAAAGCAACACCGTCCGCCACCTTCATGGGTATGTTCTTCATTTTGAAGTGTAGCTCACAGTTAGTGTTCTCTATGATGTCATCCACAGGGTATGTATGCAGCAGTGCGTCGCCCGGGGCGGAACCAACGCTGCTTCTCGGCATGGATGGGACGGTGCTATCCAATGCTGGATGATCATCCGCTTGCTACCGCCGCTGCTCAGACCCCCTTTCCTGGCTAAGTGAGTCGATTTGCTGCTGCTGCTGCTGGAATTTGAGTGCCAAGTCCGCGTGCCTTGCTTCTAGGCCTTGAAGGCGTTCTGCGTCCTGCTTCCTCTGCTCCTCCTCCAGCATCCTCTTCTTCTCCTCATCCCTCTTCTTTCTTGCACGGGTCCTGTAGTCGTCGTTCCATTCTGAAAATCCCTCATACCAGTGAATAACGCCCTTGACTCGTGTTCTTCCCGGGTGTTCAGGATTTCCTAGGGCGCGCGTAAGCTCGTCTTTCTCTCTGTTGGGCGTGAACACGCCCTTTCGAGCATCTTCTATTGCGTCAAGTAACTTTTGTTCGACTCCTTTTAGACTTGCCTTCTTCGAAACCTCGCTTGTCTTCGGGTCCAACTCCACCCCCCCCCCCCCCCCGTGCGCATAGAACCAAGTTCTGCACCTGGGGGGCTAGCTCCTCGTAACCGGAGTGACCCCTGCATCCTCCATATCTTGCTCAGACTTATCCCACTTAGGCATTGCCACCGCGTAGCCACCTAGCCCCAGCCTATGGAACTGCGTCTTTTTTGCGGCATTGGCCATGTTTTTCTCGACTGTTCCTTATATAATTCTGATTCCTTGAATTCCACGAAAGCGGGCCAGTGCTCTCTTTGCTTCTCTAGTGTTCCCGTGAATTCAAGAGTCTTCCTTTTTGCAGCGAGGTAGTTGGCCCATACAGTTTTCTTGTGGGTGTTGAATGCAACTGCCATCTTCTTAAGAGCAGCGTCCTTGACTTTCTGCACATCTGCATCAGTGAAATAATCTGGTAGGGTGAAATGTTCCATCAGAGATTCCCAAAGAATGGCTTTTGCTCTGTCGTCGACCCAAGTAACATCTGGACGTTTAGTTTTTGGCTCTTTCCATTCTTGAATGGAGATCGGGAGTTGGTCCTTCACAAGAACTCCACACTGACGAAAGAACTTGTTCGCAATGGTCTTAGGCATGAGGGGTTCGCCACCCGCTTTGATAGAATCGATGTTGTACTTTACACCCTCCTTCAACGTTTTGTCCGGGCCTCGCTTTGTCCTTCTGTCTGTAGAAGTAGATTTGCTCGATCCGGAGGGCTGAAAGAAGAAAGATCGATTCGTTAATATACCTTCAAATCAAAAAAAACATGTGATGATCACTAGATGCATGCTTATATAAATATACCTCGCCGGTAGTCTTTGTTATTTCAAGATCAACATTGTCTGTGTCATCATAATCATAGTTCATGACTTCATCAGCTCGGTCTTCCTAATCGAATATCTTATCATCACCCTCTCCGGTATTGTTCAGATATTGGGAGCCGTCATCTGCTTCATTCAAATCATCTGGACTGGTAGGGCTGCGTATGATCTCGAACATGGCCTCTTCTCCATCTCTGCTGGTATTGTTCGCCATAGCTTTTATTTAACACTAATCTAGAAGAAATATAAAACAATTTAGTATTCAAATTACAATGCATGGATGCAATCAATAAGGAAAAACTGAATCATATAGTACATAATATGCATCGTCTTGAATAATATATAATCTCGAATACATCATCTCGAATACATCATCTCGAATAATATATAATCTCGAATACATCACTGGCTAGGTAGCTAATAAAGATCGAATATTATAGAAGAACCTAGGCCACTCGCGGTTCCTGGGGCGCGGGCGGTGGACACCCAAAGACAAGGAACAATCACAGGATCATATCTCCGGTCACCTGCCCAAAGAACCTGCCAGGTATTGGAGAACCTGACGTCCATAGCAGCCATGTAGCGATGGACGTGCTCGTCCTCCTCCCTGACACGACGATGCACCACCTCCGGCGGGGCTGGCTCTGTTTGCACCGAATGTGGCCCACGCGAACGCCATCAAAGGAGATCAGGGTCGATGACGGGACCCAAGGCCGGGTTCCTCACCAAGCAGCGCGCCCCTCCAGGTAGAACCTCCCAGTGCTAGCCCGGCGGAGCCCAGTCCCGGACATGGGTTAGCCGGACGTCGTGGCGAACGGGTCGACGGCGAGGATGCGGGCCGGGCATCCTCGAGAACAAATACTATATGCCTGCAAAAGTAACATTTTTAAATGATTGGATTGTGATAACTAAAATTCTATATGCAAATTCTAACAATTTGACATTAATCTAATTCATCTAGCTAAAACTAACTCTAAAATTTCTAACATTTCTATATATATAACTAAAATTTCTAATATTTCTATAACTAAAAAACAAAAAAATTACTAACATTTTTATAAATGTTTCTATAACTAAAAAACAAGAAATTTATAACATTTCTATATAACTAACATTTCTAATATTTCTATAACTAAAAACAGAAAAATTGCTACCATTTCTATAACAATGTGTGTGTGTGTGTGTGTGTGGACATGGCGGCCGGGGTAGGAGCTCACCGGCGAGGCGCGGCGACGGGGACGGAGACGGGCGGTGACGACGGAGATGGGGACGAGGCGGCGACGACGGGGACTGGGACTGGGACGGGCCGGGCGGGGACAACAGGATGACGGGGCGGGGCAGGGACAACAGGATGACGGGGCGGGGCGGGGCGCGGCGACGGGGACGGGGACGGCGACAGACGGCGATGGGGGCGGCGACGAGGGGCGGCGGTGACGGGGCAGAGGAGAAAGAAGCAGAGGGAGACATGAGAAACTGATTTTTTTGAAGTGTTTTCTTATATAGAACAACCTTTAGTACCGGTTGAACCCACCAACCGGTACTAAAGGTCTGTTTTGGTCAGGCCAAGCGGCGGGAAGCGCACCCCCTTTAGTACCGGGTGGTGGCTCCAACCGGTACTAAAGAGCCCCCCCCCTTTATTACCGATTTGAGCCACCACCTGGTACTAAAGAGGGTGCGCTGGCACAGGTGCGGTGCGTCATGTTTAGTCCCACCTCGCTAGCCGAGGGGCGTCCGCACTGGTTTATAAGCCCTAGTGCGGTAGCTCTCTCGAGCTCCTCTCCAAAGCAAGCCTACTGGGCCTAAATGTTTTGGGCTGCCCTGTGGGCCTACTGGGCCTTTGTGGGCCTGCATCCTGGCCCAACAACATGTTGGGTTTCTAGTCGTATACAAGCCGCTGTGGCGCAGTAGGCGGGCTTTTTTATTTTCTTAATTTTTTTTGCTTTATTTATTTTTGTTTTATTTATTTTTGAGTTGTTTTTTGCTGTATTTAGAGTTTATTTGTGAATCTTTTTGCTTTAGGTACAAAAAATTACAAACTTTCTATTAGTGCTGGTAGTTTACAAATTTTAATAGTTTACATTTTGAATTATTTGAAATTTGTGTGAATCACTAGTTTGTGAATAACTTAACTTTGAAAATAGATTTTTTTAGTGATTCCTTTTTCTTATGTTTAATATTAGTGTGTTTTATCATTATATTCAATTTTGTAATGCTTAGGTTATTTAAAAAATGAAATGCCTTTGTAACGGATGAGTTTTCGTCCGAAACCCTGATACTTCGAAAGAGATTGTCAATTTTGTACACGAAGTGCATCTAGTTTTTGCGGTAACCCTTTCTACTTTTTTGCACATGCTATGTGGGTGAAATTATGATACCATGCCAACTTTCAACCTTTTTTGAGTTCATTTGAAATGCTTTTCAATTTCGGGGTCATTTAGCTGAAAAAATTAGTAAATGCATGAATGAATTTGTTTGCACATAAAATTTCTTCGCGTTTCAAATGCCAAAACACATAACTACCCTAACTATTACAGAGATTCCCTCTAGGGTGTGAAACACAAAAGAAAGTGATGATAGTGAAGCCGATCACATCCCAGATCTTTGGGTGTGAAACTTTTTCTTCGCGTGTGTCCTTTGCGCCGTAGCCAAGGAAAATCTTCATCATTTAACTGGATGCTCGGGACAATACTCACTGTGAATGGAGCAAATTCATCAAACTTTTCATAATCTTCTGACATGTCTGTCTTGTCATCCACTCCCACGATGTTTCTCTTCCCGGAAAGAACTATGTGGCGCTTTGCCTCATCATATGATGCATTCGCTTCCTTATCTTTTCTTTTTCTCGTCTTGGTAGACATATCCTTCACATAGAAAACATGTTCCACATTATTAGCTAGGACGAATGGTTCGTCTGCATAAGCAAGATTGTTGAGATCCACTGTTGTCATTCCATACTGCGGGTCTTCCGTTACCCCGCCTCATGTCATATTGAACCATTTGCACCGAAACAAAGGGACCTTCAAACCACGTCCATAGTCAAGTTCCCATATCTCCTCTATGTAACCATAATATGTTTCATTTCCCGTCTTGGTTGTTGCATCAAAGCGGACACCACTGTTTTGGTTGGTGCTCTTCTTATCTTGGGCGATCGTGTAAAATGTATTACCATTAATCTCGTACCCTTTGAAAGTCATTATATTTGAAAATGATAACTGGGACAGCGAGTACATGTCATATTCAATAGAGGCATCATGCATGGTACGTGTCTGCAACCAGCCGGTGAAACTCCTGGTTTGTTCACGAGTAATCCAGTCATCAGACCGCTCCAGGTGTTTGGAGCGTAGAAAATTCTTGTGTTCGTCCATATACGGAGCCACCAAGGCGGAATTCTGTAGAACTGTGTAGTGTGCTTCAGTGAGAGAATGTCCGTCCACACATATTTTTTGATTCCCTCCTAGCGTGCCTTTTCCATCCAGTCTGCCCTTATGCCGCGATTCAGGAACACCAATCGGATTAAGGTCAGGAATAAAGTCAATACAAAACTCAATGACCTCCTCATTATCATGCCCTTGGAGATGCTTCCTTCTGGCCTAGCACGGTTATGAACATATTTCTTTAAGACTCCCATGAACCTCTCAAAGGGGAACATATTGTGTAGAAATCAGGACCCAAAATGGTAATCTCTTCGCATAGGTGAACTAGGACGTGTGTCATGATGTTGAAGAAGGATGGTGGGAACACCAACTCAAAACTGACAAGACATTGCACCAAATCATTCTCTAACCTTGGTATGATTTCTAGATCGATTACCTTCTGAGAGATTGCATTGAGGAATGCACATAGCTTCACAATGGCTAATCGAACCGTTATCCGGTAGAAGCCCCCTCAATGCAACCGGAAGCAGTTGTGTCATAATCACGTGGCAGTCATGAGACTTTAGGTTTTGAAACTTTTTCTCTGCCATGTTTATTATTCCCTTTATATTCGACGAGAAGCCAAACGGTAGCTTAATACTGAGCAAGCATTCAAAGAAGATTTCCTTCTCTTCTTTGGTAAGAGCGTAGCTGGCATGACCCTGATATATGCCATCTTTTCCATGCATACGTTGCCGGTCCTCAAGTGTATCTATTGTCTTCCCATACACGACCAAGAAGCCAAGCAGGGTCACGCAAAGATTCTTCGTCACGTGCATCACGTCGATTGCAGAGGGGACCTCTAGGTCTTTCCAATAGGGAAGGTCCCAAAATATAGATTTCTTCTTCCACATGGGTGCGCGTCCGTCAGGGTCATTCTGAACAGGTTGTCCACCAGGACCCTTTCCAAAGACTACCTTCAAATCCTTGACCATATCATGTACATCAGCACCAGTATGGTGGCGAGGCTTCGTCCGGTGATCCGCCTCACCTTTGAAATGCTTGCCTTTCTTTCTTACGGGATGCCTGCTCGGAAGAAATCGACGATGTCCTAGGTACACATTCTTCCTACAATTGTCCAAATATATACTGTTGGTATCATCCAAACAGTGCGTGCATGCGCGGTATCCCTTGTTTATCTGTCTTGAAAGGTTACTAAGAGCAGGCCAGGTGCGCGGTATCCCTTGATGGTCATGAACAACAAGGCCTTTAGGTAAAATTCTTCCCCCATGTGCTCATCCCACGCATGTACACCTATTCCATTCCACAGCTCTAAGAGTTCCTCAACTAATGGCCTTAGGT
This sequence comes from Triticum urartu, assembly GCF_056163025.1. NCBI lineage: Eukaryota > Viridiplantae > Streptophyta > Magnoliopsida > Poales > Poaceae > Triticum > Triticum urartu. The sequence goes on along the minus strand of NC_141874.1, from coordinate 34,172,519 downwards.
ACACATCAATGTCATTGCCGGGTTGGTTAGGGCCTTGGATGAGCACTGGCATCATAATGAACTTCCGCTTCATGCACAACCAAGGAGGAATGTTATACAAACATAGAGTCACAGGCCAGGTGCTATGGTTGCTGCTCCGCTCCCCTAAAGGATTAATGCCATCTGCGCTTAAACCAAACCATACGTTCCTTGCGTCATCTGCAAACTCCTTCCCGTACTTCCTCTCAATTTTTCTCCACTGCGACCCGTCAGCGGGTACTCTCAACTTTCCGTCTCTCTTACGGTCTTCTCTGTGCCATCGCATCGCCTTGGCATGCTCTTCGTTTTGGAACAAATGTTTCAACTGTGGTATTATAGGAGCATACCACATCACCTTGGCCGGAATCTTCTTCATGGGGCGCTCACCCTCGACATCACCAAGGTCATCGCGCCTGATCTTATAGCACAATGCACCGCATACCGGGCAAGCATTCAAATCCTCGTACTCACCGCGGTAGAGGATGCAGTCATTAGGGCATGCATGTATCTTCTGCACCTCTAACCCTAGAGGGCAGACAACCTTCTTTGCTTCGTACGTACTCTCAGGCAATTCGTTGTCCTTTGGAAGCATATTCTTTATAATTAGCAGCAACTTTCCAAATCCCTTGTCAGATACACCATTCTCTGCCTTCCATTGCAGCAATTCCAGTGTGGTGCCCAACTTTTTCTTGTCAGCTTCGCAATTCGGGTACAACAATTTCTTGTGATCCTCTAACATGCGCTGCAACTTCTTCTTCTCCAAATCACTTGCGCAGTTTCTCTTTGCATCGGCAATGGCCCGACCTAGATCATTAGCGGGCTGATCTGATGCCTCTTCTTCAGCTTCTTCCCGCATTGCCGGCTCAGCTTCTTCCCCCATTGTTGTATCATCGTATTCAGGGAACCCATCATGGGCAGGATAGATGTCGTCGTCCTCTTCTTCTTCATTGTCTTCCATCATAACCCCTCTTTCTCCGTGCTTGGTGCAAACATTATAGTGGGGCATGAAACCGGACTCAAACAGGTGGACGTGAATGGTTCTTGACTTAGAGTAATTGTTATCATTCTTACATCCAACACATGGACAAGGCATAAAACCATTCGCCCGCTTGTTTGCCTCAGCCGCAAGCAGAAAAGTTTGCATGCCATTAATGAACTCGGGAGAGCATCGGTCATCGTACATCCATTGTTGGCTCATCTTCATTACACAACACCGAAGAGACCAAATTAGTACAAGTTCATACATAAAGTTCATACAACACTTAAATGCAACAAACAAATAACTCCCTAGCTAAAGAATTTAAATGCAACAACAAATGCGATCAAGATCGCAACTAAGGTAACAATTTATCCAACAGCATAATGATACCAAGCCTCACTATGAATGGCATATTTTCTAATCTTTCTAATCTTCAAGCGCATTTTCTCCATCTTAATCTTGTGATCACCGACGACATCGGCAACATGCAACTCCAATTCCATCTTCTCCGCCTCAATTCTTTTCAATTTTTCTTTCAAATCCTCGTTTTCTCTTTCAACTAAATTTAACCTCTCGACAATAGGGTCGGTTGGAATTTTCGGTTCACATACCTCCTACATACAAATATCTATGTCAGCTTGATGGGCATCATTTGTCAAAAACACGAAATGCAACAAATAGTTTTATAAGAGAATATACCACATCCGAATCATAACCCGGACGAGGGCCGACGGGGACGGATATCCAAACCATGGCACTATGTATAACAAACAACGTACGGGTATGATAATTATATGAGTAACTATATATCCAAATCACACAAACATCAATTTTTTATATAAAACATTCATGAACAAGAGGCTCACCACAAGGTGGTGCCGGCGACGGGACGGTGCGGGCGATCGACGGTGGTTACGACGCAGATTTAGAAGGCACTAAGTAAACCACACCTACATATGCAAACTAAGTGTTATTTTTGACCTCAAATTGCATATAAATCAAATACTAGCACATATATATAATTCCTCCCAAATTACTAAACTCACAAATCAATCACTATATAAAGCATTACAAGAGCTAATCTAGCAATGAGAGATGAATGGACAAAGTTGCTAACCTTTGTGATCATTTCAATGGATGGGGGCCTTCAAATCTTGACAAATTTTGGGCAAAATGTGTGATGAGCTTGAGAGGAAGAGGGGAAGAACAAAGAGGAGAGGGGAAAGGGGAAGAACAGAGCGAGCTCGGGCGGACTAAGGGTGTATGTAGGACGACCTTTGGTACCGGTTCATGATACGACCCGGTACTAAAGGCGCTGGAGGGGCCCCGGACTGACAACATCCTGCCACCACTCACTTTAGTACCGGTTCATGGCACGAACCAGTGCTAAAGGTTCGCCACGAACCGGTACTAATGAGAGCGGCCGTCTAGCCGTTGGAACCGGCACTAATGCACACATTAGTGCCGGCTCAAAACCAAACCGACGCTAATTTGTTTCACATTTGACCTTTTTTCTACTAGTGACACGTCGTGGACGAAGGCATGCATCGGCGTTACCAGCAACGGGCATGCATAGACGACGACCTGCAGAAGCTGTACGCCATGTCGGAGGTGTCGGAGAGGCCAGCAGAGAAGGACTCGACGACGGTTGCGATGTCAATCAGCGCGGGGCCGATGTCGCCTGCGGTTGTCGGAGTAGACGAAGTGGTCGGGGTAGATGACGGCGACGCTGGCTACGGGCCTGTGCTGGACGAAGACGAAGGAGGTGGACGGGCGGCGGCGGCAGCTACGTGGGTAGCGGTGGCGGCGGTGGCTAGGTTAGGAGCGCGACGGCGGTGCTCGAAGTAGGCGAAGAACCCGATAGCATGACGAAGATCGGCGCGAACGGTGGCGTTCTGGCGCCAAGGGAGGCGGCGTGACGCATACCACGGGAAGTCAACGCGCGTGGACAACGAAGTGGACCGTGGGCTGCTGCGCTACGGCCCGAAGGGGTGACACAGCAGCGGCGGGCAGGTCAGGGTGACGGCGGGAAGACCTCGGGACGGCGGCAGGGACCGCAGGCCGCGGCGCGACAGCCCGAAGGGGTGACGTTGTGGAGGAGCGCGGGTCGATGCAACTGCGGGGACGGCCTCTGGACGGCAGCATGGAACGCGCGCCACACTCGCTATGGCCCGAACGGGCAGCGCAGTGGCGGCGCGAGGGTCGGTGCTGCCATGGGGACGACCTGGAGTGGACGGCCTCTGGGCGGCGGTGGACCGCGGGCCGCGGTACTACGACCCGAAGGGGCGACGCAGAAGTGACGCGGGTCGATGCAGCTGGGAGATGAACCATGGGGCAGGGGCTCTGCGGCTCGACGGGGCGATGCTGCGGCAGCCCATTTCTCGATCGGTAGAGGGGGGCGCTGAACTCGGGAAGGTCTTCACGGGGCCTGCGGAGGCGCGCGCAACCGACGGGCCAGGTCGGTCGCACGGCGTAGATGATGCGGATCGCAGTGGTGGACGGGTGATCAATCCGATCACGCGCGAGGTCGGGGACGCATCTCGGTGGAGGCGCGATGGCGGCGGAGTCCGAGATGAAGCCGACTGCGGCGGGCGGCAGGGCGGCTATGATTGGCCGCAACATGGCGTGAGGCAGCCGGGTCAGGGTGATGCAGGAGTCCCGGTCGGATCAGGGCGGTGACGGCCGACGTAGATTGACGGGCAAGTCGTCGCGCGAACGGCGGTGGTGAAGGGCCGCCGCTTGACGAAAGGCCGCCGGGTCGGGGCGACCGGCGGGCCGAGGCGCGGACGCCACGCGAGGCCGCTGGGTCGGGGCGACCGATGGGCAGACGCGCGGACGCCGTGTGAGGCCGCCGGGTCGGGGCGACCGACGGGCAGACGCGTGGGCGATGCGCGAGGCCGCCTGGTCGGTGAAGAAGTCGGCCGATCGCGCCGGTGTTGAAGTAGAGGCGCACGGGGTCGACGGCGGTGGTGGGCGACGCAAACCGGATCACATAGACCGGAAAACCAAAAAGAAGACGCCGATCAAAGCGAACAGCGAGAGAGAGAATATCCGGATCAAAGGATCGGGAAGAAAAGACTCTCTAGGGCAGCCGGCCAACACGGCCGGCGAACGACCCTAGGTACGGGCGGCGCGGCCCCCGGCGGCGGTCATGGAGGCCGACCGCCCCAGGGACGGCGCGCGGGTGCGGAAGCGGCGGCAGTTAGGGTTTGGATCGTGCTTAGGCTGATACCATGTTAGAAGGGATAGAGGGATTTGGTGAAATAGTTCTATATATATTGCTTGAGCCTCGTGGGCATATATATAGGAGTACGTGTTCTACTTGGAGTACAAGGCAAGTCAGAATATTTCCTAGTCTAACCTATATTTCCTAATTCAATCACATTACTCAACAAGTATCATTGCTAATACCCTTAGAAGGTCATTATAGAAATCCTAGGTTCTAAAATTAAAGTTGAAATCCTGAAATCAGTTCGACGTGTAAATTTTGTGCATGATATATCAGATGCAAATAGACTAAAATATACCCAACTTAAAACCTGATGCGTTCTGGAACAAAGAGAGTTTGATATTTATGGACGACTCTTGAAAATCTAAGAAAATACACATTATGTTATTACATTGATCCATAACTAAATCGTCAAATTCATCTAACCTTCAGTTTACGTAAAATAATATCAAGACCAGTCAAATTAAAGATGGCATTAATATATATATATTATATATATATATATATTATATATATATATATATATATATATATATATATATATATATCACGTAATTGTTCGGATAGTACCATACATTCATACAAATAACAAAGCGCAAGGTGAGACCACATATACAAAGAACTTCTGGTGTGTTTTATAACGAAATAAGTACTTCTCGAATAGGGTTTACAGATGGCTCTCGAGAACATAAAATAGCACATATAATGTCTAGCAGATATTTAGATTTGTCAAAGTAATAACATCATTAGATATATCTTGTACCCCTCTATATAAAAAACTCATAATATATTTGAGAGATGTATAATGTATATATGCATCCTATGGTTTAGAGCATCTTCGGCCGCGCCCCCACAAAGGCCTCCCCAGGCGATTTTTTCGCGCCGGCGTAGAAAAATCGGCCCAGTCGCGCCTCAGGAGCCCGATTTTCGCCGGCCCGGGCCGAAATTAGCGCCGGCGGACCCAGGCCAAACCCGGTGCGCTGGGGGGGGGGGGGCGCTCGGGGACACCGGGGCGAGCGGTTTTGGCGCGAAAGAGCCGCGGGCCCGCCGCGTTAGCGACACCGCGCGTCGTCATCCCCCCACGCTTCGGTTTCCCGCGGGGAATCAATGGCAAGGCTGCTGCCGGTCAGCCTTACCATTGATTTCTCATGGGCGGCGCATCACGGGACGGCGCCGACGCCTCCCCTCACTCGCACGCGTACACACGGGTGCGGCGCGGCTATATGGAGCCGGCGGCTTCCCTCGCCTCTGGCCACACCAGCCCTAGCCCTAGCCGCCCTAGCCGCCGAGCTCTGCCTCTCCCGAGAGCCGCCGCCGAGCCCCCCTCTCCCGAGCGCCGCCGTCGAGCCCTCGCTCTCCCTCCCCTCCCGATGGCCGAGCGTTTCCCCGGAGATGAGGCGGCGACCAACGACTTCGGCCGCCGTTCGCTCCGCGAACAGGAGTCTTGACTCCTGTTCCAGGCGAACATCCCGACGCCGCCGGACATGCGCGCCGGGCCGACGGGCTGGAAGCTCAGCAACTGGGGAGTGCCCATTCCCCTGCTGCCCAACGCCGTGGCCAAACCCGGGTACTTCGCCGAGGAGGTCGACGTCGTGCGCGGCTCCCTCACCGACGCCCAACTCTTCCTCCCCCAGTACGCCGCCGACAACCATGCGGCTTGGACGGCGTACTTCGAGCGCCGTCAGCAGCAGCGGCTGGCATCCACCAACAGCGTGACGGTGGTCGGCGGCCTGAAGAATAGCAAGGGGCGCCACCTATGGTGGGACGTCCCCGGCCGCACACTCGAGGGCATGCTGACGCACCTCGAGGGCGGCAACGACCCGCCGTTGGCATACCCCTCGGTGAGGGCGGCCGCCCAGGCGCACCACCGACGCGACCGGCCATGGGCGCCAAGGAGGTTCGGCTCCTCCTCTTCTTCCTCCTCCTCGCGCTCTTCCTCGCACTCCTCCGACACTCCGGCGCTGCTCGGCGTCAAGGCCGAACCCGCGGCGGACTCGCCGCTCGGCCGGCGCACTCGTAGCGCCGACATCATCATCAACGAGGGCGGCCGTCGTGCCTCCTTGTTGGCTCCTCCTCCGCGCTTCGTCAAGCCAAAGACGGAGCCGGGGCTCGCGCCGGTGAAGGCAGAGCCGGGGCTGGCCGCCGTGAAGACGGAGCATGGCGAGGTCGAGCGCGACGACGATGCGGCCCTTGAATGGGCACACTAGGACTCCCTCAAGATGGCGATGGAGCGTCAGTGCGCCGCCCTGCAGCGCTTCACGGAGCGCCGCCGGGGCCGCGACGAAGGAGGAGTCATTGTCATCGACGACGGCGACGGCGACGGCGCGCCACCGCTGCCACCAGTCCTCCATGGCGACAACGGGTCCAGCAGGGGCGCCCGCGTCAAGGAGGAGAAGGCCGACGACGAGGATGGCGGCGACGATGGCGACTACTCGGTGTTTAGCCAATTTCTTTTAGATTAGTTTATATATTTGCTATGTAATGAAAATCGGCGAACTTTGTCCAAATATATGCCCAAGTTGGCCGGAATATGTCATGTTTAGCCGAATTTCGCCGAACTGTGCCGAAATTTGTTGTATTTTTTTTTATTTAATCGCGCCTGGGGACGGCCCTGGAGCCGGCGGCTGGGGACCAACTCGCCCCAGGCCCTTTTTTTCGCCGGCTCACCCCCAGGTGGCGATTTAGGCGCCCCCTGGGGGGCCAACGGCTAGAGATGCTCTTGCCCGCCTCACATTAATTCTTTAAGTAACTTTTTTTGCGGGAAAATTCTTTAACTAACTTGTAATATTGTATTAACTATTAAATAATACTCCCTTCATTCCAAAATAGATGATCCAACTTTGTTATAAGTTAGTACAAAGTTGGGTCATCTATTTTGGAACAGAAGGAGTATACAATAAGATGTTGTTGATGCAATTTTCCATCTGCCTACTAATTAACCACTCATGCATCCACACCTGACAAAATTATGATGCCATTTAATTTATGTATCAAACAAATGTTTCATTACGTCCATGGCATGGATTACACATGATAATTTCTTGCTTTGGTAGTACGTCATCAACAACCTAATGTCATGAATTAAAACTACATTTTGATTACCACATGCAAGGAATTTTCCTCACTCTCTTCACATCGTCCGAAAACACGCCCAAAAACTTGGCTGGCATAGTTAACAAACCAATAGTGATTGTGCCGGTCACAAACTAATTTGTTGATCTGTCTTGGAGACATGGACCTTCTAATCCGAGCTAGGCCCGTTATCCAGAATTGCATGGTGCCAACCATATAAATGATTGTTGTCGTCTATGGCCATATACTCGTGCTTTGATGGGAGATCGGATGGCCAACTTTAACTTACGTGCTTCGATGCTCCACTTGGACTTCTAGAACACCTGCTTGGGTTGCAACGCCACCGCTGAGTTCGTGCATTTCATATACATGTCGGGGAGGTGTATATATATACCCAAGGCGATGCCTTTCTTGCGCTTCATCAAAAGCAATGTCAAGGCATGTTCGACGTTAGTTTTATGATCAGAAAGGAGGGAAGTAGACTAAAAGATAATTCATTCTAAAATAAACATAACTACATGCTACAAGGTAGTGCATGTTTGTCAGCAATATTTTCTTTAGAGATTGTCATTTTCTCGTTAACCGGGATCATTAATACACCCAGATACATGCAAGGAAGAAATGAGAAGGAAGTAGCATAGTGTCACTATGGCTACATGCATGCAAGTATTAAACACGTTGCTAGTACGAGGAAATATCATTAATGACACCATTTAGCAGAATTTCATCGGTTTTACCCCAGTTAGCAGAAGTGTTATCAGGTCCCAGTTGTGAGGTCCAGCTTGCATACAACATACGCTAGTTTTTTTCCTGATGGTTTTTCTGCATGCCGAACCACATCACCAATCTTCTCGTGACCATGGAGGCCCGATATGACCGCACCAGAGCAGCTCACCGGATGGCCAAGTCACCCAGGTCGGCGCACGCGACACTGGCCTCCATTATTCAAGGCACACATCGCTCGCATTCCAATTGCACATCCGATCTTGCACTAGTAGAAAACATGGCTTTGGTCACTGCTCAATATACACATTAGTCCCGGTTGTATTACGAACCGGGACTAATGTGAGCAATAGTCCCAGTTTGAGCGGCTAAAGGGATTAGTCCCGGCTCAAACGAGATCTTTAGTCTGGGTTTGAGACATGAACCGGGACTAAAGGGTGTGATGCCCTTTAGTCCCGGTTCGTATCTCAAACCGGGACTAAAGATTAGACCTTTAGTCCCGGTTTAAGACACGAACCGGGACTAAAGGGTGAGATGCCCTTTAGTCCCGGTTCGTGTCTCAAACCGGGACTAAAGGGGTTCGTGTCTCAAACTCTACCCCGTGTATCGCCATTTTAGTTTTTAAAAAAATGATAAACACTTTAAAAAATAAAATACTTTGAGATGTAGTTATATTACTACTTCTACTAGTTAGGAAAATAAAAAAACTTAAATTTGGACATGTTTTGCAAAAAAGTATTATGAAAAAGTAAACTGCTATAATTTTCACATATGATGTCGAAAAAAGTATAATATATCAAAATGTTCAGCATGAAAATCCGCATCCGATGCTGTAGGCCTGGTTGCAAATTTTTAGAATCCTCAAATTTTAAAAGGAAAAAAGTTATGCTCAAATTTCAGTTTTTTTGAATTTTTGTTAAATCTGGTCAAACTATGGTGAAACTACTTATTCAAGAAGTATTTGTGCTATTAAATAATTATTCAAGAATATTAGTGTTACTAAATAATCATTTTAGTTTTTTTTGAATTTTGGTCAAATCTGGTAAAACTGTGGTCAAACTATGGTAAAACTACTTATTCAAAAAATATTAGTGTTACTAAATAATTATTGTTTTTTAGAATAATTGTTTAAAATTCAAACGGTGAAACGTGTGACTTCATCCTCAAGCTAAACTCCTGAGGGTTAATAGGATTGACATCTTACTATTGTCAGGAAAACAACAAGTGCAGACTTGAAAATGAGGGGGAATAGAGCCCGAAAGTTAAGCGTCTGGAGTAGTGAGAGGATGGGTGACCGACCGAGAAGTTAGATGATTTGGAATGATGAGGGGTGATTAGATATTAGAGGTTAAATTGAGCAGTGATGAGGGGTGATTAGAGATTAAATTATAAATAATTCAGAAAATTGAAAATCAGGAATTAAAAAAATCGAAAAAAATGTAAACTTTCCTTTAGTCCCGGTTGGTGTTAGGTGATGCTCTAGACAGCGGCCACGTGGAGGGTCTTTAGTCCCGGTTGGGGCTTTTTATTAACGACCTTTAGGACTAAAGGTCCTTTAGAACCGGGACAAATAGACCTTTTTCTACAAGTGTTGCCTTAGTCTTGCCGAGAACCACCGCCTCATTCATTAGGAGGGTTAAGTACAATGTAGGTAGCAAGCGGTATGCAATACTTCAAGGTGTTGTCGCTAGCAATCATCATAGCGAGCGACATTCTCTATTTGTCAACCCTGGTGGTTACACTACACGAAACAACTAGTTTATCGTCAGTGGGCATCTTTGTCGTGAGCTTTCCGTCGAGGCAGACTGCAAAGAGCAATTTTCCCATCAGCTACTGACGGCAAAGAATGACTTGCAGCAAACTTTGTTGTCTGCAATATTAATTATAGAAGGCAAAGAGTATACATTGCCATCAATAGAAAAAAAAAGATAGACAACAAAGTATGATCTTTGCCGCGTGTGTTTTTTAGCATGCTACCTTTTCGTCTGTAATAAAAACGCAGGCGGCAAAGAAGAAACACACCACGCAGATCGATCCCACGGATCAAAGACATGGCAGGCCCACTCAGCCATCCACGAAGCCCCACATGCACACAACACACACCCGCCCCCACCCATCATGCGCTCTCTGCTCTACTCGTGGCCGACGCGTGTGAGCTGGGCGGGCAGCAGGCGGTGCGGGTGAGCAAGGCGGGTGGCGGACGGCGCGAGAGAGCAAGGCGGTCGGCGGCGGTCGGCGAGCGGGCAAACAGCCGAGCCACCCAGCGCGGCAGGGCCAGACGGGGGCGTGGCGAGCAACGCAGACAGGGCCGGTTGGCGGAGGATGAGTAGAGAACTGACTTAGTGAAGGACTTGATTGATTTTCAATTTTACCTTTTAGGGTCCGTTGTGTTAACTTCTAGGACTATTCTGTAACTTTAGTACTTTCGGGGTCCTTTTTGCATTTTGTACTCCACTAACGTTGAATGAAAGGCTTCCAGCTAGGGTGCACGCACGTAGGGGCTCATGCAGCCGCTCCACCACTAAAATTAGGTTTCCTCTGCCTCCCGGCGGCACCGCCGCTGGTCCGCCTCGACTTCCGTGGCCTTAGGGCGGCCATGGAGGCACGGTGGACCCCGACCCTTGCAGGTGTGAGGGCTCCATTTTTAGATGTGTTTTTGAATTTTCTTAGAGTTTGTGTCATTCTTAGGAAGGCGAGACGGCGGTGGCTCCTTGAAGATGAAATAAGGTTCTCCTCGCCTAGTCCCTATGCCGGTGGTGCATCTAGCATTGTCGGTGGGCATGTGGGGGTGTGTATTTGGCGGATCTGCATTTGGTGCATTTGCCTAGATCCGTTCGTCATCCATCTACGTTCATGTGTCTTCAGTTTGGATTCTTCCGATCCACGGTAATCTTCACCGGCGGCGTCTTCAGTTTGGATTCTTCCGATCCACGGTAATCTTCATCGGCGGCGTTTGCTGTTCAGATGCGCTAGTCCTATGGGGTATTAGCACGATGATTTCCCGACTGTCCAGTACTACAAGTTCTGTTTGGCCCCAGTGAGGAGGGGCGCCGATGATGACGGCATGCCTTCAGCTCGCTTCTGTGCTTGTAGTTGTCGTTAGGTGGCATATGAATATGGATACAATTTTTATTATTCCTGGTGTACGTTGTACTGCCATGATTGAAGATTAATAGATCGGATATTTTCCAGCAAAAAAAACTTGAACAAAAGGCAGCACTTGTATTAACCGGAAACTTAGTACATGTGTGAATACATAGACAAACATAGTGTCACTAGTTTGTCTCTACTTGACTAGCTCGTTGAATCAAAGATGGTTAAGTTTCCTAGCCATAGACATGAGTTGTCATTTGATTAACGGGATCACATCATTAGAGAATGATGTGATTGACTTGACCCATTCCGTTAGCTTAGCACGATGATCGTTTAGTTTGTTGCTACTGCTTTCTTCATGACTTATACATGTTCCTATGACTATGAGATTATGCAACTCCCGATTACCGGAGGAACACTTTGTGTGCTACCAAACGTCACAATGTAACTGGGTGATTATAAAGGTGCTCTACAGGTGTCTACGATGGTACTTTTTGAGTTGGCATAGATCGAGATTAGGATTTGTCACTCCGATTGTCGGAGAGGTATCTCAGGGCTCTCTAGGTAATGCACATCACTATAAGCCTTGCAGGAAATGCAACTAATGAGTTATTTGCGGGATAGTGCGATACGGAAACGAGTAAAGAGACTTGCCGGTAACGAGATTGAACTAGGTATTGAGATACCAACGATCGAATCTCGGGCAAGTAACATACCGATGACAAAGGGAACAACGTATGTTGTTATGTAGTTTGACCGATAAAGATCTTCGTAGAATATGTAGGAACCAATATGAGCATCCAGGTTCCGCTATTGGTTATTGACCGGAGACGAGTCTCGGTCATGTGTACATAGTTCTCGAACCCATAGGGTCCGCACACTTAACATTCTGTGACGATCGGTATTATGAGTTTAAGTGATTTGATGTACCGAAGGTAGTTCGGAGTCCCAGATGAGATCGGGGACATGACGAGGAGTCTCGAAATGGTCGAGACGTAAAGATCGATATATCGGACGACTATATTCGGACATCAGAAAGGTTCTGAGTGATTCGGGTATTTTTCGGAGTACCGAGGAGTTACGGGAATATGGGGAAGAAGTATTGGGCCTCATGGGCCAAGTGGTGGAAGAGAGGAGGCAGGGCGCGCGGCCCCCTAGCCCAAACCGAATTGGACTAGGGGGTCGGCTCCCCTTTCCTCCTTTTCTCCCTCTCCTTCCTTCTCCCCTTCCCCCTTCCTTTTCTCCTCCTAGTAGGAGTAGGAAAGAGGAGTCCTACTCCTACTAGGAGGAGGACTCCTCATGGTGCCCTACAGGGGCCGGCCGGCCTCCCCCCTTGCTCCTTTATATACTGGGGCAGGGGGCAGCCTAGAACATAGAAGTTGATCATTGATCCCTTAGCCGTGTGTGGTGCCCCCTCCACCATAATCCACCTTGATCATATCGTAGCGGTGCTTAGGCGAAGCCCTGCGTCGGTAGCAACATCATCACCGTCATCACGCCGTCGTGTTGATGGAACTCTCCTTTGAAGCTCTGCTGGATCGGAGTTCGTGGGACGTCATCGAGCTGAACATGTGCTGAACTCGGAGGTGCCGTGTGTTCGGTACTCTGATCGGTCGGATCGTGAAGACGTTTGACTACATCAACCGCGTTCTCATAACGCTTCCGCTTACGGTCTACAAGGGTACGTGGACGATACTCTTCCCTCTCGTTGCTATGCATCACCATGATCTTGGGTGCGCATAGGAATTTTTTGAAATTAGTATGTTCCCCAACAGTGGCATCCAAGCCAGGTTTATGCGTAGATGTTATATGCACGAGTAGAACACAAAGGAGTTGTGGGCGTTGATACATCCATTCTGCATCATTCTTTTATATCGATATTTATTGCATTATGGGCTGTTATTACACATTATGTATAATACTTATGCCTATTCTCTCTTATTTTACAAGGTTTACATAAAGAGGGAGAATACCGGCAGCTGGGATTCTGGGCTGGAAAAGGAGCAAATATTATAGATCTATTCTGCACAGCTCCAAAAGTCCTGAAACTTCATGGAAGTCATTTTCAGAATATATAATAAATATTGAGCGCAAGAAGTTCACCAGGGGGGCCACACCCTGCCCACGAGAGTGGGGGGCGCGCCCTACTGATACGTCTCCAACGTATCTATAATTTTTGATTGTTCCATGCTAGTATATTATCAACCTTGGATGTTTTATATGCATTTATATGCTATTTTATATGATTTTTGGGACTAACCTATTAACCTAGAGCCCAGTGCCAGTTTCTATTTTTCCCTTGTTTCAGTGTTTTGCAGAAAAAGAATATCAAATGGAGTCCAAACGGAATGAAATCTTCGGAAAAGTTATTTTTGGAAAGAAAGCAATACAAGAGACTTGGAGTGCGCGTCAGGGGATCAACGAGGAAGCCACGAGGCAGGGGGCGCGCCCACCCCCCTGGGCACGCCCTCCACCCTCGTGAGCCCCTCGTGGCCCCCCCTGACGTACTTCTTCCGCCTATATATCTCCATATACCCTAAAAACATTCGTGAGCACAATAGATCAGGAGTTCCGCCGCCAGAAGCCTCCGTAGCCACTAAAAACCAATCTAGACCCGTTCCGGCACCCTGCCGGAGGGGGCAATCCCTCTCCGGTGGCCATCTTCATCATCTCGGTGCTCTCCATGACCAGGAGGGAGTAGTTCTCCCTCGGGGCTGAGGGTATGTACCAGTAGCTATGTGTTTGATCTCTCTCTCTCTCTCTCGTGTTCTTGATGTAGTATGATCTTGATGTATCGGGAGCTTTGCTATTATAGTTGGATCTTATGATGTTTCTCCCCCTCTACTCTCTTGTAATGGATTGAGTTTTCCCTTTGAAGTTATCTTATCGGATTGAGTCTTTAAGGATTTGAGAACACTTGATGTATGTCTTGCGTGGGATAACTGTGGTGACAATGGGTTATTCTATTGATTCACTTGATGTATGTTTTGGTGATCAACTTGCGGGTTCCACCCATGAACCTACGCATAAGGGTTGTCACACGTTTTCGTCTTGACTCTCGGGTAGAAACTTTGGGGCACTCTTTGAGGTTCTTTGTGTTGTTTTGAATAGATGAATCTGGGATTGTGTGATGCATATCATATAATCATACCCACGGATACTTGAGGTGACATTGGAGTATCTAGGTGACATTAGGGTTTTTGTTGATTTGTGTCTTAAGGTGTTATTCTAGTACGAACTCTAGGGCTGTTTGTGACACTTATAGGAATAGCCCAACGGATTGATAGGAAAGAATAACTTTGGAGTGACTCTTTGTTGCATGTTGAGGGATAGTTATGTGATCCAATTATGTTATTATTGTTTAGAGAACTTGCACTAGTGAAAGTATGAACCCTAGGCCTTGTTTCCTAGCATTTCAATACCGTTTACGCTCACTTTTATCATTAGTTACCTTGCTGTTTTTATATTTTCAGATTACAAAAACCTTTATCTACCATCCATATTGCACTTGTATCACCATATCTTCGCCGAACTAGTGCACCTATACAATTTACCATAGTATTGGGTGTGTTGGGGACACAAGAGACTCTTTGTTATTTGGTTGCAGGGTTGCTTCGGAGAGACCATCTTCATCCTACGCCTCCTACGGATTGATAAAACTTAGGTCATCCACTTGAGGGAAATTTGCTACTGTTCTACAAACCTATGCACTTGGAGGCCCAACAACGTCTACAAGAAGAAGGTTGTGTAGTAGACATCACCTACCCCCCTGGGCGCGCCACCCTACCTCGTGGGCCCCTGGTGGTCCTCCGGTGGCCATCTTCTGCTATATGGATGCTTTTGATGAGGAAAAAATCATAAGCCATCTTTCGGAACGAGACTCCGCCGCCACGAGGCGGAACCTTGGCGTAACCAATCTAGGGCTCTGGCGGAGCTATTCTGCCGGGGAAACTTCCCTCCGGGAGGGGGAAATCATCGTCATCACCAACGCTCCTCTCATCGGGAGAGGGCAATCTCCATCAACATCTTCACCAGCACCATCTCCTCTCAAAACCCTAGTTCATCTCTTGTATCCAATTCTTGTCTCCAAATCCGGGATTGGTACCTGTGGGTTGCTAGTAGTGTTAATTACTCCTTGTAGTTGATGCTAGTTGGTTTATTTGGTGGAAGATCATATGTTTAGATCCTATATGCACATTAATACCCCTTTGATTATGAACATGAATATGCTTTGTGAGTAGTTACGTTTGTTCCTGAGGACATGGGAGAAGTCTTGCTATTAGTAGTCATGTGAATTTGGTATTCGTTCGATATTTTGATGAAATGTATGTTGTCTCTCCTCTAGTGGTGTTATGTGAATGTCGACTACATGAAACTTCACCATTATTTGGGCCTAGAGGAAGGCATTGGGAAGTAATAAGTAGATGATGGGTTGCTAGAGTGACAGAATCTTAAACCCTAGTTTATGTGTTGCTTCGTAAGGGGCTGATTTGGATCCATATGGTTCATGCTATGGTTAGGTTTACCTTAATACTTTTGTTGTAGTTGCGGATGCTTGCAATAGAGGTTAATCATAAGTGGGATGCTTGTCCAAGTAAGGAAAACACCCAAGCACCGGTCCACCCACATACCAAATTATCAAAGTACCGAATGTGAATCATATGATCGTGATGAAAACTAGCTTGACGATATTCCAATGTGTCCTTGGGAGCGCTTTACATCATATAAGAATTTGTCCAGGCTTGTCCTTTGCTACAAAAAGGATTGGGCCACCTTTCTGCACTTTATTTACTTTTTTTACTTGTTGCTCGTTACCAATTATCTTATCACAAAATTATCTGTTACCTATAATTTCAGTGCTTGCTGAGAATACCTTGCTGAAAACCGCTTATCATTTCCTTCTGCTCCTCGTTGGGTTCGACACTCTTACTTATCGAAAGGACTACGATAGATCCCCTATACTTGTGGGTCATCAAGACTCTTTTCTGGCACCGTTGCCGGGAAGTGAAGCGCCTTTGGTAGGTGGAATTTGGTAAGGAAAAATTTATATAGTGTGTTGAAATTTACTGTCACTTGTTACTATGGAAAGTAATCCTCTGAGGGGCTTGTTCGGGGTATCTTCACCCCAACCAGTAGAGCAAAGAGTTGCTCCTCAACCTACTGAACCTACTGAAAATGAAAATGTCTGCTTTGAAATTCCTTCCTGTATGATAGAAAAACTGCTAGCTAATCCTTTTGAAGGAGATGGAACAAAGCATCATGATGAGCACCTAATATATGTGGATGAAGTTTGTGGATTATTTAAGCTTGCAGGTGTGCCCGGAGATGTTATTAAGAAGAAGGTCTTCCCTTTATCTTTGAAGGAAGATGCATTGACATGCTATAGGCTATGTGATGATACTGGTTCATGGAACTACAAACGACTGAAATTGGAATTTCATCAGAAGTTTTATCCTATGGATCTTGTTCATCGTGATCGCAATTATATATATAACTTTTGGCATTGCAAAGGAGAAAGCGTCGCTCAAGCTTGGGGGAGGCTTAAATCAATGTTATATTCATGCCCCAATCATGAGCTCTCAAGAGAAATGATTATTCAAAATTTATATGTTTGGCTTTCTGATAACAATCGCACCGTGCTCAATACTTCTTGTGCTGTCTCTTTTATGACGAAGACTATTGAATTCAAATGGGATTTATTGGAAACAATTAAAAGCAACTCTGAAGATTGGGACCTCGACAAAGGTAAGGAGTCAGGTATGACACCTAAGTTTGATTGTGTTAAATCTTTTATGGATACTGATGTTTTCCGTAAATTTAGCACTAAATATGGACTTGACTCTGAAATAGTAGCTTCTTTCTGTGAATCTTTTGCTACTCATGTTGATCTCCCTAGGGAGAAGTGGTTTAAATATCATCCTCCCGTAGAAGTAAAAGTAGCTGCACCTATTAAAGTTCAAGAAAATGCTATCACTTATAATGATCCTATTGTTCCTACTTCTTATGTTGAGAAACCACCTTTTCCTGTTAGGACAAAAGATCATGCTAAAGCTTCAACTTGGTTCGTAAAAGCAATATTAGAACTTATACACCTCCTGAGCAAATTAAAGTTGAACCTAATATTGCTATTGTTAAAGATCTCTTGTCTGATAATATTGATGGGCATGTTATTCATTTCCTTGATGAGACTGCTAGAATTGCTAAACCTTGTGCTAAAGATAAAAATAGACATGTGGTAGGCATGCCTGTTATTTCTGTTAAGATAGGAGATCATTGTTATCATGGCTTATGTGATATGGGTGCTAGTGCTAGTGCAATACCTTTTGACTTATACAAAGAAATTATGCATGAAATTGCACCCGCTGAGTTAGAAGATATTGATATCACAATTAAACTTGCCAATAGAGATACTATTTCACCAATGGGAATTGTTAGAGAAGTTGATGTCTTGTGTGGGAAAACTAAATATCCTACTGATTTTCTTGTTCTTGGTTCCCCACAAGATAGCTTTTGTCCCATTATATTTGGTAGACCATTCTTGAACACAGTTAATGCTAAGATAGATTCCAAAAAGGATGGTGTTACTATTGGTTTAGGTGATATGTCTTATGAATTTAATTTCTCTAAATTTCATAGACAACACCGTGAAGAGGAATTGCCTAGTAAAGATGAAATTATTGGTCTTGCTTGTATTGTCGTACCTCCTAGTGATCCTTTAGAACAATATTTGCTAGATCATGAAAATGATATGTTTATGAATGAAAGAAGGGAAATAGATGAAGTATTCTTTAAACAGGAACCCATCCTGAAACACAATTTGCCTGTTGAAATCCTAGGGGATCCTCCTCCACCCAAGGGTGATCCCGTGTCTGAGCTTAAACCTTCACCAGATACTCTTAAGTATGCTTATCTTGATTCGAAAAAGATATATAATATTATTATTAGTACTAACCTTTCAAATCATGAAGAAGAAAGACTATTGAAAACTCTAAAGAAGCGTCGTGCTGCTATTGGATATACTCTTGATGTTCTTAAGGGCATTAGTCCCACTCTGTGTCAACACAAAATAAATTTGGAGGAAGATGCCAAACTAGTTCGTGATCATCAACGACGGCTGAATCCTAAGATCAAGGAAGTGGTAAGAAAGGAAATACTAAAGCTTCTTGAGGCATGTATAATTTATCCCGTTGCTAATAGTCAGTGGGTAAGTCATGTCCATTGCGTCCCTAAGAAGGGAGGTATTACTGTCGTTCCTAATGATAAAGATGAGTGATCCCGCAAAGAATTATTATAGGTTATAGGATGGTAATTGATTTCCGCAAATTAAATAAAGCTACTAAAAAAGATCATTACCCCTTACCTTTTATCGATCAAATGCTAGAAAGATTATCCAAACATACACATTTTTGCTTTCTAGATGGTTATTCTGGTTTCTCTCAAATACATGTGTCATCCAATGATCAATCAAAGACTACTTTTACTTGCCCTTTTGGTACTTTTGCTTATAGACGTATGCCTTTTGGTTTATGTAATGCACCAGCTACCTTTCAAAGATGCATGATGTCTATATTCTCTGACTTTTGTGAAAAGATTTGTGAGGTTTTCATGGACGATTTTTCCGTCTATGGACCCTCTTTTGATGATTGGTTAAGCAACCTTGACCGAGTTTTGCAGAGATGTGAAGAAACAAATCTCGTATTGAATTGGGAAAAGTGTCACTTTATGGTTAATGAAGGTATTGTTGTCGGTGTCAAAACCGGCGGATCTTGGGTAGGGGGTCCCGAACTATGCGTCTAGGCCGGGTGGTAACAGGAGGCAAGGGACACGAAGTTTTACCCAGGTTCGGGCCCTCTTGATGGAGGTAAAACCCTATGTCCTGCTTGGTTAATATTGATAATATGGGTAGTACAAGAGTAGATCTACCACGAGATCGGAGAGGCTAAACCCTAGAAGCTAGCCTATGGTATGATTGTTGTTCTGTATGTTGTTCTACGGACTAAAACCCTCTGGTTTATATAGACACCGGAGAGGGTTAGGGTTACACAAAGTCGGTTACAATGGTAGTAGATCTATATATCCGTATCACCAAGCTTGCCTTCCACGCCAAGGAAAGTCCCTTTCGGACACGGGACAAAGTCTTCAATCTTGTATCTTCATAGTCCAGGAGTCCGGCTGAAGGTATAGTCTGGCCATCTGGACACCCCCTAATCCAGGACTCCCTCAGTAGCCCCTGAACCAGGCTTCAATGACGACGAGTCCGGCACGCAGATTGTCTTCGGCATTGGAAGGCGAGTTCCTCCTCCAAGTAGTTCATAGAAGGTTTTGAACACAAAGATAGTGTCCGGCTCTGCAAAATAAGTTTCCACATATTGCCATAGAGAGAATAATATTTACACAAATCTAATCTGCTGACGTATTCTGTAGTGTGACATCGCACCACGGCCAAGACTTTATTCGAATCGTTTTATTGTCCCACCTCAACGTGTCATGCGAGGCGGTTTCCTTGGCACGTCTCGTCGAAGCAGAGATCGTGTCCCCTTATTCCGGGATTCTCATTAATACGGGCGTGGGTAACCCAACCGTGCCATTGATTACGGCGCTTGGAGATAAGCGAGTTTTACCAGGCTGGTGGGGACACGTAGTTGCGTCCACCCATATAAGGGGATAAGGATCCACCTTTTCACCTACGCCTTCTTCCTCCTTTGCCTATCCATTTTCGCACACTCGAGCTCCAGTGCCCAAGTCCGCACTCCCCACCTCAACCTTTTCCAGCCATGTCCGGAGCGGGAGGCAAGTGGATGGTCTCCTCCGTCACGGAGGGACACATCAAAAAACTGAGGAAGGCCGGATACTTGTCTAACGACATCGCGTACCGGCTTCCTGAAGAGGGGCAGCTCCTCCCCACCCCAAGGCCCCATGAGAGCGTAGTGTTCCTTCCCCACTTCCTCCGCGGACTGGGCTTTCCTATCCACCCATTCGTCCGGGGACTCATGTTCTACTACGGCCTGGATTTCCATGATCTGGCCCCAAACTTCATCCTCAACATCTCGGCGTTTATCGTCATGTGCGAGGCTTTCCTCCGCATCCACCCCCATTTCGGCCTATGGCTCAAGACTTTCAATGTCAAGCCGAAGGTGGTGCGCGGCAACCAGGCGGAGTGCGGAGGCGCCATGGTGGGCAAGATGCCCAAAGTCTTATGGCTCGAGGGCTCCTTTGTGGAGACCCTGAAGGGGTGGCAATCGGGGTGGTTTTACATCACCGAGCCGTGCGACCCTGAGTGGGTCGCAGCCCCCGAGTTCCGGTCTGGACCCCCAACGCGGCTCACATCTTGGAAAGAGACGTGCCTGTCGTGGGGCAGCAAATAAGAGGTGACTGGACTGCAAACATGCATCCAAACCCTGGTGAACAAGCAGCTCAAGCTTGTCAACGTAGTCCAGGTTATGCTCATCCGCTGGATCCTCCCGTGTCAACAACGGGCCTTCAATCTGTGGGAGTTCAACCCGGCGCAGCACCGAACTATGAGCAGGCTCTTTGACACGACGTACGAAGATGCCTGGAAGGTGCTTTTCAAGGGCGCCGAGGCTCCCGCATCCGCTACCGAGGATCGCGGATTCAGCGCGCAGCGTCACGCTAGCGCGGTAAGTTGTTTGTACTTTTTACAGGGTATTAGTTTTTCATAGTTTAACTCTATGCGGGATCTAAGCTCCCTTACCTTTGATAGGATTGGCAGGTGAAGTCCGGACAGATCGACTGTCCGGCTCCTTTGCCTGAAGACCCAGCCGATGCCCGCTTGGCGAAGCTGCTGGTTCCGGCACCCTATGTGGTGCCGGAGAAGAAGGCCACGAAGAAGGCCACGGGTACTCGAAAAAGTGCCCGGCGCCAGGAGGTGTTGGGTTCATCATCCGATGGCTCCAAGGCGCATTCCTCTCGTGAAGACAAGGAGGAGGAAGAAGAGACCTCTCCCCCTCCAGCGGGTGGAGAGAAGAAAAGGAAGGCCACCCTCACTAGGGAGGCCAAAGGGTCCAAGAAGGGGGAAACCCTTCCTCCGGACTACTCCACCGACGCCGACGACGGCGGAGAGGAGTGGCCGCTCAGGGCCAAGCCCCTGGAGAAATCGTAAGCATCTGGATACCAGAGTAATTCATAGTATTCCTTTATTGCACAGCTTTCCCTTATGTCAAATATGATTATGCAGCCCACCCAAAGACCGGATCGACACGTCGTCGAGCGGTTCACTGGACTCGTCGGATGTGAATTCGCTTCTGACGGCTACCTCCCCCCGCCCTACGGACGACGCCGAAGTGTTGTCCCAACAGGTTCCAAGCCAGGAGGAGGTGGTCCTGGAGGCACCGCAAGGCGACCTCCCGGACTCCAGGAGTAAAGGGGATAAAACCCCCAGGGCTCCAAGTCCGGCTCTAGGATGGACACCGCTCTGGAACCTTCAAAGGTTCCAGAGTCCGGCGCGACCTCCTTCCA
The DNA here is from genome assembly GCF_056163025.1 of Triticum urartu. NCBI lineage: Eukaryota > Viridiplantae > Streptophyta > Magnoliopsida > Poales > Poaceae > Triticum > Triticum urartu. Next base: position 34,150,929 of record NC_141874.1, on the reverse strand, counting down.
AGAGGAGCAAGCCCACCGTGCCGGTGACCCCCGTCCAACCGGAGGCGCCGGACAATCTGTTGGAGGTGCTCAAAGGCGCCTCCATCGACGAGGAGCACCGCACCATTATGAGTGCAGTGGCCCAGAAGGTTCAGTCCGCCAAGAGTGGACTGACTGAAGCTTGTGCTAGCCTTTTAACAGGCTTTGAGGTAAGTAAAGAATGTGTAAATAATATTACCGCATAGACAGTAGCCCCTGATGCTCTGTTTGGCGTTCGGGAAGAAAAGCCGAATAGAGGATCAAATAAAATTCGTAGGAGTCTGACAAAAAGGAGTCAATATGCGTATGCAGGCTTCTCTGCTGGCGTCCGCCGCACTGACTGCGGAAGTGGACACGCTAAAGCAGAACCTCGAGCAGTCCGAGCAAGAGCTCGGGCGTGCCAAGAAGCAGCTCGAGGACAAGGAAGGTAAGAAATACCTTGTTTAAATATATATAATAACGGTGCAATTGCAAAAAATGACAGGATTATCGTGGCTATTGTAGGGGCCACGTCTGAGGTGGCGACCCTTAAGCAAGCGCTGCTCGAGGCCGAGAAGAGGGCGGCCACGGAGCACACCGAGCGGGAGAAGTATGAGGCCCAGGTTGGCAAGGTGTGGCAAGAGCTCCAGGCTCTCATGAAAAAAACATGAGAGTTTGGAGCTTGACTCAAAGACGCGAGCGTCCGAGCTCGCGGTGGCTATTAAAAATGCCAAGTCTGCCAAGGCCGAATCCCAGAAGACCCTCCAGGAGTTGGATGCGGTGAAAAAGATAGCGGCGGGTAAGGCATTCTTTATGCAAAGCAAACACATAAACGTGAGTTACTTTTTACTTACCTGAATCCGGAGCTCTCCAGGAGCGTTCGCAGATCTTCCCCATAGCGTGTCCGATGCAGCCGCATTCTATCGAGCCGAGGAGGGCAGCTCGACAGAGAAGGTGTTCTGGTCTTAGTATGCTGAGGCTGGACACCCCGTGCCCCGGAGCGACCAGCTGAAGCAACTGGTCGAGCTCCACAAGGCGGCCGAACAGGCCATGAAGGGCCTCATAGTTCGGCTGTGGCCTGGAGAGGCTCTGCCTGGGAGCTATTTCGGGCTGGTGCGGCGGCTGGTGGGGGCCTGTCCAAGGCTCGAAGTCATCAAGCGCTCCGTCTGCATTGAGGGTGCCCGTAGGGTCCTTGCCCGTGCTAAGGTGCACTGGGGCAAGCTGGATGCTGAGAAGCTTGTGAAGGACGGGCCACCGCCGGGGAAAGAGCATCGCAAGCCCGAGAATTATTATAAGGATGTTCTGAAGGGTGCCTGCCTTATGGCGGATGAATGTTCCAGGGATGTAATTTTTGAGTAAAACTCGCTCATTTTGTCCTGTGCGCTGAAAACTTGTTCATATGCGCTAAGCAATGCTGTTAGAATTTAAAATATTACCTTATGTGCGGCTGTTTATCAATTCTGAGAGATGGCGAGTCATCGGCTTCTGCCCTCATGCCGCTAGTGCTGGGGTGTTCGGGGATAAACCTGAGCGCTCTTTTTCCCATGTTTGGGTCCTTCGAGGGAGGCGCTCAGCACAACGAACAAGGCAATCAGACTATAATGCTTGAACACTCTCACTTAGCCATAGAATTCTATAATTTTAAATTTCGGCGAAGCCCCTGGTATTTGGAAGACCGAGTTCGGGGCGCTATCCACGCCTTGGCTGGACAGAGCCGACTCCTCGCTCTAAGCGGCATAAGTCTTTAGGGACTTGAAAAACCTCTCGAACAGCGACCAGGTCTCGCTTCATCATGACAGTCAGTTTTAGCTTTCTCTACTGAGGTGCTCGACCCAGCTCAACTGGGGCACAATCGCAGTAGTTCTCCTAGTGCTACCTTAGCCGACATAGCGGAACATAAGGCACCAAAACATAGGAGCCGGGCAAACCCATCTATTGACCAAAGACATGATTCGGAGCCGATGCATATAATGCTATAAGTTCGGGGTGCCGCACTTGTTAAAGTGTTCGGACTTCTCACACCATATTGAGGGGTACTAAAGCCCCTGGCGTATTTTGGCCGTACCAAAATGTACGGGTGCAACATGTCGTTAAGGAACATATATTTGTAAAAAAAAGAGTAATGCAAAAATAGACAAAAGCTATGCATTGTTTATTAAAAAGGGGCTGCGATCAAAGCAGAACGATACAAATAATGCGATAAGCAAAAGGTTGGACTATTTAACATGTCCGTTCCAGGGGCAAGCTGCGGAATGGCATGCGAAACAGGTATACTGCTCGTGATAGAGACCACCTGGGAGTTCCCTAATGCGGCATGGCTTGTTTGCTTCCCTGGTTCTTGCATCGTTTATGCGGCAATTGAACTGCCGAACAGGCCTTCCAAAGAATGGAGTCCTGAAAGTAAGAGAAAATTAAAAAATCGGCAGCCCCTGGTGCGGTTTAAGCCGTGTTTCGGGCGTGCCGTGATGGTGCCCCTCCCCCTGTACCCATGGTATTTCTAGAGCGTAGTTATGTACGCGAAGCACTTGCGTCGCATTTTTGCGAGGGCTGGGGTTGGGGCCGCATTGCTACGCCTGCTCGGAACGTGCCAGGCGGTCTTGTTGTAGATTACTCCGGGCGCGCTTGACGGTGTCCGGACGTTTAATGGCCGGACTGGAGAACTGCCTGGAGAGGCTGCTTTGTACTTCCGCTACAAGGGCCGTTGTGAGCTCCTCCGTTCGGAGGGAGCGTTCGGTGTTTCCATTGACCGTAATTACTCCTCGAGGGCCTGGCATCTTGAGCTTAAGGTATGCGTAGTGAGGTACCGTGTTGAACTTGGCGAATGCGGTTCGCCCGAGCAGTGCGTGATAGCCACTGCGGAATGGGACTATGTCGAAGATTAACTCCTCGCTTAGGAAATTATTCGAAGATCCGAAGACCACTTCAAGTGTGACTGAGCCTGTACAGTTGGCCTCTACACCTGGTATTATGCCTTTAAAGGTCGTTTTGGTCGGCTTAATCCTCGAGGGATCTATGCCCATTTTCTGCACTGTATCCTGGTAAAGCAGGTTCAGGCTGTTGCCGCCGTCCATAATAACTCTAGTGAGATGAAATCCGTCAATAATTGGGTCTAGAACCAATGCGGCGAATCCGCCATGACGGGTGCTAGTGGGATGGTCCCTTCGATCAAAGGTGATCGGGCAGGAGGACCATGGGTTGAACTTTGGGGCGACTGGCTCTACCGCGTATACGTCCCTTAACGCGCGCTTCCGCTCCCTCTTGGGGATGTGGTTTGCGTATATCGTGTTCACCGTCCGCACTTGTGGGGGAAAACCCTTCTGTCCACTATTGTTCGGTGGCCGGGGCTCTTCGTCGTCATCGCTATGCAGCCCCTTGTCGGTATTTTTGGCATTTAACTTGCCTGCCTGCTTGAACACCCAACAATCCCTGTTGGTGTGATTGGCTGGCTTTTTGGGGGTGCCGTGTATCTGGCACAAGCGGTCAAGTATTCGGTCCAAACTGGAAGGGCCCCTAGGATTTCTTTTAAATGGCTTTTTCCGCTGACCAGATTTATAGCCTCTGAATCCGGCATTAACTGCCGTATCCTCGGCATTGTCGCCGTTAATGCGGCGCTTCTGCTTGTTGTGACGCGACCTGCCACTGTTGTCCCTGGTATCCGAATTACCAGGGTTCTTGGTCATATTGTTGCTACAAGCAAGCCAGCTGTCTTCTCCCGCGCAAAAGCGGGTCATGAGTGTCGTGAGTGCTGCCATAGATTTCGGCTTTTCCTGTCCAAGGTGCCGGGCAAGCCACTCGTCATAGATATTGTGCTTGAAGGCTGCTAGGGCCTCTGTGTCCGGACAGTCGACTATTTGATTTTTCTTTGTTAGGAACCGTGTCCAGAATTGCCTGGCCGATTCCTCTGGCTGCTGAATTACGTGGCTTAGGTCATCGGCATCTGGTGGTCGCACATAAGTGCCCTGGAAATTGTCAAGGAATGCGGCTTCCAGGTCCTCCCAAGAACTGATTGATCCTGCTGGCAAGCTGTTAAGCCAATGCCGAGCTAGTCCTTTAAGCTTGAGTGGGAGGTATTTGATGGCATGGAGATCATCGCCGCGGGCCATGTGGATATGAAGGAGATAATCCTCGATCCATACCGCAGGATCTGTTGTGTCATCATATGATTCGATGTTTACGGGTTCGAAACCCTCGGGGATTTGATGATCCATTACTTCGTCTGTGAAGCATAGTGGGTGTGCGGCGCCTCTGTACTAGGCTATATCAGGACGTAGCTCCAATGAGCTTTGTCTACTGTGTTCGGCCCTACCGGATTTGTGTCCAACGTGACGGTTACCTTATTTGTGCCCACACGATCCGTAGATCGATCTTATTTGCCTTGCCTTGTCCTCCAACATATCTCGCAGGTCAGGCGCATTTTCCCGTGCCTTGGTACGGGGTGCGGCTTGAGTGGAGGGCCGAGAGGCCTCTCTGTCACGGCCACGAGGTGGCCGGTCGGCCGTATCAAGTGCTGGTGATGTAGGTTTAAGTGCTTCCTCCTCTAATCGGGGTAGCAACCTGCGCTTTGGGTAGCTCTTGGAGGGGCGTTCGATTTTATGCTCTTCGGCCGCAAGGACTTCAGTCCATCTGTCGACTAGCAAATCTTGATCAGCTCTAAGCTGTTGCTGTTTTTTCTTCAGGCTTCTTGCCGTGGCCATAAGCCTACGTTGAATACGCTCTTGCTCGACGGGATCCTCTGGCACGACGAATTCGTCGTCATCGAGTCTTGCCTCGTCCTCGGAGGGAGGCATATAATTATCGTCCTCGACCTCTTTGTCTGCCGCTCTCTCATGAGGGCTGGCTTCTCCATCCTCCTATGCTGAATCTTGCTGGAGGGGGTTTTCTTCGGCACTCTCCGGAGTATTATTATCTCCCGTGCTGGAATCACCGTATTTGCTTTGGCGGGATTTTGAGAGGCACCGCTGACGCCGGCGCTTAGGCTGTTTCTTGGAGGGGTCATCCTCCGCTGTTCCATCGCCATCTCCTTCTTTTGGGGTGTCCACCATGTATATGTCATATGATGAGGTGGCTTTCCACGGCCCAATAGGCGCTGGTTCTTCATCATCTCCTGCATCGGCATCCATAACGTTGATGTCTTCGGAGTCGAAGTCGAGCATGTCGGTTAAATTGTCGACAGTGGCTACAAAGTGGGTGGTGGGTGGGCTTTGAATTTCTTCATCGTTCGTATCCCAACCTTGCTGACCGTAGTCCGGCCAGGGCTCTCCTGATAAAGAGCGAGACTTTAGTGTCTTCAAAATATCACCGAAAGGCGAGTGCTGAAAGATGTCCGCGGCAGTAAACTCCATGATCGGCGCCCAATCGGATTCGATCAGCAGGGACACGGAGGGTTCGAAGTCCGGAGAGGAGTCTGGCTCCTTGGAGTCACGAGTCTCGCGGAGTGCAGGGCTGGTGTTCGGCTCGATCGCCGTTGGGATCGCAGCCCCCGAGGCGGCGTCCAACCACCCATCCTCGATCGGCGCAGTTGGCTCCGAATTAAGGGTCAAAGCCGATGCGGGTGCGGCCTCCAGGGCACTGTTCGGCGGCAGATCTAAATCATGCTCGTCGTGACAGTGTGACACGCTCGGCAGTGGCTCGAATCCGTCGAAGATCAAGTCCCCGCGGATGTCAGCCGTGTAGTTTAGACTTCCAAATCTGACCTGATGGCCAGGGGCATAGCTTTTGATCTGCTCGAGATGGCCAAGTGAATTGGCCCGCAGTGCGAAGCCGCCGAAGACGAAGATCTGTCCGGGGAGGAAGGTCTCACCCTGGACTGCATCGCTATTGATGATCGTAGGAGCCATCAAGCATGACGGCGACGACACAGAGGAACTCTCAATGAAAGCACCAATGTCGGTGTCAAAACCGGCGGATCTCGGGTAGGGGGTCCCGAACTGTGCGCCTAGGCCGGATGGTAACAGGAGGCAAGGGACACGAAGTTTTACCCAGGTTCGGGCCCTCTTGATGGAGGTAAAACCCTACGTCCTGCTTGATTAATATTGATGATATGGGTAGTACAAGAGTAGATCTACCACAAGATCGGAGAGGCTAAACCCTAGAAGCTAGCCTATGGTATGATTGTTGTTCTGTATGTTGTTCTACGGACTAAAACCCTCTGGTTTATATAGACACCGAAGAGGGTTAGGGTTACACAAAGTCGGTTACAATGGTAGGAGATCTATATATCCGTATCTCCAAGCTTGCCTTCCACGCCAAGGAAAGTCCCTTCCGGACACGGGACGAAGTCTTCAATCTTGTATCTTCATAGTCCAGGAGTCCGGCTGAAGGTATAGTCCGGCCATCCGGACACCCCCTAATCCAGGACTCCCACAATTGTCTTGGGGCATAAAGTTTCTGAAGGAGGCATTGAAGTTGATAAAGCCAAGGTAGATGCTATTGAAAAGATGCCATGTCCCAAGGACATCAAAGTTATAAGAAGTTTCCTTGGTCATGCCGGTTTTTATAGGAGGTTCATTAAGGACTTCTCAAAAATTTCTCGGCCTCTGACTAATTTATTACAAAAAGATATACCATTTATCTTTGATGATGATTGCGTAGAAGCATTTGAAATACTTAAGAAAGAATTAATCTCTGCACCTATTGTTCAGCCACCTGATTGGAATCTACCCTTTCAAATTATGTGTGATGCTAGTGATTATGCTGTAGGTGTTGTTCTAGGTCAAAGAGTTGATAGGAAATTAAATGTTATTCAATATGCTAGTAAAACTCTAGATAATGCTCAGAGAAATTATGCTACCACTGAAAAAGAATTCTTAGCAGTTGTATTTACTTGTGATAAGTTCAGACCTTATATTGTTGATTCTAAAGTAACTATTCCCACGGATCATGCTGCTATTAAATATCTTATGGAAAAGAAAGATGCTAAACCTAGACTTATTAGATGGGTTCTCTTGCTACAAGAATTTGATTTGCATATTATTGATAGAAAGGGAGCTGAGAACCCCATTGCAGACAACTTGTCTAGGTTAGAAAATGTTCTTGATGACCCACTACCTATTGATGATAGCTTTCCTGATGAACAATTAAATGTCATAAATGCTTCTCACACTGCTCCATGGTATGCTGATTATGCTAATTATATTGTTGCTAAATGTATACCACCTAGTCTCACATACGAGCAAAAGAAAAAGTTCTTCTATGATTTGAGACATTATGTTTGGGATGACCCACATATTTATAAAGGAGTAGATGGTGTTATTAGACGTTGTGTACCTGATCATGAACAGGAACAAATCCTACGCAAGTGTCACTCTGAGGCTTATCGGGGACACCACGCTGGAGACAGAACTGCACATAAGGTATAGCAATCCGGTTTTTATTGGCCTACTCTCTTCAAGGACGCCCGTAAGTTTGTCTTGCCTTGTGATGAATGTCAAAGAATTGTTAATATTAGTAGACGTCAAGAAATGCCTATGAACTATTCACTTGTTATTGAACCATTTGATGTTTGGGGCTTTGATTATATGGGACCTTTTCCTGCCTCTAATGGATATACACATATTTTAGTTGATGTTGATTACGTTACTAAGTGGGTAGAAGCTATTCCAACTAGTAGTGCTGATCATAACACCACTATTAAGATGTTTAAAGAAGTTATTTTTCCAAGGTTTGGAGTCCCTATATATTTAATGACTGATGGTAGTTCACATTTTATTCATGGTGCTTTCCGTAAAATGCTTGCTAAATATGATGTTAATCATAGAATTGCATCTCCTTATCACCCACAGTCTAGTGGTCAAGAAGAATTGAGTAATAGAGAACTCAAATTAATTTTGCAAAAGACTGTTAATCGATCTAGAAAGAATTGGTCCAAGAAACTTGATGATGCATTATGGTCCTATAGAACTGCATATAAAATCCTATGGGCATGTCTCCGTATAAAATGGTTTATGGAAAAGCATGCCACTTACCTCTCAAACTAGAACATAAGGCTTATTGGGGTATTAAAGAGCTCAATTATGATTTCAAACTTGCTGGTGAGAAGAAGTTATTTGACATTAGCTCACTTGATGAATGGAGAACCCAAGCCTATGAGAATGCCAAATTATTCAAAGAAAAAGTTAAAAGATGGCATGACAAGAGAATACAAAAAGCGTGAGTTTAATGTAGGTGATTATGTATTATTATACAACTCTCGTTTAAGATTTTTTGCAGGAAAACTTCTCTCTAAATGGGAAGGTCCTTACGTTGTCGATGAGGTCTATTGTTCCGGTGCCATAAAAATCAACAACTTCGAAGGCACAAACCCGAAGGTGGTGAATGGTCAAAGAATTAAACATTATATCTCAGGTAATCCCGAAGGAATACATATGGGACACTTTCCGGAACGTTTCAGACTCCGAAAAGGAATAGCTATGTGGTACGGTCAGTAAACCGACTCCAAAACAGTTCTAGTGGCAATTTTCTTCCGTTTTGGAATATTTAGAAAAATAGAAAATAAGAAGCAGCCCGGGAAGGACACGAGGGCTCCACGAGGGTGGAGGGCGCCCCCTACCCCCTGGGTGCGCCCCCTACCTCGTGGGCACCTCGTGTGCTCTCCGGACTCTGTTTTCTTACACGTCACGTATTTTGGTCGGTAAAAGTTCATTATATAATCTCCCGAAAGTTTTGACCACCGTATCACGCAAAAATCTCATGTCTTTGTTTCGAGCTGTTTTTTTTTACAGATCCAGGTCGTCATGTCGTCTTCAAGTGCCCTCAAGGACCAGTTCTTCGAGAAGGTCATCAACCCCTACCTCGCGGAAGTGCTGCAACACCCTCAAACCATTGAGATGCATGAGGGGTTGCTGCACATCCGCAATGTTGAGGGACCAAGGAAGACCGGAAGCACGGAGGCAAGGCTCGAGGCATTGGAGCAAGAAGTTTTCAAGTGTCTGGAGATGGTGGAGCGTGGACTCGATTCCAATCACATTATGATCACGGACTTCACCAACAACCACAAGCTGGACGTCAAGGACATTGGGGAGGCCATCTTCAAGCTTCATGAGAAAATCGAGCACCTCCAAGTCCAGATCTATGACCTGTAAAATCAAAACTGTGAGTATGAATATATATTCAAGAGGATGAGTTTGGCTGCAGATTTGAGGTTTCAGGAGACTCGATCATCCTTCTATGATGGTGAGCCTATGCCTTGAAAGAAGGACGACAAGCCTACGCCATCAACAAAACCATCAGCTTCTTCACCAACAAAGAAGAACTGAGTATCTGGTATGGGCACTCCCCTTTGCAATTGCCAAGCTTGGGGGAGTGCCCCGGTATCGTATCACCATCAGTTTTATCTTTACCGTTTTTCTTAGTTCGATCCTTTTGATAATATCTTGATCTAGTAGAATAAAGTTTTAGTATGATTTAGTTGTGAGTTTTGCTTTATGATCCTTCTATGTAATCGAGTCTGTGAGCTATATATAATAAAGATTAGTGTTGAGTCAAGGGCTTGATTATTTTTCCATGATCTTGAGTGAATAAAAGAAAAGAGAAAGAAATAAAAGAGATCATATGGATCTTATGGAGAGTAATGAGCTCACATAGAAAGAGTATGATGAATAAAAGTTGTTGAGAGTTGACAAACATAGTTTTGGTCATCGTTGCAATTAATAGGAAGTAATAAAGAAAGAGAGGTCTTCACATATAAATACACTATGTTGGACATCTTTTATGATTGTGAGCACTCATTAAAATATGACATGCTAAAGAGTCGACGTTGGACAATGAACACAACGTAATGGGTTATGTTTTCTTACATCTGAGATAAATTATATTGTCATGGATCATCCAACATGATTGAGCTTGCCTTTCCCTCTCATGCTAGCCAAATTCTTTGCACCAAGTAGAGATACTAATTGTGCTTCCAAATACCCCTAAACCCAGTTTTGCCATGAGAGTCCACCATATCTACCTATGGATTGAGTAAGATCCTTCAAGTTAGTTGTCATCGGTGCAAAGCAATAAAAATTCCTCTCTAAATATGTATGACTTATTAGTGTGGGAGAAAATAAGCTTTATACGATCGTGTGATATGGAAGAAATAAAAGCGACAGACTGCATAATAAAGGTCCATATCACAAGTGGCAATACAAAGTGACGTTCTTTCGCATTAAGATTTTGTGCATCCAACCATAAAAGCGCATGACAACCTCTGCTTCCCTCTGCGAAGGGCCTATCTTTTACTTTTATCTCCTACCTTGCATCAGAGTCATGATGATCTTCACCCTTCCTTTTTATATATTATCTTTTGGCAAGCACAACATGTTGGAAAGATCCTGGTATATATGGCTAATTGGATGTGAGCTTTCGTCAACTATTATTGTCGACATTACCCTTGAGATGAAACATTAGGAGGCAAAACTATAAGCCCCTAGCTGTCTCTGTGTCCGATTAAAACTCCATACCCATAAGTATTGCGTGAGTGTTAGCAATTGTGAAAGACTATATGATAGTTGAGTATGTGGACTTGCTTAAAAGCTCTTATATATTGACTCTTTCCTATGCTACGATAAATTGCAATTGCTCCAATGACTGAGATTATAGTTTGTTAGTTTTCAATGAAGTTTATGATTCATACTTGAAATTGTGATTGAATTATTACTCTAGCATAAGAGATCATATGACAAGAATTATATAAGTTGTTGTTCTAAGAATGATCATGATGCCCTAATGTCCGTATTTTATTTTTTATCAACACCTCTATCTCTAAACATGTGGACATATTTTTCAATTTCGGCTTTCGCTTGAGGACAAGCGAGGTCTAAGCTTGGGGGAGTTGATATGTCCATTCTGCATCATGATTTTATATCGATATTTATTGCATTATGGGCTCTTATTACACATTATGTCACAATACTTATGCCTATTCTCTCTTATTTTACAAGGTTTACATAAAGAGGGAGAATGCCGGCAGCTAGGATTCTGGGCTGGAAAAGGAGCAAATATTAGAGACCTATTCTGCACAGCTCCAAAAGTCTTGAAACTTCACGGAAGTCATTTTCAGAATATATAATAAATACTGAGCGGAAGAAGTTCACCAGGGGGGCCACACCCTGCCCCTGAGGGTGGGGGCGCACCCTACCCCCCTTGGCGCGCCCCTACCTCGTGGGTCCCCTGGTGGCCTTTCGGTGGCCATCTTCTGCTATATGGAGTCTTTCGATGAGGAAAAAATCATAAGCCATCTTTCCGGACGAGACTCCGCCGCCACGAGGCGGAACCTTGGTGGAACTAATCCAGGGCTCTGGCGGAGGTGTTCTGCCGGGGAAAGTTCCCTCGGGGAGGGGGAAATCATCGCCATCTTCATCACCAATGCTCCTCTCATCGGGAGAGGGAAATATCCATCAACATCTCCTCTCAAATCCCTAGTTCATCTCTTGTATCCAATTCTTGTCTCCAAGTCCGGGATTGGTACTTGTGGGTTTCTAGTAGTGTTAATTACTCCTTGGAGATGATGCTAGTTGGTTTATTTGGTGGAAGATCATATGTTCAGATCATATATGCACATTAATACCCCTCTAATTACGAACATGAATATACTTTGTGAGTAGTTACGTGTGTTCCTGAGGACATGGAGAAGTCTTGCTATTAGTAGTCATGTGAATTTGGTATTCGTTCGATATTTTGATGAGATGTATGTTGTCTCTCCTCTAGTGGTATTATGTGAACGTCGACTACATGACACTTCACCATTATTTGGGCCTAGAGGAAGGCATTGGGAAGTAATAAGTAGATGATGGGTTGCTAGAGTGACAGAAGCTTAAACCCTAGTTTATGTGTTGCTTCGTAAGGGGCTGATTTGGATCCATATGTTTCATGCTATGGTTAGGTGTACCTTAATACTTTTGTTGTAGTTGCGGATGCTTGCAATAGAGGTTAATCATAAGTGGGATGCTTGTCGAAGTAAGGACAGCACCCAAGCACCGGTCCACCCACATACCAAATTATCAAAGTACCGAATGCGAATCATATGATCGTGATGAAAACTAGCTTGACGATATTCCCATGTGTCCTCGGGAGCGCTTTACATCATATAAGGGTTTGTCCAGGCTTGTCCTTTGCTACAAAAAGGATTGGGCCACTTTTCTGCACTTTATTTACTTTTTTTACTTATTGCTCGTTACCAATTATCTTATCACAAAACGATCTGTTACCTATAATTTCAGTGCTTGTAGAGAATACCTTGCTGAAAATAGCTTAGCATTTCCTTCTGCTCCTCGTTGGGTTCGACACTCTTACATATCGAAAGGACTATGATAGATCCCCTATACTTGTGGGTCATCAGGCGTGGGTATATACATATTGCTTGCCGTCACTAGTTGATTCTTGATTCAGCGACATTGTTGGATGAAGCGGTCGAGACTGACATTACGCATACGCTTACGCGAGAGTGGTTCTACTGACGTGCTTCGCACACAGGTGGCTAGTGGGTGTCTGTTTCTCTAGCTTTAGTTGAATCGGATTCAATGAACAGGGTTCTTTCTGAAGATCAAAAAGCAATCACTATACCGCGTTGTGGTTTTTGATGCGTAGGAAAGAACGATTCTTGCTTAGCCCGTAGCAGCCACGTAAAAACTTGCAATAACAAAGTAGAGGGCGTATAACTTGTTTTTGCAGGGCATGTTGTGATGTGATATGGTCAAGACATGATGAGATATAAATTGTTGTATGAGATGATCATGTTTTGTTAAAGTTATCGGCAACTGGCAGAAGCCTTATGGTTGCCTATTTATTGCATAAGATGCAAGTGCCATGTAATTGCTTTACTTTATCGCTATGCGATAGCAATAGTTGCAAAAGCAATAGTTGGTGAGACGACCATGTGACGACACATTGATAGAGATCAAGATTATGGAGATCATGGTGTCATGCCGGTGATGATAGAGATCATGACGGTACATTGGAGATGGAGATCAAAGGCGCAAGATGATCATGGCCATATCATGTCACATATTTTGATTGCATGTGATGTTTATCCTTTATGAATCTTATTTTGCTTGATTGACGGTAGCATTATAAGATGATCTCTCACTAAATTTCAAGGTACAAGTGTTCTCCCTGAGTATGCACCGTTGCCAAAGTACGTCGTGCCGAGACACCACGTGATGATCGGGTGTGATAAGCTCTACGTTCACATACAACGGGTGCAATCCAGTTTTGCACACGCAGAAATACTCGGGTTAAACTTGACGAGCCTAGCATATGAAGATATGGCCTCGGAACACTGAGACCGAAAGGTCGAGCGTGAATCATATAGTAGATATGATCAACATAGTGATGTTCACCATTGAAAACTATTCCATCTCACGTGATGATCGAACATGGTTTAGTTGATTTGGATCATGTGATCATTTAGATGACTAGAGGGATGTCTATCTAAGTGGGAGTTCTTAAGTAATATGATCAATTGAACTTTAATTTATCATGAACTTAGTCCTGATAGTATTTGCATAACTATGTTGAAAGATGATAGTAGCAATGATGCGGACTAGGTCCGTGATCTGAGGATTATCCTCATTACTGCACAGAGGAATTATGTCCTTGATGCACCGCTAGGTGACGGACCTATTGCAGGACCAGATACAGACGTTATGAACGTTTGGTAAAGCTCGGTATGATGACTACTTGATAGTTTAGTGCACCATGCTTTATGGCTTAGAACCGGGACTTCAAAAAGGTTTTGAACACCATAGAGCATATAAGATGTTCTAAGAGTTGAAATTGGTATTTCATACTCATGCCCGTGTCGAGAGGTAGAAGACCTCTGACAGTACTTTGCCTACAAGATGGAGGAGAATAGCTCAACTAGTGAGCATGTGCTCAGATTGTCTGGGTACTACAATTGCTTGAATCAAGTGGGGGTTAATCTTCTAGATTAGATAGTAATTGACAAATTTAGTGATGAACTGTAATATGCAAGGTATAACGAAAGTAATTCCCAAGCTCTTCGCGATGCGGAAATTGGCGAAGGTAGAAATCAAGAAATAGCATAAAGTGTTGATGGTTAACAAGACCACTAGTTTGAAGAAAAAGGGCAAAGGGAAAGAAAGAGGAACTTCAAAGAAGAATAGCAAGCATGTTGCTGCTCCCATGAAGAAGCTCAAAGCTAGACCCAAGCCTGGAACTGAGTGGTTCTACTGGAAAGCAGATGGTCATTGGAAGTGGAACTGCCCTAGATACTTGGCGGATAAGAAGGATGGCAAAGTGAACAAAAGTATATATTTGATATACATGTTATTGATGTGTACTTTACTAGTGTTTATAAAAACACATCGGTATTTGATACTAGTTCATTTACTAAGAGTAGTAACTCGAAACGGGAGTTGCAAAACAAACAGAGACTAGTTAAGGGCGAGGTGATGATGTGAGTTGGAAGTGATTCGAAGGTTGATAAGATCACCATCGCACACTCCCTTTACCTTCGGGATTAGTGTTGAACCTAAAATAAATGTTGTTTGGTGTTTGCATAGAGCATAATATGATTGGATCATGTTTATTGCAATATGATTATTCATTTAAGTCAAGGATAATTGTTATTTTGTTTACATGAATAAAACCTTCTGAGGTCATACACCCAAGGTGAATGCTTTATTGAATGTCGATCGTAGTAATACACATATTCATAATATTGAAGCCAAAAGATGCAAAGTTAATAATAATAGTGCAACTTATATGTGGCACTATCGTTTAGGTCATATTGGTGAAGTGCATGAAGAAACTCCATGTTGATGGGCTTTTGGAATCACTTAATTATGAATCATTTGATGCTTGCGAACCATGCCTCGTGGGCATGATGACTAAAACTCCTTTCTCCGAAACAATGGAGCAAGAAACTGACTTATTGGAAATAATACATATTGATGTATGCAATCCGATGAGTGTTGAGGCTCGCGGCGGGTATCATTATTTTCTGATCTTCACAGATGATTTGAGCAGATACGGGTATATCTACTTGTTGAAACATAAGTTTGAAACATTTGAAAAGTTCAAAGAATTTCAGAGTGAAGTAGAAAATCACCGTAACAAGAAAATAAAGTTTCTACGAACTAATCGCAGAGACGAATATTTGAGTTACGAGTTTGGTCTTCAATTAAAACAATGTGGAATAGTTTCACAAATTCGTGCCACCTGGAACACCACAACATAATGGTGTGTCCGAACATCATAACCGTACTTTATTGGATATAGTGCAATCTATGATATCTCTTACCGATTTACCACTATCGTTTTTGGGGTTATGCATTAGAGACAGCTACATTCACGTTAAAAAAAGGGCATCATCTAAATCCGTTGAGACGACACTGTATGAACTATGGTTTAGTAAGAAACCTAAGCTGTCATTTCTTAAAGTATAGGGTTGTGATGCTTATATGAAAAAGTTTCAGCCTGATAAGCACAAACCTAAATCGGAAAAGTGCGTATTCATAGGATACCCAAAAGAAACTGTTGGGTACACCTTCTATCACAGATCCGAAAGGCAATATCTTTGTTGCTAAAGAGTGGATCCTTTCTAGAGAAGAAGTTTCTCTCGAAAGAAGTGAGTGGGAGGAATGTAGAACTTGATGAGGTAATAGTACCTTCTCCCAAATTGGAAAGTAGTTCATCACATAAATCAGTTCTAGTGATCTCTACACCAATTAGTGAGGAAGCTAATGATGATGATCATGAAACTTCAGATCAAGTTACTACCGAACCTCGTAGGACAACCAGAGTATGGTCCGCACCAGAGTGGTACGGTAATCCTTTCTGGAAATCAGGTTACTAGACCATGACGAACCTACGAACTATGAGGAAGCGATGATGAGCCCAGATTCCGCGAAATGGCTTGAGGCCATGAAATCTGAGATGGGATCCATGTATGAGAACAAAGTATGGACTTTGATTGACTTGCCCAATGATCAGTGAGTCATTGAGAATATATGGATCTTCAAGACGAAGACGGACACTGTTAGTAGTGTTACTATATACAAAGCTCGAATTGTCGCAAAATGTTTTTGACAAGTTCAAGGTGTTAACTACGATGAGATTTTCTCACTCGTATCGATACTTAAAAGTCTGTCTGAATCATGTTAGCAGTTGCCGCATTTTATGAAATCTGGCAAATGGATGTCAAAACTGCATTCCTTAATGGATTTATTAAAGAAGAAGTTGTATATGATGCAACCAGAAGGTTTTGTAGATACTAAAGGTGCTAACAAAGTGAGCAAGCTCCAGTGATCCATCTATGGATTGGTGCAAGCATCTCGGAGTTGGAATATATGCTTTGATAAAGTGATCAAAGCATATGGTTTTATAAAGACTTGCGGTGAAGCTTGTATTTACAAGAATGTTAGTGGGAGCACTACAACATTTCTGATAAGTATATGTGAATGACATATTGTTGATCGGAAATAATGTAGAATTTTCTGGAAAGCATAAAGGAGTGTTTGAAAAGAGTTTTTCAAAGAAAGACCTCGATGAAGCTGCTTACATATTGAGCATCAAGATCTATAGAGATAGATCAAGACGCTTGATATATTTTCAATGAGTACATACCTTGACAAGATTTTGAAGTAGTTCAAAATGGAACAACCAAAGAAGAAGTTCTTGCCTGTGTTGCAAGGTCAGAAGTTAAGTAAAGACTCAAAACCCGACCACGGTAGAAAATAGAAAGAGAATGAAAAGCCATTCCATATGCCTCAGTCATAGGTTCTACAAAGTATGTTATGCTGTGCACCAGACCTATTGTGTACCTCACCATAAGTTTGGCCAGAGGTTACAATAGTGATCCAGGAGTGGATCACTGGACAGCGGTCAAAAATATCCTTAGTGGAATAAGAAAATGTTTCTCGGTTATGGAGGTGATAAAGAGTTCGTCGTAAAGAGTTACGTCGATGCAAGCTTTGACACCGATCTGGATGACTATAAGTCTCGATCTAGATACATATTGAAAGTGGGAGCAATTAGCTAGAGTAGCTCCGTGCAAAGCATTGTAGACATAGAAAATTTGCAAAATACATAGGGCTCTGAATATGTCAGACTCGTTGACTAAATTTCTCTCACAAACAAAACATGATCACTCTTTGGGTGTTAATCACATACAGATGTGAACTAGATTATTAACTCTAGTAAACCCTTTGGGTGTTAGTCACACGGAGATGTGAACTAATCACATAAAGATGTGAACTATTGTTGTTAAATCACATGATGATATGACCTAGATTATTGACTCTAGTGCAAGTGGAAGACTGAAAGAAATATGTCCTAGAGGCAATAATAAAGTTATTATTTATATGTCCTTATATCATGGTAAATGTTTATTATTCATGCTAGAATTGTATTAACCGAAAACTTAGTACATGTGTGAATACATAGACAAACATAGTGTCACTAGTTTGTCTCTACTTTACTAGCTCGTTGAATCAGACATGATTAAGTTTCCTAGCCATAGACATGAGTTGTCATTTGATTAACGGGATCACATCATTAGAGAATGATGTGATTGACTTGACCCATTCCGTTAGCTTAGCACGATGATCGTTTAGTTTGTTGCTACTGCTTTCTTCAAGACTTATACATGTTCCTATGACTATGAGATTATGCAACTCCCGATTACCGGAGGAACACTTTGTGTGCTACCGAACGTCACAACGTAACTGGGTGATTACAAAGGTGCTCTACAGGTGTCTCCGATGGTACTTGTTGAGTTGGCATAGATCGAGATTAGGATTTGTCACTCCGATTGTCGGAGAGGTATCTCTGTGCCCTCCCGGTAATGCACATCACTATAAGCCTTGCAAGCAATGCAAATAATGAGTTAGTTGTGGGATAGTGCCTTACGGAAACGAGTAAAGAGACTTGCCGGTAACGAGATTTAACTAGGTATTGAGATACCGACGATAGAATCTCGGGCTAGTAACATACCGATGACAAAGGGAACAACGTATGTTGTTATGCCATTTGACTGATAAAGATCTTCGTAGAATATGTCGGAACCAATATGAGCACCCAGGTTCCGCTATTGGTTATTTACCGAAGATGAGTCTCAGTCATGTCTACATAGTTCTTGAACCCGTAGGATCCGCACGCTTAACATTCGGTGATGATTGGTATTATGAGTTTAAGTGATTTGATGTACCGAAGGTAGTTCGGAGTCCCAGATGAGATCAGGGACATGATGAGTAGTCTCGAAATGGTCAAGACATAAAGATCAATATATTGGACTACTATATTCGGACATCGGAAAGGTTTCGAGTGATTCGGGTATTTTTCGGAGTACCGAGGAGTTATGGGAATACGGGGAAGAAGTATTGTGCCTCATGGGCCAAGTGGTGGAAGAGACGAGGCAGGGCGTGCAACCCCCCTAGCCCAAACCGAATTGAACTAGGGGGCCGGCCCCCCTTTCCTCCTTTTCTTCGTCTCCTTCCTTCTCCCCTTCCCCCTTCCTTTCCTCCTCCTAGTAGGAGTAGGAAAGGGGAGTCCTACTCCTACTAGGAGGAGGACTCCTCCTCCTGGCATGCCCTATAGGGGTCAGCCAGCCTCCCCCCTTACTCCTTTATATACGGGGGCAGGGGCACCCTAGAACACAGAAGTTGATCATTGATCCCTTAGCCGTGTGCGGTGTCCCCCTCCATCATAATCCACCTCGATCATATCATAGCGGTGCTTTGGCGAAGCCCTGCGTCGGTAGCAATATCATCACCGTCATCACGCCGTTGTGCTGTCGGAACTCTCCCGTGAAGCTCTGCTGGATCAAAGTTCGTGGGACGTCATCGAGCTAAACGTGTGCTGAACTCAGAGGTGCCGTGCGTTCGGTACTTAGATCGGTCGGATCGTGAAGACGTTTGACTACATCAACCGCGTTCTCCTAATGCTTCCGCTTACAGTCTACGAGGGTACATGGACGATACTCTTCCCTGTCGTTGCTATGCCTCACCATGATCTTGCGTGTGCGTAGGAATTTTTTTGAAATTACTATGTTCCCCAACATGAAGTTGCAGGCAGAGTAGTACCTAGTTGGCAGTCAGGTTCTGTAGTTGCACATGAACCTCTAGGTAGTCGACTGCACTACACAAAGCATGTTCGGTCTGGGGTGTATTTTTGCACAGACATGTATGCTCATTTGGCTTGCATAGTTGTCTAATTGCACACACTTTTTTAGTAGTTGTGTCAAGAATCAGTATAAGTTGCATACCACACAGATGCTCAGTTGGTCTACTCTCGTTGTTAACTAAGTAATCGATGGCATTTTGCCCATTATATGATACACTTGTTCCCAATGAAGATTTTTTGCATTTTTTCATATGCTACATGATTTTATTTCTTTTTTTCGTGGCTGTGACTAAATGTAGTTCCTCTAGTGATTGTAATTAATTTATGTAGAAGTTGCATACCACGGATTGTTTGTGAGTGATTCACACAAGCCATTGTTGATATTTATATTTCTTTTTCCAATTTTATGTACATGATTTTCTGTCAATAGTAGGTTTGCGTAACTAGTACTTGAAATAGCAGGGCATCAGTAAGAGAGACGCATGACATCGAATTTCAGTGCCTGCAGTTTATCCATTTTGGTCATTTTTGTAGTACTATTTGGCCATTCTAGTATCCCTAGTTGGATATGAGCATGAGAAAGTTGCACAATACGACCATACTTAGTCAGCAGTTTAATTATCTTGTTTCTTCAGTCACATTTTTTTGGCATCTCTAGCAGTTGTAGTTGCACACGAACCTCATAGTAGTTGGCTCCATATATCATGTTAGTTACTTTTTCGTACACGAAAATGATTCAAGTTGGCACCCCTACAGTTTGTAGTTGCACATGAACCTTATAGTAGTTAGCATCCATACACTAGTGCAGAACCGGGCAATAGCACCGGTTCATAAGGCCTAACCGGCACTAAAGGGTGGGCACTAAAGCCACCCCCCCCCTTTAGTACCGGTTCAGCACGAACCGGTGCTAAAGGGCAACCACGTGGCATGAGCCAGCTCCGGGGGCCGGGAGCCCTTTAGTACCGGTTGGTAACACGAACCGGTACTAAAATGTTGGGGGGGTTTTGGTTTTATGATTTCTTTTTCATTTAATTTTGTGTTTTCCATTTTAATTCTTTTTCGTTTGCTGGTATTTTACGATACTACACATTGTACACGTTATGCATATATATATATAAATAGAATTTCTAGTAGAACCAATCATATATATATAATCAATGTCTCACAAACCACCATATTAATTCACACATACACACATGTATAGCTATATACAATTTCTCCTACATATGCATGTTGCCTTCAGAGCTAGTGGAATTAGCCAAATTGGTGCCTTCGGAGCACGATGACAATTGGAAGTGGTTCATGACCTGGTCGATGGGGGCGGTAGCGGGTAATAGTATTCTCCCTTCGGATTTATGACCTGGTCGAGCAAAAACCCCGCTATTTCCTCTTGAAGTGCTTCTACGCGCTCCGTTTCTAGGAGCTTGTCCCGCACCTCTGTGAACTGTTAAGAAGGAGATCAATATGCATGTGTATTAGTTGTGTGACTAGATATCGATAATGGTGTAAAAATTGTCAATAGTGTTCTGATAAGCGTACCCATTCCTGTCTTTGAGATCTGCTCCTTTCGGACGTCATCATGTGAATGTTCTCGCAAACGCAGAATGCACACAGATCAGTCCCCTGCGCCTGCTTCAAGGCCTTAATTACGAGAATGGAATTTAATTTGATCAGATAATAATTAATCAAGCATGATAATTAAAGCATGATAATATCTTCAACTCATTTAAAACATGTGATGATCACTAGATGCCTGCTTATATAAATATATATACCTCGCCGGTCTTTGTTGTTTCAAGATCAACATGTTCTTTGTCATCGTCATAATCGTAGTTCATGACTTCATCAATTCGGTCGTCGCGATCGAATATCATATCACCCTCTCTGGTGTTGTTTAGAAATTCGGAGCCGTCATAACACTAGTAGAAAACAGGGCTTTGGTCCAGGCCGGGTCAGCCCATTAGTCCCGGTTCAGTCCAGAACCGAGACCAATGTGGGCATTGGTCCCGATTCGTGAGCCCAGGGGGCCGGCCGGGCCACGTGGGCCATTGGTCCCGGTTCATCTGGACCTTTTGGTCCCGGTTGGTGGGATGAACCGGGACCAATGGGCCTCGCTCCAGGCCCACCATCATTGGTCCCGGTTGGTGGCTTGAACCGGGACCAAAGGCTCCCCTTTAGTCCCTGCTCATGTCACCAACCGGGACCAATGAGGTGCCTATATATACCCCTCGCTCGCGAGCAGAGCACCCCAGTGCTCTGTTTTTCTCTGTCCGAGGGGGAGAGGGCTTTGTGGTGCTTTGTTCACCTCCTATGCACATGAGGTGTTCGATGGGATGCCCGAGCCACACTACTTAAGCTTTCTCCTCTCGAAGCTCGACCTCCAAGCTCCATTTTCCTCGAGATTTGTCTAGATTTAGCGTTCCGTCACGCCTCGTCCCCGTCTTCACCCCGTCGATCACCCGCGCCGATCTCATCACCGACACCACCGTGGTGAGCCTCTTGTTCTTATCCTCTTTCTGAAAGGAAAAATATTCTTACTTGTATGTTTAGATAGATACTTGTATCATTTTCTTACATTTATTATTGCATCTTATACAGTGCGATGGTTTTGGTATCCGCCACCGTCGGCCCTCGTCCTGTCTATGATTCGGATGTGGTATGTATATTATCTTTATAACTATTGGTTCATTTATTGTTTATGAAAATTATGCCGACCAACGTGACATAGATTTTATTTATCTAGGATGTATGTGAATCGGAAATGCCAATCGACCCTATTGTCGAGAGGTTAAATTTAGTTGAAGAAGAAAACAATTTGTTGAAGGAAAAAATAAAAAAATTGAGGAGGAGAAGATGATATTGGAGTTGCATGTTGCGGATGTCGTCGATGATCACAAGATCAAGATGGATGCAATGCGCTTGAAGATTAGAAAGATTAGAAAATATGCCATTCATACCGAGGCTTGGTATCATTATGCCGTTGGATCAATTGTTACCTTGGTTGCGATTATGATCGCATTTTTTTCGCATTGAAATGTTTTACATAGTTTCAATGTATGGTTTAATTAATTAGATGCTTTGGAGAGCTATATGTTGTTAGATGAGAACTATGTATGCACTTTGGTTTTAATGTGATGATGAACTTCTATTAATTTGGACACTTAATTATATATAATGCACGCAGATGAACCGGCAATGGATGTACGGTGACAGACACACCCACGAGTACATTAAGGGCGTGCATGAGTTTCTCGATGCGGCTGAGGCAAACAAGAAGAATGGTTTTATGTGTTGTCCATGCACTGAATGTGGGAATACGAGGTCTTACTCTAACCGGAAAATCCTTCACTCCCACCTGCTTTACAAGGGTTTCATGCCACACTATAATGTTTGGACGAGGCACCGAGAAATAGGGGTTATGATGGAAGACAGCGAAGAAGAAGACTACGATGACAACTATGTGCCCCCTGAATATGGTGATGCTGCAACGGGGGGAGCTGGTGAAGATCAAGAGGAACCAGACGATGTGCCCAATGATGCTGCAACGGGTGAAGCTGCTGAAGATCAAGAGGAACCAGACGATGTGCCCGATGATGATGATCTCCGCCGGGTCATTGTCGATGCAAGGACGCAATGCATTAGTCAAAAGGAGAAGCTGAAGTTTGATCGCATGTTAGAGGATCACAAAAAAGGGTTATACCCCAATTGCGAAGATGGCAACACAAAGCTCGGTACCGTACTGGAACTGCTGCAGTGGAAGGCAGAGAATGCTGTGGCTGACAAAGGATTTGAGAAGCTACTGAAAATATTGAAGAAGAAGCTTCCAAAGGATAACGAATTGCCCGACAGTACATATGCAGCAAAGAAGGTCGTATGCCCTCTAGGATTGGAGGTGGAGAAGATACATGCATGCCCTAATGACTGCATCCTCTACCGCAGTGCATACAAGGATCTGAACACATGCCCGGTATGCGGTGCATTGCGGTATAAGATCAGATGAGATGACCCTGGTGATGTTGATGGCGAGCCCCCCAGGAAGAGGGTTCCTGCAAAGGTGATGTGGTATGCTCCTATAATACCACAGTTAAAACATCTGTTCAAAAATGAAGAGCATGCCAAGTTGATGCGATGGCACAGTGAGAACCGAAAGAAAGATGGGAAGTTGAGAGCACCCGCTGACAGGTCGCAGTGGAGAAAAATCGAGAGAAAGTACTGGGATGAGTTTGCAAAGGACCCAAGGAATGTATGGTTTGCTTTAAGCACGGATGGCATTAATCCTTTCAGGGAGCAGAGCAGCAATCACAGCACCTGGCCCGTGACTCTATGTATGTATAACCTTCCTCCTTGGATGTGCATGAAGCGGAAGTTCATTATGATGCCAGTTCTCATCCAAGGCCCTAAGCAACCCGGCAACGAAATGGATGTGTACCTAAGGCCATTAGTTGAAGAACTTTTATAGCTGTGGAATGAAAACGGTGTACGTACGTGGGATGAGCACAGATAGGAGGAATTTAACCTTAAGGCGTTGCTGTTCGTGACCATCAACGATTGGCCCGCTCTCAGTAACCTTTCAGGACAGACAAACAAAGGATACCATGCATGCACGCACTGTATAGATGACACTGAAAGTATATACCTGGATAAATGCAGGAAGAATGTGTACCGGGGCCATCGTCGATTTCTTCCGACCAACCATCAATGTCGAAAGAAAGGCAAGCATTTCAAAGGCGAGGCAGATCACCGGAAGAAGCCCGCCATGCGCACCGGTGATCACGTGCTTGCTATGGTCAATGATTTACACTACGTAATCTTTGGAAAGGGTCCCGGTGGACTAGCTGTTCCGAATGACGCTGAGGGACACGCACCCATGTGGAATAAGAAATCTATATTTTGGGACCTACCCTACTGGAAAGACCTAGAGGTCCGCTCCTCAATCGACGTGATGCACGTGACGAAGAACCTTTGCGTGAACCTGCTAGGCTTCTTGGGCGTGTATGGGAAGACAAAAGATACACCTATGGCACGGGAGGACCTGCAACGTTTGCACGAAAAAGATGGCATGCCTCCAAAGCAGTATAAAGGTCCTGCCAGCTACGCTCTTACGAAAGAAGAGAAAGAAATCTTCTTTGAATGCCTGCTCAGTATGAAGGTCACGACTGGCTTCAGGTCGAATATAAAGGGAATAATAAATGTGCCAGAGAAAAAGTTTCAGAACCTAAAGTCTCATGACTGCCACGTGATTATGACGCAACTGCTTCCGGTTGCATTGAGGGGGCTTCTACCGGAAAATGTCTGATTAGCCATTGTGAAGCTATGTGCATTCCTCAATGCAATCTCTCAGAAGGTGATCGATCCAGAAATCGTACCAAGGCTAAGGAGTGATGTGGCGCAATGTCTTGTCAGTTTCGAGCTGGTGTTCCCACCATCCTTCTTCAATATCATGAAGCAAGTCCTAGATCATCTAGTCGACGAGATTGTCATCCTGGGGGCCGTATTTCTACACAATATGTTCCCCTTTGAGAGGTTCATGGGAGTCCTAAAGAAATATGTCCGTAATCGCGCTAGGCCAGAAGGAAGCATCTCCATGGGCCATCAAACAGAGGATGTTATCGGGTTTTGTGTTGACTTCATTCCTGGCCTTAACAAGATAGGTCTCCCTAAATTGCGGTTGTAGGGGAGACTGACTGGAAAAGGCACTCTTGGAAGAGACTCAATAATATGCAGGGATGGATATTCTTGGTCTCAAGCACACTACACAGTTCTACAGAACTCTACCTTGGTGACCCCGTATGTCGATGAACACAAGAACAGTCTGCGCTCCAAACACCCGGAGCAGCGCGACAACTGGATTACATGTGAACACATCAGGACTTTCAGCAGTTGGTTGGAAACACGTCTCAGAGGTGACAACACTATTTGTGATGAGTTGTACTTGTTGTCCAGGGGACCATCTTTGACTGTATTGACTTACAAAGGATACGAGATAAATGGGAATACATTTTACACGATCGCCCAAGATCAAAAGAGCACCAACCAAAACAGCAGTGTCCGCTTTGATGCAGCAACCAAGAGCGGAAAGGATACATATTATGGTTACATAGTGGACATATGGGAACTTGACTATGGACCTGATTTTAAGGTCCCTTTGTTTAAGTGCAAATGGGTCAATCTGTTAGGCGGCGGGGTACAGGTAGACCCACAGTACGGAATGACAACAGTGGATCTGAAAAATCTTGGGTACACTAACGAATCATTCGTCCTAGCCAATGATGTGGCACAGGTTATCTATGTGAAGGACATGTCTACCAAACCGAGAAAAAGAAAAGATCAGGAAAAGAATACATCATACGATGAGCCAAAGCGCCACATAGTTCTTTCAGGAAAAAGGGACATCCTGGGAGTGGACGGCAAGACATACATGTCTGAAGATTATGAAAAGTTTCATGAAATTCCTCCCTTCAATGTCAAGGCTGACCCAAGCATCCTGATAAACAATGAAGATTATCCATGGTTACGACGCAATAAGCAAATGACACAAGCGAAGAAAAAGTGAAGACTTTCTCCCGCAACTTTGTAACACACGAACATGCTACCATTGTCCGTTTTGTACATGCACATGCTATGTGGGTGAAATTATGATACCATCCCAACTTTCAACTTTTTCAGAGTTCATTTGAAATGCTTTCATGTCTTATGGTTCGGCCCTCGTAATACCATGACCATTAGTCCCTGGCCCATGCCAACTTTCAACTTTCTAAAACTAATGGCACTAACAAAAAGTTTATAATTTTGCTCCTTGCCCCTGGCCCGTGACCATTAGTCCCGGTTTGTGCCACAAACCGGGACTAAAGGGTTGTTCCTCGTTGCGGGCCGAGTTTAGTCCCACCTCGCCAACCGAAGGGGGCTCACACCGGTTTATAAGCCCTTCCCTCTCTGCCTTGTTAAGCTCCTCTCAAAGTGAAAATAGATGCCCTAATAGAGAAAAGTTTAACCTAAATTCATAGTGAATTTCTCTAAAATTCATAGAAATTTACTAGGAATTTAGGTTGAATTTTCTCTATAAGCGCATCTATTCTCATTTTTTTAGTAAGTTAATCACAAACTTGTGATTCAAACAATTTTCAAAGAATTCAAATTTTAACTATTCAAATTTAAAAACTAATGGCACTAACAGAAAGTTTATAATTTTTCGAAAACAAATGGCACTAATAGAAAGTTTATAATTTTGCTAACCTAAAAGCAAACAGAATTAAAAATCAAAGCAAAAAAAAAAGAAAATAAATAATGCAAAAAACAAATCAAAAAACAGGAAAAAACTATTTTTATAGTAAAGTTAATCACAAAATAAAATAAATAAAGCAACAAAGAAAACAAAAAAACTAAAAAAAGTGTTTTCAAATTTGAAAACTAATGGCACTAACAGAAAGTTTATAATTTTTCTAAAACTAATGGCACTAACAGAAAGTTTATAATTTTTCTAACCTAAAAGCAAACAGAATTAAAAATTAAAGCAAAAAACAAAAGAAAATAAATAATGCAAAAAACAAATCAAAAAACAGGAAAAAACTATTTTTATAGTAAAGTTAATCACAAAATAAAATAATTAAAGCAACAAAGAAAACTAAAAAAGTGTTTTCAAATTTGAAAACTAATGGCATTAACAAAAAGTTTATAATTTTTCTAAAACTAATGGCACTAACAGAAAGTTTATAATTTTGCTAACCTAAAAGCAAACAGAATTAAAAATTAAAGCAAAAAACAAAAGAAAATAAATAATGCAAAAAACAAATCAAAAAAACAGGAAAAAACTATTTTTATAGTACAGTTAATCACAAAATAAAATAAATAAAGCAACAAAGAAAACTAAAAAACAAAAAAATTATTTTCAAATTTGAAAAAATGGCCTTAACAAAAAGTTTATAATTTTTCTAAAACTAAAAGCATAAAGAATTAAAAAATAAAGCAAAAAACAAAAGAAAATAAATAAAGCAACAAAAAACAAAAAAATGCCACCTACTGGGCCACCACGGCCTGAATACGACTAGAAACCCTACCATGGGCCAGGATTCGGGCCCGCAGCAGGCTCAGCAGGCCCACAGGCATTGCACTGACAGATTAGGCCCGAAAGCCTGCAATTGAGGGGAGCTCGGGAGGGTGGGCGCAGCAGCGCTTATTAACCACTCCCGAGCCCTCTCAACTAGCACGGTGGGACTAAACTTTTGGGCGTGGGGCAGCACAAGGCCATTGGTCCCGGTTGGTGGCACCAACCGGGACTAAAGGGGGCATTGGTCACGGTTCGTGGCACCAACCATGACCAATGCCCCCCTTTAGTCCCGGTTGGTGCCACCAACCGGGACCAAAGGCCGCCGCTTCCCGCCCTTTGGGCTGCTGAAAAGAGGCCTTTGGTCCCGGTTGCTGGCACCAACCGGGATTAAAGGGGGAATTAGTCCCGGTTGGTGCCACGAACCGGGACTCAAGCTTGGACTTATTTTCAGTTTGCATCGCCAGTTCCCCCCTCCCCCGCCGACGACGCCGTCAGGCTGCTCCAGCTCGCTGTCTACGCCGCCGCCGCCAACGTCGTCGCCTCCACGAGCCCGCGTCGTCCTCATCGCCGGCATCCCCGAGCCCGCCGTCCTCGTCATCCCCGTCGCGGCGTGCCTCCCCGAGCCCACCCCACCTCGTCCCTGTCGCCGGCCGCGCGCCGTCCTCGTCACCGCGTGCCGCCCCGAGCCCGCCGTCCTCGTCGCCTGACTCCTGCCATCGCCGCCCCCCTCGAAGTGACCCCCCCCCTTTCCCATGGTCCTGATCGAGTGCGGCCCTTGCTCTCTGCCCCTGCTCCATGGTCGCCTCCGGCCCCGACGCATTGAAGAGCAGAAGGAGAGGAGAAGGAGAGGAGAGGAGAAGGAGTGGAGCAGTAGCAAACTTTTCTGAAATTTCTGAATTTTTTTTACAGATATGAATAGTGCATATAAAGGGTGTTTGATCAAATGCTAGATGGCTTTGGGCATTTTTAGGATTTATGATATTTTTTGTGGTGAGGTACTGAAGCAAGACAAAGGTGATGGCAAATTTCAGAATTTTTTGATTGGTTTAGAATAGGTTTTCAGCAAGGAATTTGAATCTGGTTCAAATTTCATTTGAATGAAATTTAAAAAATTTAAACTATGGATCAGAAGGTTTTTGGTGAAATGGAGTGTGGGTACTGTCATGAAGTTGGAGTAATTTTTGTGGTTGTAAAATAGTTAGGAAAATTTAGAATGTGCTAAATATGTCAAAAATGTCAAAAATTTATATGAAATAGAATGAGAGGAAAAAGGAAAATAAGAAGAGGAAGAAAGGAGAAGAAGAGGAGAGGAAGAAGAGGAGAAATAAATAAGAAGAAGAAGAAAAAGAAAAAGAAGAGGAAAAGAAGAAAGGAATAGAGGAGAAGAAGAGAAAATAGAATATTCTATTTTCTCTTCTTCTCCACTATTCCTTTCTTCTTCTCCTCTTTTTTTCTTCTTTTTTTCTTCGATCTTCTCCTCTAGCTATTCCTTTCTTCTTCTCCTCTTTTTTCTTCTTCTTCTTCTTCTTAATTTTTATCGGGAACAAGGGTGTCGAGGATCGCCGAGGGGTCGAGGGTCGGGAACTAGGGTAGAGGGTCGAGGGTTGGGAACTAGGGTAGAGGGTCGAGGGTCGTTAAGGGGTCAAGGGTCGAGGGTTTCAGGGTCGAGGGTTCGAGGGTTCTATATATAGGGTCGAGGGATCGAGGGTCGAGGGTTCTAGGGTCGTCTAGGGGTCGAGGGTTCCAGGGTCGTCGAGGATAGGAAAGAAGAAAATAAGAAGAGGAAAGAAAGGAGAAGAGGAGAGTAAAAGAAGAGGAGAAATAAATAAGAAGAAGAAAAAAGAAGGAAAAGAAGAGGAGAAGAAGAAAGGAATAGTGGAGAAGAAGAGAAAATAGAATATTCTATTTTCACTTCTTCTCCACTATTCCTTTCTTCTTCTCCTCTTTTTTTTCTTCTTTTTTTTCTTCGATCTTCTCCTCTAGCTATTCCTTTCTTCGAGGGTTCTATAGGGTCGAGGGATCGAGGGTCGAGGGTTCCAGGGTCGTCTAGGGGTCGAGGGTTCCAGGGTCGTCGAGGGTTCGAGGGGTCGAGGATCGCCGAGGGGTCGAGAGAGGTTTCCTAGTGTCAAAGTATTAAAGAAATCCATGGCTTCATCATTAGCCGGAAGTAACCAGGGCATGACGAAGTCCTCCAAAGTTATTTTGGAATGGTGTCCCGGATAGGATAATTTGCCTTTTTGTATGAATTTCAGCAAAGGCCTTCCAAATAACGATATTTGGAAGGTGTTGTTGAACTTTGTACCAAAAAGCGAATTATCATATCTGGGACTCCGTTCCAAAATAACTTTGGAGAGCTTCGTACCATCATGCACATGTTACTTTCGCCTAATGATGAATACATGGTTTTGTTGAATCCTTTGACACTAGGCAACCTTCCGACCCCTCGGCGATCCTCTTCTCCTCTATTCTTTCTTCTCCTCTTTTTTTCTTCTTCTTCCTCTTTTTTTATCGGGAACGAGGGTCGTCGAGGGACATATAGATGTAGTGTCATCGTTGTCGATATATACCCCCTCCCGATAGCTTCAACACGTGGGGGGGGGGGGTCGAGGCCACTAATTAATATATATGATTCCTTACTATGATTAGGTACCTAGTTCTATGTTTGGCACTAATATATATCCATCTGTCATGTATGAATAATAATTGCCATGTTGTAAATATTTGTAGAGACTATGGACACCGCCCGAGATGAAGCAAAAGAAGCGTTGTTGAGGGACATAATCGCAGCAGGAAGTGATGCCGTCTCGTTGTTTCTCAACGACACCGATGGTCTGGAAGGAGAGGGTGAAGAAGCTGGCTACGGTGACCTAATGCCGGTGCAAGAAGAAGAACATGAGGACGGCTCCGGTGACCCAATGCCGGTGCAAGAAGGAGACCGTGATGACGGCTCCGGTGACCGAACCGAGTCCGGCCAGGTATATATATTAGTTAAGCCTGTGCTGACTAGTTGATTGCTCCATTCATTGTTTTGGTATGTACACATATTAATTAAGTCTTTGTTCTTTTTTCTAGCCCTCTGGATCGAGCACAACTTCGGTAAAGAGACGAGGCCCGAAGAAAAAGTTGAGCTCGGATGAAAAGTTTGAGATCATAGCAATCGCGCCCGATGGCCAACCGATTGAACCCCTCTTGACAAAGAGCGCATTTGTTGCTCAGTGCGGGGTTCTGGTTAGGGACAAGATCCCGATAAGCATCCAATAATGGTTTAAGCCGGCTACAGAAGACCCTGAGGTGTCTTATGTCAATTATATGCAGAAAAATGATCTTTGGACTGAGCTGAAGTCAAATTTCACCCTACCGCCAGAGGATAATCCAGAGAACCTAGTTAAAGAGCAATTAATCTAGTCTTTTGCTCTTAAGAGGATGGCAGAACTATTCAGGAGGTGGAAGAAAGAGCTGAATAAGTTGTCGAAAATAATGAGACACCAGAATTCAAGGGCAGATATGAGAAGATCAGAGACCACTGGCCCGCATTTGTGGCCCACAAGACATTGGAAAAGAGTAAGAAGATGTCGGCGACAAACAAGCAAAATGCTGCGAAGAAGATGCTTCACCATCGCACGGGGTCAGGTGGCTACCTCGTAGCCCGGCCTAAGTGGGCAAGACTAAGAATGATCTAGTTGATAAAGGGATCGAACCAGAGACAATTAGCTGGCCAGACCGTTGCCGGACTTGGTTCTTCGGGGCTGGCGGAACCTTGGACCCTGTAACAGGGAAGTGCATTTGGACGAACGATCAAATGGACATACCAGTCAGGAAGCTTAAGCAGTATATCGAAGCAGCGCAGCAAGGGAAGTTCTTTCCAGACAAAGAGAACAACGAGCTCACAATGGCCCTCGGGAATCCTGAGCACCCTGGACGGACACGAGGCACGCCAGGCTCCATTCCGTGGAAGTTTGGGTTTCCGGACGCAGGGGGTTACAAATCCCATGAGAGGAGGAAAAAAGTGCAGCAGACCCAAATGCAGGCGCTGCAAGAAAGGGTAGACGCGATAGAGGAACGAGAAGCAAATCGCAGCAAACGTACTGCCGAAGCTTCCCCCGAAGCTACCCCGCCATCTCAGCGCAGAAGCAGCGTGGCTTCCACCGAGCTGCTTTAGCCGGAGCATGCCTTGATGGCTCCTGCCAGCTATCCCTTGGATGCTATCATAGAGTCTCAAAATTGCCACCTTATGACGCAATGGATGAATTTGAAGGTCAAGGCGGCTGTTGGCTCTGTTTATCCTACTGAACCCGACGCAACTTTTCACTGCCGGCCGATTCCAGAAGGATATGCTAGGGTGATGGTGGATGAAATAACGGAGGGATTTGAGGACCTCCAGCTTGACCACCCTACCGGTGAAGGGGAGACTCGGCTGGGGTCTGCTCTGAAGACTCCATGCCTATGGCGGAAGGAGCTCATCAACCTTCCGAACTGGACGCCTCCGCCTCCTCCTCCTCCTCCGGCGAGTCAGGCCAATCCGCCTCCTCCACCGCCTCCTCCTCCGGCGAGTGACGATCAGGGCCCTCGGCCGGCTCCCTATCCAGCGCGTGGCGGCACTCCGCCTCCTTCTCCGCCTGCGCCGACGCGCCCGAGCAGCCAGCCTCCTCCTTCTCCGCCTCGTCAGCAAGGGCGGAAGAGACCTGCCGCCGCTCCAGCTGCTCCGGCGCGTCGTAATCCTTCTCCTCCGCCTCGTAAGCAAGTAAAGAAGACAACCGCTCCATCTGCTCGATCGACGTCTAGCAGTACAACCAGAGGCGGGAGGACATACAGATTCGGTCCTTCTCTGAAGACTCCAGAGAAGTTACCATATGAGAGGACCCCGGAGGAGGACGCCGAGATCGCGCGAACCGAAGTGGGTGACTGGTTTCAAGGGTTGAGAGCAAAGAGACATCCACCTCCGGAGGAGAAGGTAGATCCGGTGAAAGTGAAGCGCACTCTGGCTGCCCTGGGAAAACCACCCAAGTCTCCGCCGAAAGGCAACTATGAGTGCATTATTGCAAAGACATGGGCCGAAGCGGAGCGGTCGGGAAGTACAGTCAGTGATCAAAGGCTGAAAGAACGACGAGCAGCTGGGAAACAAATTGCCCAGATCGGCGAACAAGCGAAGCAATCGTGCCCCCCCCTCAAGGTGCCTAGCGACATCGCCGATCCGAGGATGGTGCCCGGTTATGGCAATGTTGATGATTACCTGCCCGACGATGTACATTATGATCCCATGGAGGTGCAGATACATAGATACGAGTACGGGAAGCCTCTCGTCAAAGATGAAAAATCTTTAACAACGATGATGCGAAGATTACATGATTGGTACTTGAAAATCTGTAGAGAGTCTGGGGGAGGAGTACTTTGTATGCGAGAGTTAAACCGGAGCATGACCTCGTTGGAATTGAACTGTTGCCTATTCCATTTGAGGAGTTCTATCAGTTTTTCAATCAATTGGCCCTCGATAAAACAACGATCATCTGCTACTGTCTGTAAGTACTACTACTTCTTCTGTCATTAAGTCTCTCTATATAGCTCATCTCTTTCATTGCATGTATTTATAATTATCCTCACTATATTATGCGGAATGAAGATCGTCGAATTGAAGAAAAGACAAATCGATGATATTGGGTTCGTTAACACATATCTCATAGATGCAACTGAGGTTGAACATCGTCCCGGAGATACCGAGGCCAACTTGCTACGATCATTCAAAAAAAATGAAAACAAAGATATAATACTCTTTCCTTACAACTTCAAGTGAGTGTTACTGTCTTGTGCATATTCGGTTTCCCTTATATATTAGTCCAGGTTATAGTAATGTAATTGATGAGTTATGCATGCGTGTGCAGTTTCCACTATATTCTCCTAGAGATTAGGCTTGAGCAGGGAGTAGTAACCATCTTGGACTCTAAACGAAAAGATCCCTAGGAGTATGCGGACATGACTGAAATCCTCAAGAAGTAAGTTAAATCGATCATTATCCACCATATCATCAACTTTGTTCATTTCCTGATATCAAGTAATTGTTTTCTTTGTCCGGCAGGGTTTGGAGAAAATTCACCAGAAAATTCACCAGAAAAGGAGCTGGAATTTAGACACCCAAAAGTAAGTACTATAGTAGCATGTTCCGCACATCTCCTAGTGATTTAAGCGCTAGTTTCATCAATACCATTTAGCATTCTTGCTTATCAGTTTGATTGACCTCTATTTCTTGTAAAGTGGTTGTGGCAGGAAAAAGGGAATGATTTCTGTGGATACTACGTCTGCGAGTCCATCCGCCACACGACCTGTGAGCGGGGCGGGTACTCTGACAAACAATATGAAGTATGTAAATAACAACATTCACAATTTTATTTTATTACCATCATTTTTATTGAGTTTCATTCATTGATATATATATGTATTGACCCCCTTCTTCAAATTAGATGTTTCGGAAGCGGGATGAACTCCTAGCACCAGCTCGTATGCGAGCAATTCAAGAGGAATTGACGGCATTCTTTCTTGACCACGTGATCGCTGAAGACGGAGAATACTATGTGGACCATGAGTCCGTATGATTATATTTGTAAGAGATAATTATTGTATATATGTAGCCGGTAGTGTCGGACAGATGTACGAGAACTTGTTGTTCGACCAATCTCTCAGAGAAGGAGAGGTGGTCGATATCACTTCTCTCTGTATGCATATATGTTCATGACGATCTTCTGTTTCCTTCGTTTGCTTACTAGCTAACTAGCGTGTCTAGTCCTCTCTATACGTATGTATAGTACGTAGCGTCGACCAAGCACGGACATAAGAGAGGACACTTCTCTCTATTAATTATAGCTAGCTAACACAATATATGAAACACCTAAATTAACCCCCCAAAACCCCCAACCTCCCCCCCTTTCAAAAAAAACCCAGCCACAGAAATGCTGACGCGTGGATGCCTATTGGTCCCGGTTGGTGCCACCAACCGGGACCAAAGGGTCTCCTGCCTGGGCTCCGCGCACAGGCCACGTGGAGGCCCATCAGTCCCGGTTCTGGATTGAACCGGGACTAAAGGTACAGAGCATTAGTACCGACACTTTAGTCCCGGTTCAGGAACCGGGACTAAAGGCCCTTACGAACCGGGACAACAGGCCCTTTTTCTACCAATGTAATCTTCTTCATTCTGATCATCATCTGGCCCGCGTATCATATCGAACATGGTCTGTTCTCCCTCTCTGTCGGTATTGTCCGCCATAGCTTTTATTTAACTATGCCAAAAGAAATATAAAACAATTTAGTATTCAAATTACATCGTCTCGAATAATAGATATAATCTCGAATACATCGTCTCGAATAATAGATATAATCTCGAATACATCGTCTCGAATAATAGATATAATCTCGAATACATCGTCTCGAATAATATATAATATTAAATAGTACATCACTGGCTAGGTAGCTAATTAAAGATCGAATACTACAGAAGAATCTAGGACACTCGCGGTTCCTGCGGCGCGGGCGGTGGACACCCAAAGAGAAGGAACCCTCACAGGATCATAGCTGAAGTGAGATCCCTGAAGAAACTGCCAGGTATTGGAGAACCTGCCGCCCTCTAACGCAACCATGTAGCGATGGACGTGCTCGTCCTCCTCCCTGACACGGCGACGTACCACCTCCGGCGGGGCCGGCTCCCTCCGCACCGAAACTGGCCCATGCGAACGCCACCAAACGAGATCAGGGTCGACGACGGGACCCGGGGCCGGGTTCCTCATCAAGCGACGCACCCCTCCAGGCAGCACCTCCCAGTGCCAGCCCGGCGGAGCCCAGTCCCGGACATGGGTCAGTCGGACGTCGTCGCGGGCGGGTCGACGGCGAGGATGCGGGCCGGGCATCGTCGAGAACAAATACTAGCTATATGCCTACAAAAAGTAACATTTTTTTAATGATTGGATTTTGATAACTAAAATTTCTAACATTTCTATATAACACTAATTATGCTATCATTGCATATGTCAAAATTCTACATGCTATTTCATACTAATTAAGCATCTAACACTAAAAACAGAAAACACAACTTTTATACATCCATTAAAAAACTGAAAAACAACATTATATAAAAAAAATCCATATTAATTAAACACTAATTATATCCAGCTAACATGCATTCATACATATATACTAGTGAAAAAATAATAATCTAAAAAATCTAAACTAATTAAACATACAAAATACGTATATACTAATATATACATGCATTAATTCATACATACGTACGTGTGTGTGTGTGTGTGTTCATCATGCTTGTGTGTGTATGGGCTCGGGGAGGGGCGGCGCCCATGGTGGCCGCCGGGGGCGAGGGAGAGGGGTTAGAGGGGGAGAGCTCACAGCGGGGCGACGGCGACGGCGAGGCGACGGCCGGGGGCGGCGACGGGCCGGGGCGTGACGCGGGGGCGGCGACGCGGGGACGGCGCGACGGGGACGGGCCTGGGGCAGCGACGGAGACGAGGGCGGCGACGGGGACGGGGGCGGCGACGGCGTCGATCGATCGGGGCGCGTGGGCGGTGCTTCAATGGGGAAACAGAGGAAGAAACAGAGGGAGAATGAAATTTTCGTAAGTGTTGTATATATAGAAGGCACCTTTAGTACCGGTTGGAGCCACCAACCAGTACTAAAGGCCTGTTTTGGCCGGGCCAAGCGGCGGGAACCGCACCCCCTTTAGTACCGGTTGGTGGCTCCAACCGGTACTAAAGGCCCCCCTTTAGTACCGGTTGGTGCCACGAACCGGTACTAAAGGGGGTGTGCTGGCGCAGGTGCGGTGCGCAAGTTTAGTCCCACCTCGCTAGCCGAAGGGCGACCGCACTGGTTTATAAACCCCCGTGCGGTAGCTCTCTCTCGCTCCTCTCCAAAGCAGGCCTACTGGGCTTACATGTTCTGTGCTGCCCTGTTGGCCTACTGGGCCTTTGCGGGCCTGCATCCTGGCCCAACAACAGGTTGGGTTTCTAGTCTCTGGCCTAGTAGGCGGGTTTTTTTTTATTTTTTTTGCTTTATTTATTTTTGAGTTGTTTTTTTGTGTATTTAGAGTTTCTTTGTGAATATTATTGCTTTAGGTATAAAAAATTACAAACTTTCTGTTAGTGCCCGTAGTTTTCAAATTTGAATAGTTTAAAGTTTGAAT
Source organism: Triticum urartu (assembly GCF_056163025.1). Classification (NCBI taxonomy): domain Eukaryota; kingdom Viridiplantae; phylum Streptophyta; class Magnoliopsida; order Poales; family Poaceae; genus Triticum; species Triticum urartu. The sequence continues at coordinate 34,114,651 of NC_141874.1, read as the reverse complement.
TATTTGAAATTAGTTTGAATCACTAGGTTGTGAATAAATTAACTTTAAAAATCCCTTGTCAGATACACCATTCTCTGTCTTCCATTGCAGCAATTCCAGTGTGGTGCCCAGCTTTTTCTTGTCACCTACGCAATTCGGGTGCAACAATTTTTTGTGATCCTCTAACATGCGCTGCAACTTCTTCTTCTCCGAATCACTTGCGCAGTTTCTCTTTGCATAGGCAATGGCCCGACCTAGATCATCAACGGGCTCATCGGATGCCTATTCTTCAGGTTCTTCTCGCATTGCCGGCTCAGCTTCTTCCCGCATTACCGGCTCAGCTTCTTCCCCCATTGTTGTATCATCGTATTCAGGGAACCCATGGCCAGGATAGCTGTCGTCGTCCTCTTCTTCTTCATTGTCTTCCATCATAACCCCTCTTTCTTCGTGCTTTGTCCAAACATTATAGTGGGGCATGAAACCGGACTTAAACAGGTGGACGTGAATGGTTCTTGACGTAGAGTAATTGTGACCATTCTTACAGCCAGCACATGGACAAGGCATAAAACCATCCGCCCGCTTGTTTGCCTCAGCCGCAAGCAGAAAAGTATGCACACCCTTAACAATTTCACGGTCATTTAGCTCTCTAAACAATTAGGTAAATGACCGAAAAACAACAAATGATGTCAGAACATGTTGGAAATTGATGACGTCGCTTTGAATGCTGCATACTGAACATAAACACTGGTAGAAAAAGGGCCTTTAGTCCCGGTTCGTAAGGGCCTTTAGTCCCGGTTCTGAAACCGGGACTAAAGTGTCGGTACTAATGCCCTGACCCTTTAGTCCCGGTTCAATCCAGAACCGGGACTAAAGGCCCTCCACGTGGCCTGTCCACCTTTAGTCCCGGTTGGTAACACCAACCGGTACTAAAGGAAATTTCCTAAAAAAAAAATTTTGAATTTTTTTTTGAATTTTTTTTATTTTCAAATTTCTGAATTATTTTAACCTCTAATCTCTAATCACCCCTCATCACTGCTCAATTTAATCTCTAATCACCCCTCATCATTCCAAATCATCTCACTTCCCGAACGGTCACCCATCCTCTCACTACTCCAGCCTGAGCACGCTTAACTTCCGGGTTCTATTCTCCCTCGTTTCCAAGTCTGCACTTGTTGTTTTCCTGACAATAGTAAGATGTCAATTCTATTAACCCTCAGGAATTTAGCTTGAGCATGAAGTCACATATTTCACTGTTTGAGTTTAAAACTATTGTTCTACAAAACAATAATTTTTTAGTAACACTAATATTTTTGAATAAGTAGTTTGACCATTGTTTGACCATAGTTTGACCAGATTTGACCAAAATTCAAAAAAGGTGAAATAATTATTTAATAACACTAATATTCTTGAATAATTATTTAGTAACACTAATACTTCTTGAATAAGTAGTTTGACCATAGTTTGACCAGATTTACTGAAAATTTAAAAAAACTGAAATTTGAGCATAACTTTTTTTCCTTTTGGAATTTGAGGATTCTAGAAATTTGCAAACAGGCCATAGGCCGTCTCCATCGGATGTAACTTTTCGAGTAGATGATTTTTCATATAAAAAACTTTTTCATCCGAGTTCGTATGCAAAAGTTATGCCCATTTTACAAATTCCAGAGAGATTTTGTAAATAAAGTCGAAATTCATATTTATAAATTTTCCCAACAACTAGACCACATATCACATGTGAAACTTAATTTCTTTTATTTTTTTGACATTTTCATCATTTTCTTTTATTTTTTTAAAAACTGAAAAGGCGATCCACCGAGGGGGTATAGTTTGAAAATGGGACCTTTAGTACCTGGCACGAACCGGGACTAAAGGTCTCATCCCCATTAGTCCCGGTTCGTGCCTCAAACCGGGACTAAAGGTCTAATCTTTAGTCCCGGTTTGTGGCACGAACCGGGACCAATGGTTGTGGGCCAGGAGCGAGGCCCATTGGTCCCGGTTCATCCCACCAACCGGGACCAAAAGGTCTATATGAACCGGGACTAATGCCTTAGCCGCACGAACCGGGACCAATGCTCACATTAGTCCCGGTTCTAGACTGAACCGGGACTAATGGGCTGAGCCGGCCTGGACCATAGCCCTGTTTTCTACTAGTGAAAAGAAGTCCGGAGTTCAAATAAGTTATTAAAAATAAAAAAGAGGTGCAATGCTGGTTAATTTGCTTCAAGCCATTCGGAATAGTGTAGACTGCACTGCACATAGCTTAGTGCAATCTATGCTATTCCGCAAGGCTTGAAGCTAATCAACATGCAGGTGAGCATTGCAACTCTTCGTCATTGTTTGTGCACTCACGGCTTATAAACCGCTCATACTGCCTCTCTCTTGGCAAGTTGGGACTAAAAATTAGCTTACTAAGAAACTCTAGTACCGGTTCAGGGCATGAACCAGTACTAAAGGTCTTCGTGGGGGCCCCAGCCTGACCATAGCCTCACACAGCCTCATTAGTACCGGTTCGTGGCATGAACCGGTACTAAAGGTTGTCCACGAACCGGTACTAATGATGCCCGCCCGCCTAGCCGTTGGAACCGGCACTAATGGTCACATTAGTGCCGGCTCAAATTCAAACCGGCACTAATGTGCTTTACATTTGACCCTTTTTTTACTAGTGATATAAGACATAGTTGCACATGAACCAGATATTAGTGGTCATCTTTTAAAACTCACTATTTCAAGTAGACAGATCTAACACGTTTCTTGTCTTAATTATTTCAATTAGACGTGTGTGCAAGCAATTTGCCCCATCCAACCAATGGCATGGGATAGCAATCTAATCGCTAGAGTCATTAAGATGGACCTAAAGGCATCTGGTGTGTTTTGGCAAGCTACAAGTGAGTAAACCTTTTTGCTACCCTTCTTTTATTTTTGAATACATCTCTCATGTTTTTTCCTTAGCACATGTTTGTTCTGGTAGTTGCACGACTAGGCATTACAGTCTATCACAATAACCCATGCTAGTTGCACTGATGCTTATACCTTTTTCTCTAAAAGGTAGTGGAAGGGTAACAAACAAAAAAATCAACATGAGTTCGAAATAATCAAATCAAACTTTGGCAGCACTTTTTTTATCAAACTAAACATCCAAGTAAATTCTCTCAGTTGCATACATGGGTCTAATTAGTTGCACAAATGCACACACAAGTTGCACAAATAACACACATGATGGGCACTGGTTTTTGCTGTTATATTACATTTTTTCATGAAGTTTTTATTTTTTTCCAATTTTCGCCAAGATGGCATACAACATGGGGTCCCATCTCTTTTCATGAAGTTTTTGTTTTTTCATGCATCAACAATTTTACAAGTAGTAACACATCTTCTTTTTCTTTTGGTTTTGTCTGCCAATCAGGTGCTAGGTAGATGAGCTTCTAACAAACAAATTTTGCACAGAAGAAGTGATCACCAAGAAGCAATCTGCTACTATGTCTTTTTTAGTTTCTTTAGTCATTGTTTGTCTGTTACATTTTTTTCCAATTTTCGCCAAGATGGCATACAACATGGGGTCCCATCTTTTTTCATGAAGTTTTTGTTTTTTCATGCATCAACAATTTTACAAGTAGTAACACATCTTCTTTTTCTTTTGGTTTTGTCTGCCAATCAGGTGCTAGGTAGATGAGCTTCTAACAAACAAATTTTGCACAGAAGAAGTGATCACCAAGAAGCAATCTGCTACTATGTCTTTTTTAGTTTCTTTAGTCATTGTTTGTCTGTTGAACTAAAACTTTACTGCATTTTAGATATTATGTTCGTTTGTCTCTTGTATCTGTGTGTGAGTTGCACAATATGAAACAAAATTGGTTGGATTACCTGAAATAGTTGGTCGCAACCAACACAAAATTTGCACAATATGCAATTCCATGTTCATGTGTTCCTGGGGTTTTATGTGTATTTTTGCAAAAGGTTGGGCGCTGGGGACCAGCTGGTTTTCGTGCGCGTGGGGGGTTGCCATCTCCCTTTCTTTACTTTTGGATTGGGTGGGGGACAGAAACTTACCATATTCTAGAAGGCCGCTTGGGACTGCTAGGGGCCGCTCCCTAGACGCTTGAGTAAAGTAACCAGCAGCTTTCATCTTTTAGGCAGTTGCTGTCATCTTTAAATAGTAAAGATGCTTCCTAGTTTTAAGTAGGTCCAACTCTTACTCGGTAAGCCGTGTGGGACTAATTAAACTGATTCACTGTGAGCTCACGCCCGAGAATTGTTTCGACTTGAAGTCGGCTTATTCAGGATTGAGTTTGAGTCACGCGCATCAGCGTCTTTCTCATGCATGGGCGCCGCAGCAGCTCGGCCGCCGGCTGCCCTCACGACATAAGCCGCAGCAGCTCAGTCCCTGGCCTGCCGTAACACACCAGCCGCTCTACAGGCCAGCCAACCTACGCCTATACCATTCGTCGAAACGCCTTCTAAAATCTAATACAGGAAGGCCCGATTCAAAATGCCGCCAAAAGGATCCACGGCGTTCTGCTAATGCGTCTCTGTATGTACGACGGAACCACGGCGTTTTGTAGTTTTGCCACTGTTGCGTCTCGGTTTTGAGGCGTTCTTCTAAAACGCCTGAAATACTTTGCTCTTTTAAGGCAATTTCTGAAAACGCCTCCGGACTGCAAGTAACAATGCATTTTAGAAAATGCCACCATCATGACGTCTCTAATTAACCACCGTGTTGTAGTGGTGGACAGTAGCGATGGGCGGAACTTACCACACGCCACTCGTAATTTGTTTACAAATTTAGCCGTGAGATAAAGAAGTAGTGGGCAGAAAGGTTGCCCGCCGGCAATATTTTGGTGACCCTCACCAATTTCCAAAAGTTAGCAATGGCCGGCATACTCGACCACCCGCGACACATGTAGTAAGTAAAAAAATGGTGGAAAAAATTATATAATAAACTAAAAAAGTCTAAAATTTGAGCATGGCACTTCCGACGGTGTGTATTAACATAGAAAAAGTTTGAACTGAAATTGATGTAACCATCGACTCCCTTATACAAGGTCACAAACTCATATTACAGGTACTAAGATAAAATTAATACGTCGCATGCATGCAAGAAAGGAATGAGAAGGAAGTAGCACAGTGTCATTATGACTACATGCATGCAAGTATTAAATAAGTTGCTAGTACGAGAAAACATCATTCATTTTTGTCTCGATTACTGTTAGTGGCCTTGTATAGGTGCAAAATGTATTTTTTTTTCCATAGTGGCCCAGTATAAAGGAATGGAAGTAGTATAAAAATTGAGTAGTGTGCGATAGGCGGTGGTTTTTGTTCGAAATTACAATACATCACTGAAGATTGTCTAGTTTGTACACAAAGTAAATTAAGTTTTTGCCGTAAAGCTCTCAAAATTTTATTAAATCCTACAGGGTTCATATCAAGACACCTTGCCAACTTTCATCCAGTTCAGAGCTAGTTTGCACACTATTTTGAACCGAAAACCTTTTTGCCCTCTTTAATGGCCCAAAAATTAATTAATGTCCTTTTAGCAAACCAACTCTAAAAGTCCTCAAATTTTGAGCATGCTACTTTCCAATGGTAGCACAAAAAAAGTTGGAATGATAAATGATGTAAGAAAATTGAGTTTTGTTTGGTAGGTGGTCGTTTTCATTTGGAAACAATGATACTTTGGCAAAGAGTGTTCAATTTGTACATGAAATGCATCAAGGTTTTGCCACGTTTCAGTTCAAACTTCGGTCGAGTATGTTAACACACACCATCCTCAAATTTTGTACAAGGGTCCTATAAAGAAGCCATGCCACGTTTTATTCTCTTCGGAGCTCGCTTCCACGTTATTTCTAACCAAAGAGCGTTCTTTCTTTTTAAATGTCCAGAAAATAAATTAATTTTAAAAATAGCAAACCAACTCAGAAGATGCAAAATTTGAGCTTGATTTTACTTACGGGTCATAGGCACTTTGCCGGGTGTTTTTCCCGGGGTGCTTGAGAAAGCCATGACCCCGGTCATTCTAAAAAAAGAAAATGGAAAATAGTTGCTGAGTTTCCTTTAGCCGAAATCGGGCAAACATGGACGGCCGTCAGGTCACCGTCGCCTCCTCGTGTATGGGGCCTACGTGTCATACTTTGCCGAGTTTTTATCTTGGGGCGAACGTGAGGTACTGTCGAGTTTCTGTCTTTTGTCGAGTCCTTTTTTGCAGACGCTAATCAAAATGAGAAGTTTGCTGAGTATCTTCTTATTGCCGAGTTCAAGTTTGAATCAAACTCGGTAGATACATAAACTTCATGTGCAAAAGATCATAACTGCCGAGGTCCCGATGAAATGAACTCGGCAAAAGATCATAACTAGGCACAGAACCAGATCCTAGAAGTGATGCGAGAAAGGAACTGGTTTATCCTTGTTGACAAGATGTTGCATTCTTCTTCTGCTATCTAGTGACGTGTAAGGTCCACCGCTTGATGAAGTCCTGTGGCAAATTGGCCACTGAGTACAGTACGAGGGGTATTCAAGACAATACTGTGCAGCAGATAGCTGCGTTAGTAGTTCTAGCGTGGAGCCAAAGCATTTTTGCAAGATCTATAGTATCGTTCCCGAATGCCTCCTAATCCTACAATCTATTACACTGAGGTGCGCTACCATGTAGCTAGTGCCAAACTTCGGTGTCATAAACACCTGATCGAGTAACATATATAACCATGGCGAGCATGTGTGATTTTGTTAATACATATATCCTCAGGAGTGTACTTATAACTTGATATAACCTCTCTCCATTCAGTAACTTAAACTACAATAGCAGTAAATGTTCACATGTTTGCTTTGCATTTTAACTCACTACAGACGATGAAGATAGTTTCTTCGAATATGTTGTCCATGTTAACTGACGTTCTGATGTTAGAAAGGTCATTCGTGTTCCTAATCGCATGCTCATCAGGAAGAACATCGTGTTGGAGACTTGCGTTGTCTTCCTCGATGCAACACCTTTGCATTGGTGTTTGTAATCGTATGCAGAGGTGTTCAAAAAATTTGCATATCATCTTGTCGCCTTTAGAAGTGTTTCGACGTATAGCTGGATTATCCGGTCTTCCAATTCTCATCACATCACTATAAAACCATGTTTTATCCCATCTTTCACCACTAGGCTAGTTGTTTTCAGCATATAATCAACTTCTGAACCTTCAAGCCCAGCCTAGTACTGGTTACGAGTGATTTTCATCTTGTGGTTTGCCACAGTAGTGTTAAAAGAGCAGGATGGCATTAGTCCTTGGATAATCTATCTAGCAAAATCTGAGAGAAAATGGAATATAATAGGCAGAAATGTACCAATTGAAAGAACACTCTATGACACAAAGTCCATAAATGGTTCTCAGATTCGACCGGGAGGAGAAGTTGAACAAATCCCTTAGGTCAAGGGTAGCAGTTGGCTAAAAAAACAAGAATTCTAAGGTACGTGTTCTTTCATTTTGCTATTGCATCTTGATCACATTACAAGTTTTATGGTGGTTGAGAAAAGTAAGAGTTGTCCATCAGAAATAATGTAACGATGAAAAAAAGGAGGTACCAATAAGAAAGTACGTAAAAGGTATTACCATTACCAAAAATGATAGGACCAGAGAACTGAGCATAACACGGACGGTTAATTAGGTTCCCTGTGGTGGATCGAACCAAGTCGAAAACTTGACATTGGTGGTCGCATTTCTTGGATTTATTTCAGGCCTTCCGACGATGTCCGTTTTGTGGGAGGAGACATTTCCGTCGACTAGGAAGGTATCCGTGACGACTTTTTCAATCTCAAGATGATGTCCTGACTCAGTCTCCCGAAGTTGCTCATATGGATAGGATATGCTTGCGTGCGTTCATAATATTTTAAATAGCGGGATATGCCAAATAGTGGCTGTCCTCCAAATCAGCTATAGCGGGCTAATAGCCGACTATTATACATGAGTATCTGTTAGCGGCACCCTGCTAAAAAGGCTATGGCGAGTGTATTTGCCTATGTGCGGCTATTTAGAACTATGGTTCATAGGGTGAGTGTATGTGCGTATATTTGAGCGTCTGCATCTGTATGGTGTTCAAAAACATATCGGTAGGACCAGTACCTATATTATTATTGTTAATATTATTATTATTTATTTAATGATAGATTGGTAATTGCACTATTAATGGATAGACCTCCTGTATCTCTGACTGGAAAATACAATTAAAAAACTCCCATCTAAGCATTAGCAACATTAGATAAACTACAATCAAATTGGTTATTTCAAACTACCATAGGAGTACATTTCACGCATATTGCTCATAAATACACACCGCTTGTTTCCGTGTTTTCGTGGAGGATTCCGTACATGTGTGCTCAGCTTATATGCAAATTCCATGGAGTCACGTTTGCTCTAGACATGCATGTGTACATCCAGCTGCTTGAAACCAAGTGCGAGGAGGTAAGGAGCAGTAGAGCAGATCGAGTTAGCCCAAACAGATGGACGGACAAGCCGGGCACCAGCAGGCGGACATGGCGGCAACTCGCTTGCATGCCGATCTCATTCGCTCTTGATCTAGAATTTTAGAAAGTCTACACTCAGCCTGCAGTTAGCAGCCGTTTTCCTGCACTCTTATCCCCGATCTCGTCTGCTCTTGCCCTAGAATTAAAAAATATATTACAACCTATAGCCAGCTTCTGTTTTTTTCTTCTTCTAGAAGGAGGATATCCCGCACCAGGACCATGCATACAGCCATATATCTATCTATCTATCTTCTATTATATACTAAAAGAAAAATAAGGATGAAAAATAGAGAGATATTGTAGAAGATCCCACTATAATCAGAAACATCTGACCATTGATTTAGTATATCAACCTAGCATATAGAGTTTTTTTTTACCTTTTCATGTAACAATATTTTTTGATAGATGGTGACAGAACACGCGTACATAGAGGTTTTACATTCCATCCATGCCACCGTTTCATTGGCCATGGTCCTTTTTATCCTTCTTCTGTAATAAAAAAAGGCAATGCCTCTCACCCGCAAAACAAAAGGCAATGCGTCTGTCGTTGGAAATAAAATGCAATGTGTATGCGTCTAGGATCAGGACATAGTAGGGGAGTCAAAGTCCGAAGCTTCTTGGATGGGAAGTACGCATAGAGCGCCAGACTGGCGGCGGAGATAGCTGGCACTCGGCAACGAGATGTTCAGTCCAGCAGCAGCAATGTGCCCCGTACTGTAATCAATCCTTCCCGTCGTTGTTGCTACAACAGATTTGCGTGCTAGGTTTTGTCAAATCTCCGTCTTTGCCTATATTCAAATAGGTGGATGAATGATCTGGCCGTTCCAATCTAGGCTGAAGGATTTGCAAGGTTTTTTTTTATACACAGTTGTTCCTTTTATAACCGCATGGAATTGGTCACACTAGATTAATTTTAGAAGCTAGGCTTAATCCTCATCAAAAATAGATACGGATCTTCCTACCTTTGTACCTGAACCTTTTCGATGCGTCCCCAAGCACATAGAAACGCCAAGTTCTTAGGCATTCCACTTTTTTGATGTAGTATTTGAAATGACGGCTATCCCCAACAAGGAACTATGAGAACCACATAAATTCATGATTATGATTTTGTAATTGGGGTTTTCTAATATGTTTACTTCATACATCGCTACGTTATATGGCTTGTACTGTAAATAATCCCGTGTTCTTGCGGACTGCTAAATGAATGCAGGAGGTTAAAATGAAGTACCGAACCATGGCCTGCCAGCACCTCGTATTTCAACGCTGGCGGAGACAACTGTACAGGGCTCCTTGCTTCCAGCGCAACGTGAGAAGAAAAGACACAGAGATGTATTGGCTGATTGTACGCAGCAAGCAAGGACCATTGCGCCCGGTGGTGTAAGTAACTCGCGTTGCGTTAAGTACAGAAGAAGTTTTTTTGTCGCTTCAACCTACATTCACAGCGTAATTTCCTCGTTGCAGGATTCATCTATCTATAGCCTTGCATGTTCTCCTGCTGCTCCTGCTGCACTGGTCCAGCGTTGTGCTTAACCTCGTCCGGCTTCACCGGAACGCCCAGACTGACCTCACAACCAGCTTGTGAAGAACGAGTTTTCACCAAGACGGGAGTTGTGGATATTGCCGGGGCACGTAGGAGTGAGTACAGGGGCAGGGGCCGTCCAAAAAAACAGGCCATGTTCCTGATGTTCATACCCCTAGCCGTTTACGGTTCAGATAGATGTACGTCAGAATCTTCAAATGTTCGTGCTGTCGAAAGGAGTGGAGAAATTCTTCAAGGGCATAGTCCCCTCTTGGTATTTCTTCGCCCTATACTTTTTATATAAACCAAAATAATTCTTCGTAAAATTTCAGGATTTTTTAAGTTGTGCAGAATAGGGATCTCGGATTTGCTCATTTTTGGTCTAGAATTCCAGCTGACGACATTCTGCCTTTTAATGTAAATTTTGCAAAATAAAAGATAAAAGGCACAAGAATTACACCATAACGTGTAATAACAGTGCATAATGCAAGATTTTGTATCCATTGTAGCTAACTTGAGTAAAGAAGACTAATGAATATTTTATATATGTTAAATGGTATGTTGTGTATTGATCTATGGTATATTGTGATGAATAGAAGAATGTAACTGTGATGAATACAAGATTGTAATTGTTTGTATATTTGAATTCAATATTATAAATTTAATGCCGTATTAATTTAGGCTGGAGGGATGGGAGGCACCAACGAGCTCAGGCCAGCCGTCGCTGGCACAGGGGCGTGCCGACCCGGATGCGTCCGCTCCCCCCTCCTCCCCCGTTCCCCGCCATGTGTGGCCTGACACAGCTCTTTCGTTTGTTCGAGGTGGGACGTATGTTGCGGTTTCTTCGGTCAGATGTGTCCTTTGGCCCAAAGCCAATCACTTTGGTCTGTCTTTGGGGTGTCTGGGTGCAGGGCGGCGGCCCTGGCAGCAGGAGGCACGACGTTCGCGGGCATAACTTGCACCTCGGGGATGGGTGAGCGGCCATGGGCACGGGGGTGGGTGGTCGCTGGTGTTGGCGAAGCTAGGTTGCCTCGGAGGGGTGGGCATGCTGGGGTACATCACTTGCCCAATCTTGTATTGGCTGACGGCGGCGGCGTCCGTGGACACCGAATCCTTCTTATAGGCTCCATCGCGGTGGCCTTTCTCCTTCGGGTTGCTCTGGGTGAAAACCCGATCTTTGGGATCGGATAGTGGCGACTACCAGTGTTCGTTCCCTTCTTGGAGACACCATCTTCGAGTCGTCGTTCCATCGTTTCCATCTCACCTCTCCTCAGAGGATTGGAGGTCTCCGGTGGCTCCAAGCGGTTCGTCCTAGCGCATATGTAGTGGCTTAGCTTGGTAGTCGTTGGGGTGGTGTGACTGTGCTCGGCACCTTTTATCTTCCCTTGGGTGTGTGAGTCATGTGCGGTTGCGGCATGAGTTTGTGTCGTGGTACTTGTGGTTCGGTGCATTATATATAAAGCAAGGCGGAAACTTTTTTGGGTATGGTATCTACAATTTACAACGCAATTGTTTGCAAGAACTTTCAAATGATAAACATCACCCTATGGCTACGATTCATCAATAACTGGATACGAACACACAGGCCATCCTCATCATTGAAATCATCAATCCCAATTCAGAGGAAAGTGAATGGTTGGCTGTGTATGTGGCTCTGTCACTATTGAGGTCGTGGGGCCAGATGTTAGTTGACCTGTGCGCACCCTTATGCCTCAGCGCACTACATATGCCATCAATCCTCCTATATATACTCAAACGGATGCTTCACACCTGCACCTACTAACCATCTCATTTCATCACCAACTCAACCACATCAAAGCTGGCAATTCACCGACAACTCCACATAGCCACAGAGTCACTACTCAAAGTGGATACAATTAAACAGCAAGCGGCGAGATGTAGAATTCACATTAGCTCATCTTCTTGTTTGAGATAGCCCGACGAACACAGCAAGCCGCAACCACATACCTAAAGCCTTCTACTCCACTCCTCCTGTTCCAGGGATGCACACCCAATCCTGATGCGGCCTATCAATTGGACACATTTTAAAATTTACCAACCTTTTGAATGGTCCTCACGTACAATTAGAGATGTTGGTGCATTGTACATGTGAGGGATGATGGCGTATTAATTTGATATTTATATATAATGGAATAAGCATGTAATGTTGTGACAATGTTTGTCTGCCTTATTATTCGGTCACAACAAAGATAATGTTTTTTTGACAGCAAGAAACATAAATAAGGACACCAACAATGCATATATCGGAAAATCAAACTAAAATGAACACATGATTAACCGCCCTCTTTCTTAAACTTCTCCTATTTCATTCTACTACAAATGTAACTATAGCACATGGTTGACGGAACCACAATCATGGTAACTTCGCTAGACGATGTGCCTTCACCGAACACCTCACATGCTGTTCATTTCTTTTTTCCTTTCAGATCCAATATCAGAGTTTTCATTTTTTTTAAACAAATTACATAATTATAAATCTTCCACGCTGGATTGCTTCAGTAATATAAATGGTCATGTTATTTATCATATGCGTACTGCTCATCATCAGGCGTTTGCTAAACAAACCTATGCATTGCCTTCTCCAATAATTATAGATATAGAGATGCCCACATTTCAACTTGCAAGACTGTCGTGCACACGCAGCTTCTGAACCAATCAGTTATTTCACAGATAGATACACACATCACCAGCTTATAACTACAAAAGGTATGCATCATCATCATGTCCAGAATTACCAGCGGGTGGGGGAGGTGTGTAGATTGGAGAAACAAGGCTATGGAAGTTGTGTAGATTGGAGTAGCGTGGGGCCCAAATCGCTACTATACACTGGCGCAAATCACTGTTATTGCCCTCCTATCTGATGAACGTGTTAGAATAAATCCGAGGCATACCGTCGATCATTCGAGGATCAAGCAACCACAGGAGCACGACACCAAGATTTGTTAACGAGGTTCACCGATATGGCTACATCTCCGGGGCCTGACTATGGGCGCTCCTCCCCATGACACCGCTACAATACCGCACCCGGTCGCCCTGTACACCGGCACATGCCGCCGGCTTCCCCCTGCGTTTCGGTGCTATTATGTTGGCATAGGTTACATCGTGTGTCTACCCCCGGTATATATGAGAGGCCTAGGATATAAGTGTCCTATTAGGACACGACCCCACATCCTATGTAAACACAATACAACTCATAGTCCAACTGTAACCTACCTTGTACATTATATTCGACACAACTCTAACACTACCAGGAAAAGGGCTATAGATGAAATTGACACTAATGGCGCACCAGAGAAGTGGTGCGCCACTACTATATACTAATGGCGCACCATGTGGTGATGCGCCATTAGTGTCACAAGGTGCGCCACAAGTAACAAAATGTTTTTTTCTCATTTTTCTAAACATACTAATGGCGCATCCGGACAAAGTGCGCCATTAGTAGTTCTAACTAGTAATGGCGCACCAGCCATAAAGTGCGCCACTACTGTATTTTTTTATTCTGTTTTTTGCAAAACTACTAATGGCGCACCGTTGCAAAGTGCGTCATTACTAGTTTAAACTAGTAATGGCGCACTCTGCCACGGTGCGCCATTAGTATATATATTCCCTCCACCTTCTTCTCCAAGCTTGTCGGCTGGCTCCTCCTCCTCACCGAGCACAACCTAATGACCTATGAGGCATACGATATCAACGGCTACACATTCTACACCGAGGACAAGGACATGAAGAGCAATGGTTATCAGAACTCCGGGGTAACGATGGAATCCTACACTGGTAACGACAAGGACAGATACTACGGAAGGATCGAGGAGATCTGGGAGCTGAGCTACGCTGGAGAGAAGGTCCCGATGTTCCGTGTCAGATGGGCCAAAAGCATCGTAAAAGAAGACCGGTATTTCACCACCATGGTTATACCCGAAGCCAAATCCAAGACCGCGGGCGCAAACGTCACCGCGAAATTTCATGGGCACTTTTTGATATTTTTTGATATCACCAAGACAGATACTTTTTGATATCATGAATATTTTTAAATTTCATGGGCACTTTTTGAATTCATGAGGACACTCGATATCGATCCCACCCGCACCCTCCCCCGCTAGCTCCGCCGCCGCCGACGACCCACCGCACCCTCCCCCGCTCCACCGCCGCCGACGAGCACCCCCCGCACCCTCCATCTCGATCTCGATTCCACCCGCACCCTCCCCTGCTAGCTCCACCGCCGCCGACGACCCACCGCACCCTCCCCCGCTCCACCGCCGCCGACGAGCACCCCCAGCACCCTCCCCCGCTCCACCGCCGCCGAAGAGCACCCCCCGCACCCTCCCCCGCTCTGGTCAAATTATGTATGCAAGAACAAACCTTTAAACAATTACTAACATTCATAACAAAAATTATTTATAACATCACCACAAATAAATCTTAACTTGGTTTACCCACTAAACTAGTTTCAATCATTCTATAAATCAGGCATAATAACTAACAAATATTTATCAGAATACAAATACACAATAATTATTTAAATGCATGGATTACTGTTTCATATTCATATTCATTTATTAAAAAATAATAATAATAAAATATACTAATGGCGCACCGGCCTGGTGGTGCGCCATTGCTATCTAAAAAAAGGTTTTCTAATGGCGCACCGGCGGTGGATGCGCCATTGCTATCTAAAAAAAACGATTTCTAATGGCGCACCGACGGGTGGTGCGCCATTAGTAAGCATCCCCCCTATAGCTAAGTCCTCCCTCTCCCTCGCCAGATCCCATTCGTCCCTCTCTCCCTCGCCAGACCCACGACGCCGCCGCCCCGACCCCCGCTGGACTCCACCCCCGCCGCCCCCGCACCCCCGCGCCCCCACCCCCGCCGGACTCCACCCCCGCGCCCCCACCCCCGCCGCCCCCGTGCCCCCGCGCAATCACCCCCGCCGCCCTGACCCTCAACGTCTTCGCCTTCCTCCTCGCCGTCGGCGCCGAGCAGCGACGCATCACCGTACGCCCCCCCCCCCGACCCTCCTCCTCCCCTTCCCCCTCCTCCTCCTCCCCTTGCCCCCCGCCTGCGCCGGGGCTGACGGCCCCTTCTCTATCTCGCAGGGCAAGGTCTCCGGCGCCTCTACGACACCGACGCCTCACCGTCGATCCGCGTCACCTCGTCAACCCCGGCCCCGCACGAGCTCGCCATCGTCTTCCTCTCGGTAAGCTACACCGGTTCCCCCCCCCCTTTCTGTTATCTGAACATTGTCAGGTTTAGGTTCTGTTAACTGAAAAAGTTTAGATTCAGAAACATTGTTGGACTGATAGGAAGTTTGTTGAACAAAGCAATCTACACCTGTAATTTCTACTGTTATGCCTTTGTTACTGCAGTCAAAATTTCAGTCAAAATTTTCCTGTCAAAATTTTCAGTGAAGCACAACTGATCATGTAACTTGAGACCTTGCCCTGCGGCATTATAATGTTTGCATCAACACTTCTCTGTACTGCATGCGGTTGTTATAGTTGAGGGTCAAAAGTAGGGGTTAGCTTTAACATGATTCGCTAGTGCTTTCATCACAGAACACATTCTTTGAAAAGGGGATATTCTGAAGTCGATGCTTTCTCGGGATGGGAATAATAGTCTGAAATACACCTGATGGAAACCTTTGTTGATTGTGATCTCTGCACATGTTTAATGTCTATGCTGTTGTGCGGTTGTTATGTGTGTCTATGTCGGTGAGCTTGTGTTATGCACTTCTGCGTTTGACAAGTAATGACTTGCAAATATGATGATCATCTTGCTAGTTTGCTGGGTTTTGTCTCCGACCATTGTGTCGTGATGAATTTGCAGGTACCCCGAGAGGCCCTTGAGTTTGCCGGAATGTCGATTAACTTCCATTCTGGCAAATTCGGGTATATGTCCTATTTTCAGCAAAGGTCATGTTGAAATTTTCCGTGAATTTTAGCATGACTTTGCTAAAAATAGGACATATGGGGTACTTGCGACTAATGCATGGGCCGGGGTATCTTAGTACTTAATTAAGTAGGATCAACTACCCCATTATTCTTGCTACATTAAAATATAGGTTTTAGGGTGCCTCGGTGTCGATAAGAACCTAAATGATGAAAGCTTAGGCTTTTAGGGTGCCTCGGCGTCGACAAACCCTAAATGATAAAACCTTGGCTTTTAGGGTGCCTCGGTGTCGATAAGAACCTAAATGATGAAAGCTTAGGCTTTTAGGGTGCCTCGGCGTCGACAAACCCTAAATGATAAAAGCTTAGCTTTTAGGATGCCTCGGTGTCGACAAACCCTAAATTATGTAGTTTTGAATTATGAACGTAGGATATGTCGTCATCGGACGACGAAAGTCTCCCGGGGGAGTGCGACTGGTGCCATGACGATCGAGGTCTGTGCGACATGCCTCACCTGGACGATGATCGGCGCTTCAGCATTAAGCTCGAGGAGACCTTCGAAGTTGAAACGGTGCACAACGACGACAAGTGTTATTTTCATAATTAAGCATGACTTCAACTATTTCAACGTATAATTTTCATCTTTTACAATTCGAGTATAGTTTATCTCATGCCATGTAGACGCTATGTCTTGGAGAGGATGGATTTTGAAGACCATGAAATTTCTGAAACAAAGAAAATCCACCTAAGGACTCATCACGATGTGGACTTTGAAGTAAATCTATATAATTCTGAGAGCGTAACCCATTTTGGTTGCAAAAATTGGGAAGCATTTTGCAAGTAGTATGGTTTTGATGAGGGTATGCTTATCACCATGGATCTTGGTAATCCTGACATCAACCAAGACAATATGGACATTTGGGTCCTTGTTGATACGCCTCCAGTTCTATCGCTATGTGAGTTTCTCAAACATAGTTATTAGCTAATTTATATTGTTTATTTCAAAATAGTTGACAGCTTATTTCCATTGACAGCTTATTTTTATTGTTTAAAGAATGTGCGGGAGATGGTAAACAAAACCCACTACACCGATGGCTCCGAATTAACAACTTATAAGGAGAAAAATCATCTGATCGGATTTTGTACTGACATTGAGAATTACAATATCCACAATCAAACTCCTCAACGTTATGGTAAATACGTGTCACTAGTGCATGTGTTCAACTACGGTAACTGCCATGGAGATACCCTGGTAAGATTTTTACTATTACGACATCCATGCATCTTTTGCATACTTCTAAAACTAGTACATCATTGCTAACTATGAAGTTATTACTATGTTTTTCAACAGATAATCCCAGAGAATTGTGTGCCTCATTTGATGTATAAGAAAGGTAGTCTTAATGTTTTGAACATACAGTCAGGTCATCCTACGAATCTCAACTGTCCATACGAGATTTCTAAAAGAAGTGGAGACATGAAAAATCAAAGGATGGAAAAATGTATGGATAGTCGTAAGGAGGTTCTTGAAAGCAAAAGGAAGCGAAGCGCAAGAATTGGAGACAGGATGTTATCCATTCTCCATAATGGAGAGTCACGGTCTATATTGTTTTATGCTATTTTAGCTTAAATAGGGTATTTAGGTCCTGCCTAATACTGATGATCATGTGCTAAGAACAATTAAGTAGGGTTGGTTCGATGACTATCAAGATGATGATCGTATGACTTGTTATTAATAACGAGTAGAAGTTGTATGATGATGATTAGTAGGACTTGCTAGCATTACTATTACTTCCGACAAACTCGCTACTCGCGGTCTCGAGACTTGTAATGTTCTATCTTTGTTCGGTCTTTTGAATTCGGAGACTAATATGATGAATTGTATTCGGAGACTAATCTTCTATTGTATTCGATGAATCTGCTCGTGCTGTGGGGTGCTGTCTATATTCTGTCCAATAATATATTTTGTAACCTGTGCAAAATTCAGAAAAGTAAAAAAACTTAATATTCATACTAATGGCGCATCACCCAACAGTACGCCATTAGTATGCCAGATACTAATGGCGCATGGTGTTCTATACTAATGGCGCACTGCATGGTGCGCCATTAGTAAGAAATACTAGTGGCGTGATACTAATGGCGCACCAGTAGTGCGCCATTAGTAGGCAAAACTGGTGCGCCATTAGTAGCCCTTTTCCTAGTAGTGTAACAAACTCCACCTTGGCGAATATACTCCACCACCCTGGATCTGTCCATGCGTCAAACTTCCATGTACATTGAACTTGAGTTTATCCCATGAGCACTGCTGCTACTCCAAAGACTCCATATGACTCCACCTGCAACTTGTAGTCCCTTCTTTTCTTGACCACAGTCAACACTCGAGCAAAATAAAGTTCCTTGTCACTCTAGTTTGTGATCCCTACTTCCAGAGTATCAGTCCAACGCCATCACACACTGATCACTGACCTGTGTGAAAATGAACAACTCACATATTGGATGTCACACATAAGAGTTACCTGAACTCAACATCGCCGCTCCTTTCTTGACAGTCTGTCTGAAAC
Source organism: Triticum urartu (assembly GCF_056163025.1). Lineage (NCBI taxonomy): Eukaryota > Viridiplantae > Streptophyta > Magnoliopsida > Poales > Poaceae > Triticum > Triticum urartu. The sequence goes on along the minus strand of NC_141874.1, from coordinate 34,096,189 downwards.
TTGAAGGAATTTCACCATAGCTTGTAATCATCCCGAGTCAAATTCGCAGTTGTCTCATCACATGTATGACCACCAGAGCCCTGACCCGTCTCCATGTCCCGTGCATACCGCATGCCTCGCCGCTATTACCGCGTCGAGCCTCCACTGTCTTGGTCGAGTCTCAAGGGTCGCAAAACCACACCACTCAACCCCACTGCGGAGTACCATCGATCATCACCGACCGATGACGAGTTTCACGCTTCCATCAGACCACTGGGCTCCAGTCCGAACTGCGTGCCACTCGCTATTCCCCCTTGCTGAATAGGCTTTGATTCCCTGGATCATTACATCGCAGCCCCCTCAATCCAGCTCCACCTTCAACATGACTCCATGGTAGATGATCAGTCCACCCCTTGCGCCCCGTCGACTTCAAGATCTCATGTGCACCGTCTTGGATCAACCCCGCGCCATAGTCTTGTCGAAGCCGCACAAGCCATCGGGCCTGCGCCAGTGTTTCCACGTCCCAGAAGTCGGTCACCATCAACATCACGCACCTATGTCGTCATCGCCGATCTCACCGTCTCCTGTACCAATCGACTTGCGTCGATCCGTCAGACTATCTAGTCTGACCCAGCCGAACTTGTCCGGCTGTATGACACGCTTGAGGCTCCCAAATCGTCTTTCAAGAATTTCCATCTGTCACACGATAATTACATCTTAGCTGACATGATTTTCCGCAACGCCTTCAAGTATCCCTGTTGTGCCAACAAATTTTTCATCCGTGTCTACCATAACCCAAGGATTTCAGTTCCGCGAACTTCTCCACCTCAAACCAGATATCCGTTGATGCCATAGTTCTTTGTACAACTGACTGTGAAAAAATAATCCAAGCTATCAACGCAAAACATCCTCTGGTCTTCTCACATGGCGTAGCTCCTAAGCCCAACTCCAAATGCTAAGCTATTTGCCCAAGTCCCTTGCTAGTTCCCGATGGATGTACCAATGGATTTTGCTTTCTCGATAAGATCTGCTGCCTTGCGCCATACTGAGGACTCGGTCCTCTCTTTTTTTTTGTCCAAACAAATCTCACTTGCACGATTCCTCTGTATGTTCCAGCGGACCAGGACTGCCCGTTGCCTGGGCCTTCCCGGCGCTTCGGCCAGTCCGCACTGCTAGCTAGCTGCTCCAGCGCGCGACTTCCTCGCACCCTCGGATGGGCCTTCTGCCATGGGCCGCCAGCCGGCAATCACGTGTACGCACGATGCCTGACGCTCGCCCGATTGATCACAATCGACCGCCGCACGTCTCGCCTTACGTCTGCCCACGCACGCGTCTCGCTTGTACGCTCGCCCGTCGATCCGCCGACCTATCGCCACACGTCCAACCTGCCGCTGATCCATTGAATCCGTGGGTCTTGTGTTATCAGCCTTTTCCGATCTCGTCGAGAACTACGCCGCAGCCAGCGGCAGTCTCCTCTCGAACTCAATCTTTCCTCTGAATCAATGATCCACAACCTTCGAACAACCTAGCTCATGATACCATTTGTTAGAATAAATCCGAGGCATACCGTTGATCATCCGAGAATCAAGCAACCACACGAGCACGACACCGAGATTTGTTAACGAGGTTCATCGATATGGCTACATCTCCGGGGCCTAACTATGGGCGCTCCTCCTCATGACACCGCTACAATACCGCATCCGGTCGCCCTGGACACCGGCACATGCCGCCGGCTTCCCCCTGCGTTCCAGTGTTATTATGTTGGCATAGGTTACATCGTGTGTCTACCCCCGCTATATATAAGAGGCCTAGGATACAAGTGTCCTATTAGGACACGACTCCACATTCTATATAAACACAATACAACTCATAGTCCAACTATAACCTACCTTGTACATTATATTCGACACAACTCTAACAGAACGTGGCATGCTGCCCCAGGCACCAAAAGTCTCCTCATGCGACGGTCCGTTGTCCTCCGCCTCCAGCGAGTGCCCATGGAGGGTGTTGAACGCATGGGCATGCAAACAGCAAACTGCAGTAGTGCAAAATACCAGGGACGACATGATATTTGAGGAAGAGGACAAAGACTGAAGACAAAGTGAAACAGAGAAAGTAAATCAGCGCAGTTTGTACTTTGTATGCGCAATTACTTGCAAGCGTAGACTTGTATTCGTAATTCGGCCAAACCAGTCGCATTTACTGTGCCAATGATAGTCGCAGGTGCAGCAGATCGCGTGTGGAAGTGGCTCTTCAATCATGTATGCGCTTTGGACTCGAGCTGTCCGAATTTTGAAAAATTAGTTTCCTGCTCGATCTGTAATTCTGTTGACCCCATCCTAGCTGTCAGCCTTTGTTAGTCCAGCAGGTACAGCAAGGGAAAGGTAATTTTATAGGTGGAGAAGTAAAATACAGGGGAATGGACGTCTATTCAGCCGGGCAACAGTAAAATCTTACTACAATGATAGTCATGCAGTTCTACTCGTGGAAAAGTCCCAAGTAACTGAAACACTTAACCTTTACAGTGCATCATGTTAAGCTCTCGCGATCAGAAGACCTACGATCAGTACTGCTCGGTTAACTGGGCATGCTAAAGGCGACGTATTCTGAAACAAGACCGAACAGGTAGCTACTGTCTTAGTACGAGATTGCTCTCCAACTTTAAGCGGAGGTAGCTAATACGAAGGGCACTAAGGTGGAACGAGCCCAAACAGTAGTACTATGTTTCCCAATGACTCCTGATCCTACACGAACACAATGTGTAACCATGTAGTGCCTGCAAGATATCTTTGACACAACCAAATAAATTACTTGAGCTGAACCTTGAAAATGATACAGAATACTTATATAGGTGTTCAGCATTCATTCCGTTTCCTCTCTCTCCCAATATATAAGCCAGCTATGCAATGGCCCGCTCTCAGAATTAATGAATAAAACTTCGTGTTATCCGCTAACTCTACACAGGCCAATCCTTACTAACAGTGGCCATTCCCTAACAAACTCTACCACATGTAAATGTACCAGTTACAAACAAGCTCAACTAGTCGTCCTCCTAGCCTAAAAATGAGGGTGAAACTTCTTCATGTTATTTCTTTACTTCAAAAGCGGCCATAAATTTTGCACTTTCCTTAATAGAGAATAACATAGTTGAACAACTCCGCAAGTCCAAAGGCTACTACAAAAGTTACAACAACTTACTCTCATTGTATTCTTTTACCCAAATTTTTGACACCTGCAATCATCGAAATTGAGGCTTCGCTTCTTATGCAGCACATGAGAATGGCCAGCGGCGAGGACTTGTCCGTGAATAACCTTGTATTCCACCCCTTTCAAATCTCCCAAAGTGATCAACAGAAGCACATACGCCGTGGCTTTACGACTACCGCACGAATCATGCACCACATGAGTCCACCAATTTTTCACCTTGTCAATTCTGAACCAAGTGTTATAGCCTGACGGAGAATTCCAGGAAGTTGTAGATACGAAAAAGGGTTTTCCCCCGCTTTATATTATAAAGCACGAACCACAACAACAAAGTATCCGATACAAATGCACACCATACACCCAAGGTAAGATACATGAATGCCGGGCATCAACTCATAACCACAATGACTACAAAGCACCTAGAAGATGAGCAAAACGAATCTGCTTAGAGCCGACGGAGAACACCACCATGACAAGCGGTCGTCCGGGAGGATGGGAAACGGACATGTCGGACCGAGGACCTCAAGACGGTGCATCCAGGAAGGGCATGACCACGAACGTCGCCACCGTCCGACCTGCGAATCGAGTTTTCACGCGGAGTAAGATGGAAGGGGTAGAAGCACCACGACGGAGCCTGCAAGAAGGACACGAAGTCCACGGACACCATCACCGTCGACCAGTACACAAACTGGGTAGGTGATGTATCCCGGTGCTTCACCTCTTCCGCCGCCTCGGTCTGTCAACACCCGCAGCCATGCCGCCCAAGTGGCCATGGTTGCCTGCCCGCATCCGAGCCGCGCAGCCCGCCCACGACCAACGCACGGCTCTCACTGACAGGGTCGCCGCCCCGGTCATGAGACAACCCTGTAGCAACCAAAAGCCATGGCTTTGCTCAGGTCTGTAACCCCAACCACCTCCAGAATTGTCGGCGGCCAGCCTGCCTCGGGAAGGGCCGCAACCATACATCGATCGGGGGAAGGGGAAGGTGGAGAAGTGACCCATGGCCACGACCGATGCCTTGCCGGCTCCAGCTGCCCCCTCCCCTCCCGAAACCGAGTTCCACCCCCGTGTCGAAGGCCCAGGGCACCGGGAGGCATTGGCTCCGCCAGACGCCGAAGAGGGAGGGTGCCCGAGCTGTCGCCGCCGCCGCCCAGAGACGCCACAAGGGGGACCGCCCAAGCTGAGCGCCGCCACCCAGCCGCGAGGGGCCGACTAGGAGGGATTAGCTCACCACCACCGCCGTCGCGCCGCCCCCACCAGAGACCATGGCGAGAGGCCGGCCGCGACCCGGTCAGCCACAACCCGCGGCGCCGGACGTGACACCGAGGCGCTGCCGGAACGCCGCCGCCGACGCCACACCAGCCCACACCACCGCCATGCCATCCGCCGCCCGACGCCACGCCACCATCGCCGGCTTGCTCCGGGGCGCCGCCGCGCCGCCACGCCTGACACCGAGCGCTGCGCCCTGCCCGTGAGATCGGATCCGTGCCAACCCCCACGCGCGGGGGATGAGAAGGCCCCGCCGTTGCTGGCAACGACCGGACTTTGCCCGGCCGCGCCCTTTGGCGATGGCGAGGGAGGAGAGGGGAGGCGGATGGGTGTTCGGCGGCGGAAACTTGGGGCCCTCCCTGGCGCCACGCGGGTGGCGGCGGGGGAGGGAGGGACGGAACCCTGGTGTCCCGTAACACCGAGGGCTCTGCCGGGTAGTGATCAGCGTCTACTTAATTACAAGCATGAACTCTTAAAAACAATTGGGTCGATACATCACGACTAAAGACGCCGAATATAAATAGGCAAAGAGAATAAATTCCGATTAGAAACATAATGCTGCCGATGCTTGTAGAATAATTGACTGCTCTACGCTCCTGCTCGACGTCATCAATATTAACCACCAATTGATGTAAAATCTCACTTGTACTTCCTCCTCCCAGGTTTCATGTTGCATGGCCGATGTATGATGGGTATCCAATTGAAATCGGATTAATTGTTTTAGGAAAAACACATAGGTGCTGCGGGAGCTTCCAAAATAATGAATGGGTTTAACAGCCAGTAAACTGTTTCTAAGATAGGTTTCGATTCAAATGAAATCTCCACAGAAGATACAAAATACAAGAGGAAGTTATCAAAGAAAAACGTGAACTTAAAAGAATAAAAAGAAAAACAGTAGAATAGGAATGTCATAGTCTCTTCGTGAGGTACATGGAGATGCACGTAAAAGTCTAGCTCAGAAATAAAACAAAGGACGCCGATAACGCCCACACGTATGGTGTTAAGGAGTCTGACCACACGTTTTGTATGGTGTCTAAAAAGATCAGTCCACACGCTTACATATGGGCAAAATAAGTAATGCCCACACGCCTCGTTTTTTCCTCCCGGTCCCTCTCACGCGCCTATGTGTGGTCAAAATAGATAACGGCCACACGCCCATACGTCAGGCCTCCTACCTCATGGTCCCGCACGCCCCGCGTGGCAGTCACCACGCGCCCCGCGGTTGCCATGGTGCGGACCCTCTTCCATGTTCGTTTAAGTGCAGTTGCCATGCGCTGAACTACAGTTGTCATGGTTGCTCAACTGCAGTTCCCATCTGAGGTCAAGTGCCAGATGCCATTTTTGACAACTGCAGCTATTGCCATGTATGGTCTAGTTTACTATAATTGCCATGATTTGAAAACTTTAGGGGTTGCCACCTACTAACAGTACGCAGTTGCCATGTATGGTCTAGTTTACTACAGTTGCTATGAGTTGAAAACTTTAGGAGTTGCCACCTACTAACACTAGGCAGTTGCCGTGTAGCGCTACAAAGAGACATGGCAAAATAACTTGTCCGGGTAAAGAGAGAGTTGCCATCTGCTTACAAGCACACCAGGGTAGTTGCCATGTACCCTGCAAAACACATGGCAACTGACATGTTCGGATAAAAGAGAGAGTTGCCATCTGTTTACAAGCACACTAGGGCTGTTGCCATGTACCCTGCAAAACACATGGCAACTGGTAGCTTTGGGTGTGGGAGAGGAGGCGGTCGTGTGGGGGAACTGATAAATGTCCATACACCAGCCCCTGTGCGTGAGTGAAAACTGACGGGTGGGCGAACTGCTAGACACCCACACACCGGTCCTTCCGTGTGATGAAAATGGACGTGTGGGCGACCGGATAAATGACCGCACACTAGCCTAGTCCTACATGACACCACAAACATGCCAAGATTCGTGCAACCACAAACGGACGTGGATGCACGCGTGTCGGCAAGATGCAAACGCCCACACGTATGGGCGTTAGTATCTCCGAAAACAAAAGCATTTTTGTGCTTTGTGTTTAGATTAAGCGTGTTCTGAATCAGCAACCAGTGGTCTCATGTTCTAACCTTCGTCTTGCAATTTGTTTTGCTGCTATTCCTTGTCTCTCGTGTATTGGCATGTGGGTCCCACTGTACATTGACGTGGCACTATGCTGGGCTGCTATTCCTTCTTTCTTTTGTAGTACTAACAAATACTTGAAGGTAAAAAATGAAAATAATAATGTCGCTTGCGTATAGACTGAAATTTTTATTAATAGTAATTAATAATCCAGTAACTAGGAAAGTAATAAAGTGTAAATGGAAATTTTACCTATACGGACGCACATGCTAATGACGTCCACCCTGGACGCTATTTTGGATAGCATCCATTCACCATCTGGTTGGGTCCAGCCTGCATCCATCTTGTGCCTGTCGCCCACCTTCATCTACTCTCCTACCACGGCCCGCCCTAGCCTCCGGCAAATCCCCGCCGCCCACCTTGCTCGGACCGCCTCCGCCTCCGCCTCGTCCCCCACCTCCTTACGACCGGCTCGGCCTCCGCCTCGTCCCCCGCCTCCTCACGACCGCCCCTCCCTTCGGCTCATCCCCGACGCCCACATCCTCACGGCTGGCTCCGACCTCCTCTTGTCCAAAGGGGGTGGGAGGAGGACGCCACTGTGGCGGCATCAGCAAGTTGGCCGGAGGTGTTCGTCCCTCTCCCTTATCACCATTGCTTCTCTGTACGCCGTCCCTATCATTGTTGGATCTTCCCAGGGTGCTACACTGTAATTTGTCAGTCATAGAAGGTACGCATTGTGCTATTCCCCAATTAAACAACAGTACTCCGGCCACGCATTCTACTAGCCCCTAATTAGTGATTACAGTGTCGATGCTTTCAAATTAAACTGTACCAGGAGCAAATGCTTTCAAATTACTTCTGACTAAGGATTTACTACTTGTCTCTTATTCTGTCTAATAGATTCATATGAAGTAACATTTATGAAATAATATAAATTAGTTCCTTGTCTTTCATAAAAGGTATTGTGCATCGAACCAAAATATTATAAATTTCGGAACTGTTACGAAATAACATAGTACTTGAGCAGCTGAGCATAATTGATTCCTCTGCTATTTTCTTGTAGCTTTACTGATTACACTGACTGTGTAGGCATAGCTGAAAACATTGGATTGTTTGAGTTTTATTTATCAGTGTAGTATTGTGAAGAATAAATTCAATTGATTGCTTTGATCTTTCACGTCAACATCTTACTCATTGCTTTTATGCCGCAACAGGGTCTTAAAATGGATACACATGGATGTTTCAGTGATTTGCTATGGATGCCTCACAGCCAACACAAAATATCCAAAACTTGGGAAAATGTGAGTATCCTTTAAATTCGCATGTCATCTATTAGACTTAGCGACTAACTAAAGACTAATTGTTGTGTGTATTGATGCAGCCTAACATTTGCTTGAATGTACGGTGTCATCGTGTTGGCATCCCATTTGACCCCCTATGTACATCAGCTTTAGAGAATCTTGGTTTTTATCAGATTCACTACCCGAAGCAGACTTTTTGGTGACGGCCAGGCACCATCGTGACGGGCCCGATGCCTCCTTCAGGAACGTGGGCACGTTCCTGACGTGGACGGTCCGCCGAGAGGAAAGATGGCAACGTTCCTGACGCTCTTCACGATAGCCTTCAGGAAATAGAATAACCTTCAGGAACGAGGTGGCACGTTCGTGTCGGGGCCCAATCCACGTCGCGAATCAGATACGCACCTTCAGGAACGTGTACCTGGCCGTCAGGAAGACACGTTCGCGGGATGCGCTGATATTTTCGCTCGGGAGGCGCTGATTTTTTCGTTTGGGAGAGAAAAGCGCGCGGATATCGGATATTTTCGTCGGATATTTTCGCGTGGCTGTGGTCACGTGTGGAGCGCTTGGTCAAAATCCCTAAAACAGGGTCCGGTCTTCCCCCATCGGTCTGCTCCTCCCACTCCCACGACCAGCGCCGCCGCTTGCCCCCGTGTCCGCCGTCCAGTTCTGATCCGCCGACTCCCTCCCCATCGAGCACCGCCCACATCGCCGTTGAGCACCGACTCCACGCCTCCAGCACAGCCTCCCTCCCCATCTAGCGCGGCCCCCATCGCCGGCGACTTCCAGATCCGCCTCCCTGGCCGGCGAACTTCCAGATCCACCTCCGTCGCCGTGTGGAGGTGGCTCCCTCCCCGACCAGTGAGTGCCCGTCTTCTCCTCCCCCCTCCCCATCTATTGCTGTTCCAAATAATTTACATGTGCTGCAGCAATATGTTCATTGTTTAGTACACTCTTCTTGAGATTAAAACAATGATGTTTTGTTGTTCTTCTGAAAGGATTGAGTGCAACAGCCATGGGGTATTATAGTCGCCATCTGTCTAGGTAGTGTGCTGCGCAATTTTAAGTTTGTGCATACATTAAATCGGGTTGTTCCTCAATTGGTCTCATTGATGAGTTGTGATACATATCTGTATGCGTGTCAATACCTGCAAGCTGTAGGTTATGTCCCCTGTTCAGGAAGGTGCAGTTTACGTATGCATGCTTTATTGTTTTCTCTTCATTGAAGGTCTTACAAAATCAGGAAGTTGTAGCGCTACAAAGGCCAAGTTTGAGAAGTGACATTGCGACACCACAACCCTCTCGATCAAGAAGTCCAATCCAGGCATGTTGGTAAGTTCCACTCATGGAAAGTTTGTTGAAAGAGCATGTTTTCATATGTAGGAAAGAAAGTATGGGCCTGCAGCAGCAACAAACTTGAACACTACAATTATTGTTAATCTGAAATTAAAGCGACATGCTATGTCCATGGTTTCAGAAGAACCCACCACAAAGCATCTTCAAGACGCACATCCAGTATATTGGAAGGAACGTCATCTCGGTCTTCAAAGTTATGTTCCTGGTACTTCTTCATAGTTGCAGTCTGCACTTGGCACCAAGAAAAGACCTTTTCATTTGTTTGGTGACTAATAGCATGTGTGTCATGAGCTGGAGTTTACCTTTGTGTTTGAAAACTTGTATACATATATTACAGTTTTGCCTTTCACCATTGTTCATTGAAATATGCTATATTCTTTTCCATTGTAGGTGAATTGATCCTTCCCAGCCCAAGAGGATGCCGGTACTCCGCTGGCAGATCCTTCCCATGCTGAAGGCCATGTTCATGCTACTCATCTGGATGAGCATGGTTCTACCCCAAGACAGGATATATACCATTTGTTGCACTACAGTTGGTATATAGCAAGATGGATAAGAAATACCCAAGAGCTTCTTCCTTTTCAAGATTAGAAGATGGAAGATAGTGATACAGTAAGTTGTTGTTATGATCCCCAATTCCTCTATGCACAAACTTGACAATGGTTGTGATCATGTTACTTCTATGGTTAGCAAAGTAAACTGCAGCTGAATTATACAAGTAGAGCAATGTAGTATAGTGCATGTAAGATTGTGGTGTCATCAAAACAGGGATGCATCAAACTAGTTCATGTGTTAATAATTTATGATATGAAACAATCTATTTAATCAGTGCCTGTGTATTTCAATTAGTGGTTGCTGCTTGCTTATGTGCTGCTCTGTTTCTTTCTGTGTAAATGTGGTGCTAGTTCTGTCCTTGTAGTGTAGTGCCAGTGCAGTGCACAACTGCATATATATGTCTTTTACACATGTTTGCTCTGACTGTGCTATAGGTCTTGTTGATGATTTGCACATAAACCTAACTGTTTGTCGCACTATAGATGCTATATAGCAAGCTGGAATGGTTTCGAATGTGCATGGTATTGACATTTTATTCATGTATTAAAATATTTGACAACCTCAACAAGTAGAGGAGCAAGTTCAAGTACGAAAGGTGCATGGTCTTGGCTTTCAGTTTGGATTGGATTATAAACATTTATTTTATTTCCTTTTCTTCCTTGTACGTTACGTTCCTGTTAGCTCTTCATAAGTGCAGCCTACACTTAGCTTTAATAAAAGACTTCTTCACTTGCTTGGTGGATAACAACATGTGTGTGTCGTGAACTGAAGTTTCCTTTTGGTTTGTAAACTTGTTCATGCTGCCCAAGTGTTTGTGTATTTCAGTTAGTGGTTGCTGCCTTCTTAAGTGACTGTGTACTGCAACCATGTAGTCAGTATAACTTAGTTCATGATTTAAGTTGTCATACAAAATTAAATATGTTCTCTGTACATGTTAGCTTATAATTTTAGGAAATGATTCACTATGACTGGTGAGATCCATTTATAGATCATTTAGAGTTTCTAATTTCTATTCCAGTCAGTTTTCATTAATGTGTTCTTGCGACAAAAAAACATTGTCTTAAACTCTTAATATTATATCTAAGGACTGCATTTATGAGTATGTCTCCAGTTATTCTAATTTCCTTCATGAATACAGCTTCTGAGAAGAAATCGTTCCAGGTACTGGGCGTAGTGGTGATGGAGACATAGACTTGTAAGACCCTTGGGTGGGCGAACGCCCTTGAGCACCTCCACTTGAACTTCTGGTGAGCAAGTCTGTAAGGAACCACCCCAGGACAGTTCCAGTCATATTAGTCTTTTCTTATCAGCTAGCTTTGCATCGTCTGCTTCCTTCTTGTTTTTGACATATTCAAGATGATGAATTTTCAGATTACCTTGCAGCTTGTTTAGGCTCCCCAACTGTTTTAGCTCATGCCCATGTTTTGTCCTTACTTGAGATACAGCAAGTTCTTGTAGTAATGTTAAACTACCGATGTTCGGAACTTGCATTGCAAAGCTATAAATATGACGCTTACTGCTAGTTTTCTACATGTAGTGCTAGTTCTGTACATGCAGTTTAGTGCTTGTCATACTTAGATTTTTCCTATGAAGTGATGATTTTTTTTGCTACCACGTAAAGTTGTGAAGGTGGTTGGTCATGACAAATTTTCATTTGCCATGAAAACTATGGGTATAGGGCATTGGATGGCAATCATTTAATTTTTCTTGCCTTTTTTTAATTATGTTCATGTTACATTTAATTGCAGCCTATACTTGGCAATAAGAAAAGTCATGAGCTGTAGTTTACCTTTTGGTTTGAAAGCTTGTACATATCACAGTTTTGCCTTTCACCGTTGTTCATTAAAATCTCCTATATTTTTCTATTGTATAGGTGAATGGAACATTCCAAGCCCAAGGGAATGCACTCCATTAACAGAATCTTCCCATGATGGAAGACCATCCTCATGCTACTCATGTGGATGAGCATAGTTCTACTCCAACATTTAGAAATTCCAGTAGTATAATTAGTTGTTAATATTGTGAAATAGGGTGCAGGTAGGCTTTCTTTGTCAATTGCTTCTCTTGGCAATTTAGGAATCAACCAGTATGCGTGTTTCGTATTTGGTGACACCTCCTGTTAAGTTAAGGCTCCATGAATCATGACTTGGATATGAATATGTAGATCTTGTGAATAACGAGATTTAAATAAATTGGATGGGTACATTGTGACCTAGGAATTGGATGTGATTTTAAACCGGGTTATATGATCTTTGTGTATGCATGAATGTGAAATGATTTGGCATGTGGCTGTGAATATATATACCGCTTTCCAATAATATTTTTATTTGCTCTTGGTTCATTCCTGAGGACCGTTTTAATTCTTTCCTGACGAAGCCAGCCGTCATGGATATGTAGAGCTCATTCCTGAAGGTATGGTCGATCGATCGGGGCGCGTGGGCGGTGCTTCAATGGGGAAACAGAGGAAGAAACAGAGGGAGAATGAAATTTTCGTAAGTGTTGTATATATAGAAGGCACCTTTAGTACCGGTTGGAGCCACCAACCAGTACTAAAGGCCTGTTTTGGCCGGGCCAAGCGGCGGGAACCGCACCCCCTTTAGTACCGGTTGGTGGCTCCAACCGGTACTAAAGGCCCCCCTTTAGTACCGCTTGGTGCCACGAACCGGTACTAAAGGGGGTGTGCTGGCGCAGGTGCGGTGCGCAAGTTTAGTCCCACCTCGCTAGCCGAAGGGCGACCGCACTGGTTTATAAACCCCCGTGCGGTAGCTCTCTCTCGCTCCTCTCCAAAGCAGGCCTACTGGGCTTACATGTTCTGTGCTGCCCTGTTGGCCTACTGGGCCTTTGCGGGCCTGCATCCTGGCCCAACAACAGGTTGGGTTTCTAGTCTCTGGCCTAGTAGGCGGGTTTTTTTTTATTTTTTTTGCTTTATTTATTTTTGAGTTGTTTTTTTGTGTATTTAGAGTTTCTTTGTGAATATTATTGCTTTAGGTATAAAAAATTACAAACTTTCTGTTAGTGCCCGTAGTTTTCAAATTTGAATAGTTTAAAGTTTGAATTATTTGAAATTAGTTTGAATCACTAGGTTGTGAATAAATTAACTTTAAAAATCCCTTGTCAGATACACCATTCTCTGTCTTCCATTGCAGCAATTCCAGTGTGGTGCCCAGCTTTTTCTTGTCACCTACGCAATTCGGGTACAACAATTTTTTGTGATCCTCTAACATGCGCTGCAACTTCTTCTTCTCCGAATCACTTGCGCAGTTTCTCTTTGCATAGGCAATGGCCCGACCTAGATCATCAACGGGCTCATCGGATGCCTATTCTTCAGGTTCTTCTCGCATTGCCGGCTCAGCTTCTTCCCGCATTACCGGCTCAGCTTCTTCCCCCATTGTTGTATCATCGTATTCAGGGAACCCATGGCCAGGATAGCTGTCGTCGTCCTCTTCTTCTTCATTGTCTTCCATCATAACCCCTCTTTCTCCGTGCTTTGTCCAAACATTATAGTGGGGCATGAAACCGGACTTAAACAGGTGGACGTGAATGGTTCTTGACGTAGAGTAATTGTGACCATTCTTACAGCCAGCACATGGACAAGGCATAAAACCATCCGCCCGCTTGTTTGCCTCAGCCGCAAGCAGAAAAGTATGCACACCCTTAACAATTTCACGGTCATTTAGCTCTCTAAACAATTAGGTAAATGACCGAAAAACAACAAATGATGTCAGAACATGTTGGAAATTGATGACGTCGCTTTGAATGCTGCATACTGAACATAAACACTGGTAGAAAAAGGGCCTTTAGTCCCGGTTCGTAAGGGCCTTTAGTCCCGGTTCTGAAACCGGGACTAAAGTGTCGGTACTAATGCCCTGACCCTTTAGTCCCGGTTCAATCCAGAACCGGGACTAAAGGCCCTCCACGTGGCCTGTCCACCTTTAGTCCCGGTTGGTAACACCAACCGGTACTAAAGGAAATTTCCTAAAAAAAAAAATTTTGAAATTTTTTTTGAATTTTTTTTATTTTCAAATTTCTGAATTATTTTAACCTCTAATCTCTAATCACCCCTCATCACTGCTCAATTTAATCTCTAATCACCCCTCATCATTCCAAATCATCTCACTTCCCGAACGGTCACCCATCCTCTCACTACTCCAGCCTGAGCACGCTTAACTTCCGGGTTCTATTCTCCCTCGTTTCCAAGTCTGCACTTGTTGTTTTCCTGACAATAGTAAGATGTCAATTCTATTAACCCTCAGGAATTTAGCTTGAGCATGAAGTCACATATTTCACTGTTTGAGTTTAAAACTATTGTTCTAAAAAACAATAATTTTTTAGTAACACTAATATTTTTGAATAAGTAGTTTGACCATTGTTTGACCATAGTTTGACCAGATTTGACCAAAATTCAAAAAAGGTGAAATAATTATTTAATAACACTAATATTCTTGAATAATTATTTAGTAACACTAATACTTCTTGAATAAGTAGTTTGACCATAGTTTGACCAGATTTACTGAAAATTTAAAAAAACTGAAATTTGAGCATAACTTTTTTTCCTTTTGGAATTTGAGGATTCTAGAAATTTGCAAACAGGCCGTAGGCCGTCTCCATCGGATGTAACTTTTCGAGTAGATGATTTTTCATATAAAAAACTTTTTCATCCGAGTTCGTATGCAAAAGTTATGCCCATTTTACAAATTCCAGAGAGATTTTGTAAATAAAGTCGAAATTCATATTTATAAATTTTCCCAACAACTAGACCACATATCACATGTGAAACTTAATTTCTTTTATTTTTTTGACATTTTCATCATTTTCTTTTATTTTTTTAAAAACTGAAAAGGCGATCCACCGAGGGGGTATAGTTTGAAAATGGGACCTTTAGTACCTGGCACGAACCGGGACTAAAGGTCTCATCCCCATTAGTCCCGGTTCGTGCCTCAAACCGGGACTAAAGGTCTAATCTTTAGTCCCGGTTTGTGGCACGAACCGGGACCAATGGTTGTGGGCCAGGAGCGAGGCCCATTGGTCCCGGTTCATCCCACCAACCGGGACCAAAAGGTCTATATGAACCGGGACTAATGCCTTAGCCGCACGAACCGGGACCAATGCTCACATTAGTCCCGGTTCTAGACTGAACCGGGACTAATGGGCTGAGCCGGCCTGGACCATAGCCCTGTTTTCTACTAGTGAAAAGAAGTCCGGAGTTCAAATAAGTTATTAAAAATAAAAAAGAGGTGCAATGCTGGTTAATTTGCTTCAAGCCATTCGGAATAGTGTAGACTGCACTGCACATAGCTTAGTGCAATCTATGCTATTCCGCAAGGCTTGAAGCTAATCAACATGCAGGTGAGCATTGCAACTCTTCGTCATTGTTTGTGCACTCACGGCTTATAAACCGCTCATACTGCCTCTCTCTTGGCGAGTTGGGACTAAAAATCAGCTTACTAAGAAACTCTAGTACCGGTTCAGGGCATGAACCGGTACTAAAGGTCTTCGTGGGGGCCCCAGCCTGACCATAGCCTCACACAGCCTCATTAGTACCGGTTCGTGGCATGAACCGGTACTAAAGGTTGTCCACGAACCGGTACTAATGATGCCCGCCCGCCTAGCCGTTGGAACCGGCACTAATGGTCACATTAGTGCCGGCTCAAATTCAAACCGGCACTAATGTGCTTTACATTTGACCCTTTTTTTACTAGTGATATAAGACATAGTTGCACATGAACCAGATATTAGTGGTCATCTTTTAAAACTCACTATTTCAAGTAGACAGATCTAACACGTTTCTTGTCTTAATTATTTCAATTAGACGTGTGTGCAAGCAATTTGCCCCATCCAACCAATGGCATGGGATAGCAATCTAATCGCTAGAGTCATTAAGATGGACCTAAAGGCATCTGGTGTGTTTTGGCAAGCTACAAGTGAGTAAACCTTTTTGCTACCCTTCTTTTATTTTTGAATACATCTCTCATGTTTTTTCCTTAGCACATGTTTGTTCTGGTAGTTGCACGACTAGGCATTACAGTCTATCACAATAACCCATGCTAGTTGCACTGATGCTTATACCTTTTTCTCTAAAAGGTAGTGGAAGGGTAACAAACAAAAAAATCAACATGAGTTCGAAATAATCAAATCAAACTTTGGCAGCACTTTTTTTTTATCAAACTAAACATCCAAGTAAATTCTCTCAGTTGCATACATGGGTCTAATTAGTTGCACAAATGCACACACAAGTTGCACAAATAACACACATGATGGGCACTGGTTTTTGCTGTTATATTACATTTTTTCATGAAGTTTTTATTTTTTTCCAATTTTCGCCAAGATGGCATACAACATGGGGTCCCATCTCTTTTCATGAAGTTTTTGTTTTTTCATGCATCAACAATTTTACAAGTAGTAACACATCTTCTTTTTCTTTTGGTTTTGTCTGCCAATCAGGTGCTAGGTAGATGAGCTTCTAACAAACAAATTTTGCACAGAAGAAGTGATCACCAAGAAGCAATCTGCTACTATGTCTTTTTTAGTTTCTTTAGTCATTGTTTGTCTGTTACATTTTTTTCCAATTTTCGCCAAGATGGCATACAACATGGGGTCCCATCTTTTTTCATGAAGTTTTTGTTTTTTCATGCATCAACAATTTTACAAGTAGTAACACATCTTCTTTTTCTTTTGGTTTTGTCTGCCAATCAGGTGCTAGGTAGATGAGCTTCTAACAAACAAATTTTGCACAGAAGAAGTGATCACCAAGAAGCAATCTGCTACTATGTCTTTTTTAGTTTCTTTAGTCATTGTTTGTCTGTTGAACTAAAACTTTACTGCATTTTAGATATTATGTTCGTTTGTCTCTTGTATCTGTGTGTGAGTTGCACAATATGAAACAAAATTGGTTGGATTACCTGAAATAGTTGGTCGCAACCAACACAAAATTTGCACAATATGCAATTCCATGTTCATGTGTTCCTGGGGTTTTATGTGTATTTTTGCAAAAGGTTGGGCGCTGGGGACCAGCTGGTTTTCGTGCGCGTGGGGGGTTGCCATCTCCCTTTCTTTACTTTTGGATTGGGTGGGGGACAGAAACTTACCATATTCTAGAAGGCCGCTTGGGACTGCTAGGGGCCGCTCCCTAGACGCTTGAGTAAAGTAACCAGCAGCTTTCATCTTTTAGGCAGTTGCTGTCATCTTTAAATAGTAAAGATGCTTCCTAGTTTTAAGTAGGTCCAACTCTTACTCGGTAAGCCGTGTGGGACTAATTAAACTGATTCACCGTGAGCTCACGCCCGAGAATTGTTTCGACTTGAAGTCGGCTTATTCAGGATTGAGTTTGAGTCACGCGCATCAGCGTCTTTCTCATGCATGGGCGCCGCAGCAGCTCGGCCGCCGGCTGCCCTCACGACATAAGCCGCAGCAGCTCAGTCCCTGGCCTGCCGTAACACACCAGCCGCTCTACAGGCCAGCCAACCTACGCCTATACCATTCGTCGAAACGCCTTCTAAAATCTAATACAGGAAGGCCCGATTCAAAATGCCGCCAAAAGGATCCACGGCGTTCTGCTAATGCGTCTCTGTATGTACGACGGAACCACGGCGTTTTGTAGTTTTGCCACTGTTGCGTCTCGGTTTTGAGGCGTTCTTCTAAAACGCCTGAAATACTTTGCTCTTTTAAGGCAATTTCTGAAAACGCCTCCGGACTGCAAGTAACAATGCATTTTAGAAAATGCCACCATCATGACGTCTCTAATTAACCACCGTGTTGTAGTGGTGGACAGTAGCGATGGGCGGAACTTACCACACGCCACTCGTAATTTGTTTACAAATTTAGCCGTGAGATAAAGAAGTAGTGGGCAGAAAGGTTGCCCGCCGGCAATATTTTGGTGACCCTCACCAATTTCCAAAAGTTAGCAATGGCCGGCATACTCGACCACCCGCGACACATGTAGTAAGTAAAAAAATGGTGGAAAAAATTATATAATAAACTAAAAAAGTCTAAAATTTGAGCATGGCACTTCCGACGGTGTGTATTAACATAGAAAAAGTTTGAACTGAAATTGATGTAACCATCGATTCCCTTATACAAGGTCACAAACTCATATTACAGGTACTAAGATAAAATTAATACGTCGCATGCATGCAAGAAAGGAATGAGAAGGAAGTAGCACAGTGTCATTATGACTACATGCATGCAAGTATTAAATAAGTTGCTAGTACGAGAAAACATCATTCATTTTTGTCTCGATTACTGTTAGTGGCCTTGTATAGGTGCAAAATGTATTTTTTTTCCATAGTGGCCCAGTATAAAGGAATGGAAGTAGTATAAAAATTGAGTAGTGTGCGATAGGCGGTGGTTTTTGTTCGAAATTACAATACATCACTGAAGATTGTCTAGTTTGTACACAAAGTAAATTAAGTTTTTGCCGTAAAGCTCTCAAAATTTTATTAAATCCTACAGGGTTCATATCAAGACACCTTGCCAACTTTCATCCAGTTCAGAGCTAGTTTGCACACTATTTTGAACCGAAAACCTTTTTGCCCTCTTTAATGGCCCAAAAATTAATTAATGTCCTTTTAGCAAACCAACTCTAAAAGTCCTCAAATTTTGAGCATGCTACTTTCCAATGGTAGCACAAAAAAAGTTGGAATGATAAATGATGTAAGAAAATTGAGTTTTGTTTGGTAGGTGGTCGTTTTCATTTGGAAACAATGATACTTTGGCAAAGAGTGTTCAATTTGTACATGAAATGCATCAAGGTTTTGCCACGTTTCAGTTCAAACTTCGGTCGAGTATGTTAACACACACCATCCTCAAATTTTGTACAAGGGTCCTATAAAGAAGCCATGCCACGTTTTATTCTCTTCGGAGCTCGCTTCCACGTTATTTCTAACCAAAGAGCGTTCTTTCTTTTTAAATGTCCAGAAAATAAATTAATTTTAAAAATAGCAAACCAACTCAGAAGATGCAAAATTTGAGCTTGATTTTACTTACGGGTCATAGGCACTTTGCCGGGTGTTTTTCCCGGGGTGCTTGAGAAAGCCATGACCCCGGTCATTCTAAAAAAAGAAAATGGAAAATAGTTGCTGAGTTTCCTTTAGCCGAAATCGGGCAAACATGGACGGCCGTCAGGTCACCGTCGCCTCCTCGTGTATGGGGCCTACGTGTCATACTTTGCCGAGTTTTTATCTTGGGGCGAACGTGAGGTACTGTCGAGTTTCTGTCTTTTGTCGAGTCCTTTTTTGCAGACGCTAATCAAAATGAGAAGTTTGCTGAGTATCTTCTTATTGCCGAGTTCAAGTTTGAATCAAACTCGGTAGATACATAAACTTCATGTGCAAAAGATCATAACTGCCGAGGTCCCGATGAAATGAACTCGGCAAAAGATCATAACTAGGCACAGAACCAGATCCTAGAAGTGATGCGAGAAAGGAACTGGTTTATCCTTGTTGACAAGATGTTGCATTCTTCTTCTGCTATCTAGTGACGTGTAAGGTCCACCGCTTGATGAAGTCCTGTGGCAAATTGGCCACTGAGTACAGTACGAGGGGTATTCAAGACAATACTGTGCAGCAGATAGCTGCGTTAGTAGTTCTAGCGTGGAGCCAAAGCATTTTTGCAAGATCTATAGTATCGTTCCCGAATGCCTCCTAATCCTACAATCTATTACACTGAGGTGCGCTACCATGTAGCTAGTGCCAAACTTCGGTGTCATAAACACCTGATCGAGTAACATATATAACCATGGCGAGCATGTGTGATTTTGTTAATACATATATCCTCAGGAGTGTACTTATAACTTGATATAACCTCTCTCCATTCAGTAACTTAAACTACAATAGCAGTAAATGTTCACATGTTTGCTTTGCATTTTAACTCACTACAGACGATGAAGATAGTTTCTTCGAATATGTTGTCCATGTTAACTGACGTTCTGATGTTAGAAAGGTCATTCGTGTTCCTAATCGCATGCTCATCAGGAAGAACATCGTGTTGGAGACTTGCGTTGTCTTCCTCGATGCAACACCTTTGCATTGGTGTTTGTAATCGTATGCAGAGGTGTTCAAAAAATTTGCATATCATCTTGTCGCCTTTAGAAGTGTTTCGACGTATAGCTGGATTATCCGGTCTTCCAATTCTCATCACATCACTATAAAACCATGTTTTATCCCATCTTTCACCACTAGGCTAGTTGTTTTCAGCATATAATCAACTTCTGAACCTTCAAGCCCAGCCTAGTACTGGTTACGAGTGATTTTCATCTTGTGGTTTGCCACAGTAGTGTTAAAAGAGCAGGATGGCATTAGTCCTTGGATAATCTATCTAGCAAAATCTGAGAGAAAATGGAATATAATAGGCAGAAATGTACCAATTGAAAGAACACTCTATGACACAAAGTCCATAAATGGTTCTCAGATTCGACCGGGAGGAGAAGTTGAACAAATCCCTTAGGTCAAGGGTAGCAGTTGGCTAAAAAAACAAGAATTCTAAGGTACGTGTTCTTTCATTTTGCTATTGCATCTTGATCACATTACAAGTTTTATGGTGGTTGAGAAAAGTAAGAGTTGTCCATCAGAAATAATGTAACGATGAAAAAAAGGAGGTACCAATAAGAAAGTACGTAAAAGGTATTACCATTACCAAAAATGATAGGACCAGAGAACTGAGCATAACACGGACGGTTAATTAGGTTCCCTGTGGTGGATCGAACCAAGTCGAAAACTTGACATTGGTGGTCGCATTTCTTGGATTTATTTCAGGCCTTCCGACGATGTCCGTTTTGTGGGAGGAGACATTTCCGTCGACTAGGAAGGTATCCGTGACGACTTTTTCAATCTCAAGATGATGTCCTGACTCAGTCTCCCGAAGTTGCTCATATGGATAGGATATGCTTGCGTGCGTTCATAATATTTTAAATAGCGGGATATGCCAAATAGTGGCTGTCCTCCAAATCAGCTATAGCGGGCTAATAGCCGACTATTATACATGAGTATCTGTTAGCGGCACCCTGCTAAAAAGGCTATGGCGAGTGTATTTGCCTATGTGCGGCTATTTAGAACTATGGTTCATAGGGTGAGTGTATGTGCGTATATTTGAGCGTCTGCATCTGTATGGTGTTCAAAAACATATCGGTAGGACCAGTACCTATATTATTATTGTTAATATTATTATTATTTATTTAATGATAGATTGGTAATTGCACTATTAATGGATAGACCTCCTGTATCTCTGACTGGAAAATACAATTAAAAAACTCCCATCTAAGCATTAGCAACATTAGATAAACTACAATCAAATTGGTTATTTCAAACTACCATAGGAGTACATTTCACGCATATTGCTCATAAATACACACCGCTTGTTTCCGTGTTTTCGTGGAGGATTCCGTACATGTGTGCTCAGCTTATATGCAAATTCCATGGAGTCACGTTTGCTCTAGACATGCATGTGTACATCCAGCTGCTTGAAACCAAGTGCGAGGAGGTAAGGAGCAGTAGAGCAGATCGAGTTAGCCCAAACAGATGGACGGACAAGCCGGGCACCAGCAGGCGGACATGGCGGCAACTCGCTTGCATGCCGATCTCATTCGCTCTTGATCTAGAATTTTAGAAAGTCTACACTCAGCCTGCAGTTAGCAGCCGTTTTCCTGCACTCTTATCCCCGATCTCGTCTGCTCTTGCCCTAGAATTAAAAAATATATTACAACCTATAGCCAGCTTCTGTTTTTTTCTTCTTCTAGAAGGAGGATATCCCGCACCAGGACCATGCATACAGCCATATATCTATCTATCTATCTTCTATTATATACTAAAAGAAAAATAAGGATGAAAAATAGAGAGATATTGTAGAAGATCCCACTATAATCAGAAACATCTGACCATTGATTTAGTATATCAACCTAGCATATAGAGTTTTTTTTTACCTTTTCATGTAACAATATTTTTTGATAGATGGTGACAGAACACGCGTACATAGAGGTTTTACATTCCATCCATGCCACCGTTTCATTGGCCATGGTCCTTTTTATCCTTCTTCTGTAATAAAAAAAGGCAATGCCTCTCACCCGCAAAACAAAAGGCAATGCGTCTGTCGTTGGAAATAAAATGCAATGTGTATGCGTCTAGGATCAGGACATAGTAGGGGAGTCAAAGTCCGAAGCTTCTTGGATGGGAAGTACGCATAGAGCGCCAGACTGGCGGCGGAGATAGCTGGCACTCGGCAACGAGATGTTCAGTCCAGCAGCAGCAATGTGCCCCGTACTGTAATCAATCCTTCCCGTCGTTGTTGCTACAACAGATTTGCGTGCTAGGTTTTGTCAAATCTCCGTCTTTGCCTATATTCAAATAGGTGGATGAATGATCTGGCCGTTCCAATCTAGGCTGAAGGATTTGCAAGGTTTTTTTTTATACACAGTTGTTCCTTTTATAACCGCATGGAATTGGTCACACTAGATTAATTTTAGAAGCTAGGCTTAATCCTCATCAAAAATAGATACGGATCTTCCTACCTTTGTACCTGAACCTTTTCGATGCGTCCCCAAGCACATAGAAACGCCAAGTTCTTAGGCATTCCACTTTTTTGATGTAGTATTTGAAATGACGGCTATCCCCAACAAGGAACTATGAGAACCACATAAATTCATGATTATGATTTTGTAATTGGGGTTTTCTAATATGTTTACTTCATACATCGCTACGTTATATGGCTTGTACTGTAAATAATCCCGTGTTCTTGCGGACTGCTAAATGAATGCAGGAGGTTAAAATGAAGTACCGAACCATGGCCTGCCAGCACCTCGTATTTCAACGCTGGCGGAGACAACTGTACAGGGCTCCTTGCTTCCAGCGCAACGTGAGAAGAAAAGACACAGAGATGTATTGGCTGATTGTACGCAGCAAGCAAGGACCATTGCGCCCGGTGGTGTAAGTAACTCGCGTTGCGTTAAGTACAGAAGAAGTTTTTTTGTCGCTTCAACCTACATTCACAGCGTAATTTCCTCGTTGCAGGATTCATCTATCTATAGCCTTGCATGTTCTCCTGCTGCTCCTGCTGCACTGGTCCAGCGTTGTGCTTAACCTCGTCCGGCTTCACCGGAACGCCCAGACTGACCTCACAACCAGCTTGTGAAGAACGAGTTTTCACCAAGACGGGAGTTGTGGATATTGCCGGGGCACGTAGGAGTGAGTACAGGGGCAGGGGCCGTCCAAAAAAACAGGCCATGTTCCTGATGTTCATACCCCTAGCCGTTTACGGTTCAGATAGATGTACGTCAGAATCTTCAAATGTTCGTGCTGTCGAAAGGAGTGGAGAAATTCTTCAAGGGCATAGTCCCCTCTTGGTATTTCTTCGCCCAATACTTTTTATATAAACCAAAATAATTCTTCGTAAAATTTCAGGATTTTTTAAGTTGTGCAGAATAGGGATCTCGGATTTGCTCATTTTTGGTCTAGAATTCCAGCTGACGACATTCTGCCTCTTAATGTAAATTTTGCAAAATAAAAGATAAAAGGCACAAGAATTACACCATAACGTGTAATAACAGTGCATAATGCAAGATTTTGTATCCATTGTAGCTAACTTGAGTAAAGAAGACTAATGAATATTTTATATATGTTAAATGGTATGTTGTGTATTGATCTATGGTATATTGTGATGAATAGAAGAATGTAACTGTGATGAATACAAGATTGTAATTGTTTGTATATTTGAATTCAATATTATAAATTTAATGCCGTATTAATTTAGGCTGGAGGGATGGGAGGCACCGACGAGCTCAGGCCAGCCGTCGCTGGCACAGGGGCGTGCCGACCCGGATGCGTCCGCTCCCCCCTCCTCCCCCGTTCCCCGCCATGTGTGGCCTGACACAGCTCTTTCGTTTGTTCGAGGTGGGACGTATGTTGCGGTTTCTTCGGTCAGATGTGTCCTTTGGCCCAAAGCCAATCACTTTGGTCTGTCTTTGGGGTGTCTGGGTGCAGGGCGGCGGCCCTGGCAGCAGGAGGCACGACGTTCGCGGGCATAACTTGCACCTCGGGGATGGGTGAGCGGCCATGGGCACGGGGGTGGGTGGTCGCTGGTGTTGGCGAAGCTAGGTTGCCTCGGAGGGGTGGGCATGCTGGGGTACATCACTTGCCCAATCTTGTATTGGCTGACGGCGGCGGCGTCCGTGGACACCGAATCCTTCTTATAGGCTCCATCGCGGTGGCCTTTCTCCTTCGGGTTGCTCTGGGTGAAAACCCGATCTTTGGGATCGGATAGTGGCGACTACCAGTGTTCGTTCCCTTCTTGGAGACACCATCTTCGAGTCGTCGTTCCATCGTTTCCATCTCACCTCTCCTCAGAGGATTGGAGGTCTCCGGTGGCTCCAAGCGGTTCGTCCTAGCGCATATGTAGTGGCTTAGCTTGGTAGTCGTTGGGGTGGTGTGACTGTGCTCGGCACCTTTTATCTTCCCTTGGGTGTGTGAGTCATGTGCGGTTGCGGCATGAGTTTGTGTCGTGGTACTTGTGGTTCGGTGCATTATATATAAAGCAAGGCGGAAACTTTTTTGGGTATGGTATCTACAATTTACAACGCAATTGTTTGCAAGAACTTTCAAATGATAAACATCACCCTATGGCTACGATTCATCAATAACTGGATACGAACACACAGGCCATCCTCATCATTGAAATCATCAATCCCAATTCAGAGGAAAGTGAATGGTTGGCTGTGTATGTGGCTCTGTCACTATTGAGGTCGTGGGGCCAGATGTTAGTTGACCTGTGCGCACCCTTATGCCTCAGCGCACTACATATGCCATCAATCCTCCTATATATACTCAAACGGATGCTTCACACCTGCACCTACTAACCATCTCATTTCATCACCAACTCAACCACATCAAAGCTGGCAATTCACCGACAACTCCACATAGCCACAGAGTCACTACTCAAAGTGGATACAATTAAACAGCAAGCGGCGAGATGTAGAATTCACATTAGCTCATCTTCTTGTTTGAGATAGCCCGACGAACACAGCAAGCCGCAACCACATACCTAAAGCCTTCTACTCCACTCCTCCTGTTCCAGGGATGCACACCCAATCCTGATGCGGCCTATCAATTGGACACATTTTAAAATTTACCAACCTTTTGAATGGTCCTCACGTACAATTAGAGATGTTGGTGCATTGTACATGTGAGGGATGATGGCGTATTAATTTGATATTTATATATAATGGAATAAGCATGTAATGTTGTGACAATGTTTGTCTGCCTTATTATTCGGTCACAACAAAGATAATGTTTTTTTGACAGCAAGAAACATAAATAAGGACACCAACAATGCATATATCGGAAAATCAAACTAAAATGAACACATGATTAACCGCCCTCTTTCTTAAACTTCTCCTATTTCATTCTACTACAAATGTAACTATAGCACATGGTTGACGGAACCACAATCATGGTAACTTCGCTAGACGATGTGCCTTCACCGAACACCTCACATGCTGTTCATTTCTTTTTTCCTTTCAGATCCAATATCAGAGTTTTCATTTTTTTTAAACAAATTACATAATTATAAATCTTCCACGCTGGATTGCTTCAGTAATATAAATGGTCATGTTATTTATCATATGCGTACTGCTCATCATCAGGCGTTTGCTAAACAAACCTATGCATTGCCTTCTCCAATAATTATAGATATAGAGATGCCCACATTTCAACTTGCAAGACTGTCGTGCACACGCAGCTTCTGAACCAATCAGTTATTTCACAGATAGATACACACATCACCAGCTTATAACTACAAAAGGTATGCATCATCATCATGTCCAGAATTACCAGCGGGTGGGGGAGGTGTGTAGATTGGAGAAACAAGGCTATGGAAGTTGTGTAGATTGGAGTAGCGTGGGGCCCAAATCGCTACTATACACTGGCGCAAATCACTGTTATTGCCCTCCTATCTGATGAACGTGTTAGAATAAATCCGAGGCATACCGTCGATCATTCGAGGATCAAGCAACCACAGGAGCATGACACCGAGATTTGTTAACGAGGTTCACCGATATGGCTACATCTCCGGGGCCTGACTATGGGCGCTCCTCCCCATGACACCGCTACAATACCGCACCCGGTCGCCCTGTACACCGGCACATGCCGCCGGCTTCCCCCTGCGTTTCGGTGCTATTATGTTGGCATAGGTTACATCGTGTGTCTACCCCCGGTATATATGAGAGGCCTAGGATATAAGTGTCCTATTAGGACACGACCCCACATCCTATGTAAACACAATACAACTCATAGTCCAACTGTAACCTACCTTGTACATTATATTCGACACAACTCTAACACTACCAGGAAAAGGGCTATAGATGAAATTGACACTAATGGCGCACCAGAGAAGTGGTGCGCCACTACTATATACTAATGGCGCACCATGTGGTGATGCGCCATTAGTGTCACAAGGTGCGCCACAAGTAACAAAATGTTTTTTTCTCATTTTTCTAAACATACTAATGGCGCATCCGGACAAAGTGCGCCATTAGTAGTTCTAACTAGTAATGGCGCACCAGCCATAAAGTGCGCCACTACTGTATTTTTTTATTCTGTTTTTTGCAAAACTACTAATGGCGCACCGTTGCAAAGTGCGTCATTACTAGTTTAAACTAGTAATGGCGCACTCTGCCACGGTGCGCCATTAGTATATATATTCCCTCCACCTTCTTCTCCAAGCTTGTCGGCTGGCTCCTCCTCCTCACCGAGCACAACCTAATGACCTATGAGGCATACGATATCAACGGCTACACATTCTACACCGAGGACAAGGACATGAAGAGCAATGGTTATCAGAACTCCGGGGTAACGATGGAATCCTACACTGGTAACGACAAGGACAGATACTACGGAAGGATCGAGGAGATCTGGGAGCTGAGCTACGCTGGAGAGAAGGTCCCGATGTTCCGTGTCAGATGGGCCAAAAGCATCGTAAAAGAAGACCGGTATTTCACCACCATGGTTATACCCGAAGCCAAATCCAAGACCGCGGGCGCAAACGTCACCGCGAAATTTCATGGGCACTTTTTGATATTTTTTGATATCACCAAGACAGATACTTTTTGATATCATGAATATTTTTAAATTTCATGGGCACTTTTTGAATTCATGAGGACACTCGATATCGATCCCACCCGCACCCTCCCCCGCTAGCTCCGCCGCCGCCGACGACCCACCGCACCCTCCCCCGCTCCACCGCCGCCGACGAGCACCCCCCGCACCCTCCATCTCGATCTCGATTCCACCCGCACCCTCCCCTGCTAGCTCCACCGCCGCCGACGACCCACCGCACCCTCCCCCGCTCCACCGCCGCCGACGAGCACCCCCAGCACCCTCCCCCGCTCCACCGCCGCCGAAGAGCACCCCCCGCACCCTCCCCCGCTCTGGTCAAATTATGTATGCAAGAACAAACCTTTAAACAATTACTAACATTCATAACAAAAATTATTTATAACATCACCACAAATAAATCTTAACTTGGTTTACCCACTAAACTAGTTTCAATCATTCTATAAATCAGGCATAATAACTAACAAATATTTATCAGAATACAAATACACAATAATTATTTAAATGCATGGATTACTGTTTCATATTCATATTCATTTATTAAAAAATAATAATAATAAAATATACTAATGGCGCACCGGCCTGGTGGTGCGCCATTGCTATCTAAAAAAAGGTTTTCTAATGGCGCACCGGCGGTGGATGCGCCATTGCTATCTAAAAAAAACGATTTCTAATGGCGCACCGACGGGTGGTGCGCCATTAGTAAGCATCCCCCCTATAGCTAAGTCCTCCCTCTCCCTCGCCAGATCCCATTCGTCCCTCTCTCCCTCGCCAGACCCACGACGCCGCCGCCCCGACCCCCGCTGGACTCCACCCCCGCCGCCCCCGCACCCCCGCGCCCCCACCCCCGCCGGACTCCACCCCCGCGCCCCCACCCCCGCCGCCCCCATGCCCCCGCGCAATCACCCCCGCCGCCCTGACCCTCAACGTCTTCGCCTTCCTCCTCGCCGTCGGCGCCGAGCAGCGACGCATCACCGTACCCCCCCCCCCCGACCCTCCTCCTCCCCTTCCCCCTCCTCCTCCTCCCCTTGCCCCCCGCCTGCGCCGGGGCTGACGGCCCCTTCTCTGTCTCGCAGGGCAAGGTCTCCGGCGCCTCTACGACACCGACGCCTCACCATCGATCCGCGTCACCTCGTCAACCCCGGCCCCGCACGAGCTCGCCATCGTCTTCCTCTCGGTGAGCTACACCGGTCCCCCCCCCTTTCTGTTATCTGAACATTGTCAGGTTTAGGTTCTGTTAACTGAAAAAGTTTAGATTCAGAAACATTGTTGGACTGATAGGAAGTTTGTTGAACAAAGCAATCTACACCTGTAATTTCTACTGTTATGCCTTTGTTACTGCAGTCAAAATTTCAGTCAAAATTTTCCTGTCAAAATTTTCAGTGAAGCACAACTGATCATGTAACTTGAGACCTTGCCCTGCGGCATTATAATGTTTGCATCAACACTTCTCTGTACTGCATGCGGTTGTTATAGTTGAGGGTCAAAAGTAGGGGTTAGCTTTAACATGATTCGCTAGTGCTTTCATCACAGAACACATTCTTTGAAAAGGGGATATTCTGAAGTCGATGCTTTCTCGGGATGGGAATAATAGTCTGAAATACACCTGATGGAAACCTTTGTTGATTGTGATCTCTGCACATGTTTAATGTCTATGCTGTTGTGCGGTTGTTATGTGTGTCTATGTCGGTGAGCTTGTGTTATGCACTTCTGCGTTTGACAAGTAATGACTTGCAAATATGATGATCATCTTGCTAGTTTGCTGGGTTTTGTCTCCGACCATTGTGTCGTGATGAATTTGCAGGTACCCCGAGAGGCCCTTGAGTTTGCCGGAATGTCGATTAACTTCCATTCTGGCAAATTCGGGTATATGTCCTATTTTCAGCAAAGGTCATGTTGAAATTTTCCGTGAATTAGCATGACTTTGCTAAAAATAGGACATATGGGGTACTTGCGACTAATGCATGGGCCGGGGTATCTTAGTACTTAATTAAGTAGGATCAACTACCCCATTATTCTTGCTACATTAAAATATAGGTTTTAGGGTGCCTCGGTGTCGATAAGAACCTAAATGATGAAAGCTTAGGCTTTTAGGGTGCCTCGGCGTCGACAAACCCTAAATGATAAAACCTTGGCTTTTAGGGTGCCTCGGTGTCGATAAGAACCTAAATGATGAAAGCTTAGGCTTTTAGGGTGCCTCGGCGTCGACAAACCCTAAATGATAAAAGCTTAGCTTTTAGGATGCCTCGGTGTCGACAAACCCTAAATTATGTAGTTTTGAATTATGAACGTAGGATATGTCGTCATCGGACGACGAAAGTCTCCCGGGGGAGTGCGACTGGTGCCATGACGATCGAGGTCTGTGCGACATGCCTCACCTGGACGATGATCGGCGCTTCAGCATTAAGCTCGAGGAGACCTTCGAAGTTGAAACGGTGCACAACGACGACAAGTGTTATTTTCATAATTAAGCATGACTTCAACTATTTCAACGTATAATTTTCATCTTTTACAATTCGAGTATAGTTTATCTCATGCCATGTAGACGCTATGTCTTGGAGAGGATGGATTTTGAAGACCATGAAATTTCTGAAACAAAGAAAATCCACCTAAGGACTCATCACGATGTGGACTTTGAAGTAAATCTATATAATTCTGAGAGCGTAACCCATTTTGGTTGCAAAAATTGGGAAGCATTTTGCAAGTAGTATGGTTTTGATGAGGGTATGCTTATCACCATGGATCTTGGTAATCCTGACATCAACCAAGACAATATGGACATTTGGGTCCTTGTTGATACGCCTCCAGTTCTATCGCTATGTGAGTTTCTCAAACATAGTTATTAGCTAATTTATATTGTTTATTTCAAAATAGTTGACAGCTTATTTCCATTGACAGCTTATTTTTATTGTTTAAAGAATGTGCGGGAGATGGTAAACAAAACCCACTACACCGATGGCTCCGAATTAACAACTTATAAGGAGAAAAATCATCTGATCGGATTTTGTACTGACATTGAGAATTACAATATCCACAATCAAACTCCTCAACGTTATGGTAAATACGTGTCACTAGTGCATGTGTTCAACTACGGTAACTGCCATGGAGATACCCTGGTAAGATTTTTACTATTACGACATCCATGCATCTTTTGCATACTTCTAAAACTAGTACATCATTGCTAACTATGAAGTTATTACTATGTTTTTCAACAGATAATCCCAGAGAATTGTGTGCCTCATTTGATGTATAAGAAAGGTAGTCTTAATGTTTTGAACATACAGTCAGGTCATCCTACGAATCTCAACTGTCCATACGAGATTTCTAAAAGAAGTGGAGACATGAAAAATCAAAGGATGGAAAAATGTATGGATAGTCGTAAGGAGGTTCTTGAAAGCAAAAGGAAGCGAAGCGCAAGAATTGGAGACAGGATGTTATCCATTCTCCATAATGGAGAGTCACGGTCTATATTGTTTTATGCTATTTTAGCTTAAATAGGGTATTTAGGTCCTGCCTAATACTGATGATCATGTGCTAAGAACAATTAAGTAGGGTTGGTTCGATGACTATCAAGATGATGATCGTATGACTTGTTATTAATAACGAGTAGAAGTTGTATGATGATGATTAGTAGGACTTGCTAGCATTACTATTACTTCCGACAAACTCGCTACTCGCGGTCTCGAGACTTGTAATGTTCTATCTTTGTTCGGTCTTTTGAATTCGGAGACTAATATGATGAATTGTATTCGGAGACTAATCTTCTATTGTATTCGATGAATCTGCTCGTGCTGTGGGGTGCTGTCTATATTCTGTCCAATAATATATTTTGTAACCTGTGCAAAATTCAGAAAAGTAAAAAAACCTAATATTCATACTAATGGCGCATCACCCAACAGTACGCCATTAGTATGCCAGATACTAATGGCGCATGGTGTTCTATACTAATGGCGCACTGCATGGTGCGCCATTAGTAAGAAATACTAGTGGCGTGATACTAATGGCGCACCAGTAGTGCGCCATTAGTAGGCAAAACTGGTGCGCCATTAGTAGCCCTTTTCCTAGTAGTGTAACAAACTCCACCTTGGCGAATATACTCCACCACCCTGGATCTGTCCATGCGTCAAACTTCCATGTACATTGAACTTGAGTTTATCCCATGAGCACTGCTGCTACTCCAAAGACTCCATATGACTCCACCTGCAACTTGTAGTCCCTTCTTTTCTTGACCACAGTCAACACTCGAGCAAAATAAAGTTCCTTGTCACTCTAGTTTGTGATCCCTACTTCCAGAGTATCAGTCCAACGCCATCACACACTGATCACTGACCTGTGTGAAAATGAACAACTCACATATTGGATGTCACACATAAGAGTTACCTGAACTCAACATCGCCGCTCCTTTCTTGACAGTCTGTCTGAAACTTGAAGGAATTTCACCATAGCTTGTAATCATCCCGAGTCAAATTCGCAGTTGTCTCATCACATGTATGACCACCAGAGCCCTGACCCGTCTCCATGTCCCGTGCATACCGCATGCCTCGCCGCTATTACCGCGTCGAGCCTCCACTGTCTTGGTCGAGTCTCAAGGGTCGCAAAACCACACCACTCAACCCCACTGCGGAGTACCATCGATCATCACCGACCGATGACGAGTTTCACGCTTCCATCAGACCACTGGGCTCCAGTCCGAACTGCGTGCCACTCGCTATTCCCCCTTGCTGAATAGGCTTTGATTCCCTGGATCATTACATCGCAGCCCCCTCAATCCAGCTCCACCTTCAACATGACTCCATGGTAGATGATCAGTCCACCCCTTGCGCCCCGTCGACTTCAAGATCTCATGTGCACCGTCTTGGATCAACCCCGCGCCATAGTCTTGTCGAAGCCGCACAAGCCATCGGGCCTGCGCCAGTGTTTCCACGTCCCAGAAGTCGGTCACCATCAACATCACGCACCTATGTCGTCATCGCCGATCTCACCGTCTCCTGTACCAATCGACTTGCGTCGATCCGTCAGACTATCTAGTCTGACCCAGCCGAACTTGTCCGGCTGTATGACACGCTTGAGGCTCCCAAATCGTCTTTCAAGAATTTCCATCTGTCACACGATAATTACATCTTAGCTGACATGATTTTCCGCAACGCCTTCAAGTATCCCTGTTGTGCCAACAAATTTTTCATCCGTGTCTACCATAACCCAAGGATTTCAGTTCCGCGAACTTCTCCACCTCAAACCAGATATCCGTTGATGCCATAGTTCTTTGTACAACTGACTGTGAAAAAATAATCCAAGCTATCAACGCAAAACATCCTCTGGTCTTCTCACATGGCGTAGCTCCTAAGCCCAACTCCAAATGCTAAGCTATTTGCCCAAGTCCCTTGCTAGTTCCCGATGGATGTACCAATGGATTTTGCTTTCTCGATAAGATCTGCTGCCTTGCGCCATACTGAGGACTCGGTCCTCTCTTTTTTTTTGTCCAAACAAATCTCACTTGCACGATTCCTCTGTATGTTCCAGCGGACCAGGACTGCCCGTTGCCTGGGCCTTCCCGGCGCTTCGGCCAGTCCGCACTGCTAGCTAGCTGCTCCAGCGCGCGACTTCCTCGCACCCTCGGATGGGCCTTCTGCCATGGGCCGCCAGCCGGCAATCACGTGTACGCACGATGCCTGACGCTCGCCCGATTGATCACAATCGACCGCCGCACGTCTCGCCTTACGTCTGCCCACGCACGCGTCTCGCTTGTACGCTCGCCCGTCGATCCGCCGACCTATCGCCACACGTCCAACCTGCCGCTGATCCATTGAATCCGTGGGTCTTGTGTTATCAGCCTTTTCCGATCTCGTCGAGAACTACGCCGCAGCCAGCGGCAGTCTCCTCTCGAACTCAATCTTTCCTCTGAATCAATGATCCACAACCTTCGAACAACCTAGCTCATGATACCATTTGTTAGAATAAATCCGAGGCATACCGTTGATCATCCGAGAATCAAGCAACCACACGAGCACGACACCGAGATTTGTTAACGAGGTTCATCGATATGGCTACATCTCCGGGGCCTAACTATGGGCGCTCCTCCTCATGACACCGCTACAATACCGCATCCGGTCGCCCTGGACACCGGCACATGCCGCCGGCTTCCCCCTGCGTTCCAGTGTTATTATGTTGGCATAGGTTACATCGTGTGTCTACCCCCGCTATATATAAGAGGCCTAGGATACAAGTGTCCTATTAGGACACGACTCCACATTCTATATAAACACAATACAACTCATAGTCCAACTATAACCTACCTTGTACATTATATTCGACACAACTCTAACAGAACGTGGCATGCTGCCCCAGGCACCAAAAGTCTCCTCATGCGACGGTCCGTTGTCCTCCGCCTCCAGCGAGTGCCCATGGAGGGTGTTGAACGCATGGGCATGCAAACAGCAAACTGCAGTAGTGCAAAATACCAGGGACGACATGATATTTGAGGAAGAGGACAAAGACTGAAGACAAAGTGAAACAGAGAAAGTAAATCAGCGCAGTTTGTACTTTGTATGCGCAATTACTTGCAAGCGTAGACTTGTATTCGTAATTCGGCCAAACCAGTCGCATTTACTGTGCCAATGATAGTCGCAGGTGCAGCAGATCGCGTGTGGAAGTGGCTCTTCAATCATGTATGCGCTTTGGACTCGAGCTGTCCGAATTTTGAAAAATTAGTTTCCTGCTCGATCTATAATTCTGTTGACCCCATCCTAGCTGTCAGCCTTTGTTAGTCCAGCAGGTACAGCAAGGGAAAGGTAATTTTATAGGTGGAGAAGTAAAATACAGGGGAATGGACGTCTATTCAGCCGGGCAACAGTAAAATCTTACTACAATGATAGTCATGCAGTTCTACTCGTGGAAAAGTCCCAAGTAACTGAAACACTTAACCTTTACAGTGCATCATGTTAAGCTCTCGCGATCAGAAGACCTACGATCAGTACTGCTCGGTTAACTGGGCATGCTAAAGGCGACGTATTCTGAAACAAGACCGAACAGGTAGCTACTGTCTTAGTACGAGATTGCTCTCCAACTTTAAGCGGAGGTAGCTAATACGAAGGGCACTAAGGTGGAACGAGCCCAAACAGTAGTACTATGTTTCCCAATGACTCCTGATCCTACACGAACACAATGTGTAACCATGTAGTGCCTGCAAGATATCTTTGACACAACCAAATAAATTACTTGAGCTGAACCTTGAAAATGATACAGAATACTTATATAGGTGTTCAGCATTCATTCCGTTTCCTCTCTCTCCCAATATATAAGCCAGCTATGCAATGGCCCGCTCTCAGAATTAATGAATAAAACTTCGTGTTATCCGCTAACTCTACACAGGCCAATCCTTACTAACAGTGGCCATTCCCTAACAAACTCTACCACATGTAAATGTACCAGTTACAAACAAGCTCAACTAGTCGTCCTCCTAGCCTAAAAATGAGGGTGAAACTTCTTCATGTTATTTCTTTACTTCAAAAGCGGCCATAAATTTTGCACTTTCCTTAATAGAGAATAACATAGTTGAACAACTCCGCAAGTCCAAAGGCTACTACAAAAGTTACAACAACTTACTCTCATTGTATTCTTTTACCCAAATTTTTGACACCTGCAATCATCGAAATTGAGGCTTCGCTTCTTATGCAGCACATGAGAATGGCCAGCGGCGAGGACTTGTCCGTGAATAACCTTGTATTCCACCCCTTTCAAATCTCCCAAAGTGATCAACAGAAGCACATACGCCGTGGCTTTACGACTACCGCACGAATCATGCACCACATGAGTCCACCAATTTTTCACCTTGTCAATTCTGAACCAAGTGTTATAGCCTGACGGAGAATTCCAGGAAGTTGTAGATACGAAAAAGGGTTTTCCCCCGCTTTATATTATAAAGCACGAACCACAACAACAAAGTATCCGATACAAATGCACACCATACACCCAAGGTAAGATACATGAATGCCGGGCATCAACTCATAACCACAATGACTACAAAGCACCTAGAAGATGAGCAAAACGAATCTGCTTAGAGCCGACGGAGAACACCACCATGACAAGCGGTCGTCCGGGAGGATGGGAAACGGACATGTCGGACCGAGGACCTCAAGACGGTGCATCCAGGAAGGGCATGACCACGAACGTCGCCACCGTCCGACCTGCGAATCGAGTTTTCACGCGGAGTAAGATGGAAGGGGTAGAAGCACCACGACGGAGCCTGCAAGAAGGACACGAAGTCCACGGACACCATCACCGTCGACCAGTACACAAACTGGGTAGGTGATGTATCCCGGTGCTTCACCTCTTCCGCCGCCTCGGTCTGTCAACACCCGCAGCCATGCCGCCCAAGTGGCCATGGTTGCCTGCCCGCATCCGAGCCGCGCAGCCCGCCCACGACCAACGCACGGCTCTCACTGACAGGGTCGCCGCCCCGGTCATGAGACAACCCTGTAGCAACCAAAAGCCATGGCTTTGCTCAGGTCTGTAACCCCAACCACCTCCAGAATTGTCGGCGGCCAGCCTGCCTCGGGAAGGGCCGCAACCATACATCGATCGGGGGAAGGGGAAGGTGGAGAAGTGACCCATGGCCACGACCGATGCCTTGCCGGCTCCAGCTGCCCCCTCCCCTCCCGAAACCGAGTTCCACCCCCGTGTCGAAGGCCCAGGGCACCGGGAGGCATTGGCTCCGCCAGACGCCGAAGAGGGAGGGTGCCCGAGCTGTCGCCGCCGCCGCCCAGAGACGCCACAAGGGGGACCGCCCAAGCTGAGCGCCGCCACCCAGCCGCGAGGGGCCGACTAGGAGGGATTAGCTCACCACCACCGCCGTCGCGCCGCCCCCACCAGAGACCATGGCGAGAGGCCGGCCGCGACCCGGTCAGCCACAACCCGCGGCGCCGGACGTGACACCGAGGCGCTGCCGGAACGCCGCCGCCGACGCCACACCAGCCCACACCACCGCCATGCCATCCGCCGCCCGACGCCACGCCACCATCGCCGGCTTGCTCCGGGGCGCCGCCGCGCCGCCACGCCTGACACCGAGCGCTGCGCCCTGCCCGTGAGATCGGATCCGTGCCAACCCCCACGCGCGGGGGATGAGAAGGCCCCGCCGTTGCTGGCAACGACCGGACTTTGCCCGGCCGCGCCCTTTGGCGATGGCGAGGGAGGAGAGGGGAGGCGGATGGGTGTTCGGCGGCGGAAACTTGGGGCCCTCCCTGGCGCCACGCGGGTGGCGGCGGGGGAGGGAGGGACGGAACCCTGGTGTCCCGTAACACCGAGGGCTCTGCCGGGTAGTGATCAGCGTCTACTTAATTACAAGCATGAACTCTTAAAAACAATTGGGTCGATACATCACGACTAAAGACGCCGAATATAAATAGGCAAAGAGAATAAATTCCGATTAGAAACATAATGCTGCCGATGCTTGTAGAATAATTGACTGCTCTACGCTCCTGCTCGACGTCATCAATATTAACCACCAATTGATGTAAAATCTCACTTGTACTTCCTCCTCCCAGGTTTCATGTTGCATGGCCGATGTATGATGGGTATCCAATTGAAATCGGATTAATTGTTTTAGGAAAAACACATAGGTGCTGCGGGAGCTTCCAAAATAATGAATGGGTTTAACAGCCAGTAAACTGTTTCTAAGATAGGTTTCGATTCAAATGAAATCTCCACAGAAGATACAAAATACAAGAGGAAGTTATCAAAGAAAAACGTGAACTTAAAAGAATAAAAAGAAAAACAGTAGAATAGGAATGTCATAGTCTCTTCGTGAGGTACATGGAGATGCACGTAAAAGTCTAGCTCAGAAATAAAACAAAGGACGCCGATAACGCCCACACGTATGGTGTTAAGGAGTCTGACCACACGTTTTGTATGGTGTCTAAAAAGATCAGTCCACACGCTTACATATGGGCAAAATAAGTAATGCCCACACGCCTCGTTTTTTCCTCCCGGTCCCTCTCACGCGCCTATGTGTGGTCAAAATAGATAACGGCCACACGCCCATACGTCAGGCCTCCTACCTCATGGTCCCGCACGCCCCGCGTGGCAGTCACCACGCGCCCCGCGGTTGCCATGGTGCGGACCCTCTTCCATGTTCGTTTAAGTGCAGTTGCCATGCGCTGAACTACAGTTGTCATGGTTGCTCAACTGCAGTTCCCATCTGAGGTCAAGTGCCAGATGCCATTTTTGACAACTGCAGCTATTGCCATGTATGGTCTAGTTTACTATAATTGCCATGATTTGAAAACTTTAGGGGTTGCCACCTACTAACAGTACGCAGTTGCCATGTATGGTCTAGTTTACTACAGTTGCTATGAGTTGAAAACTTTAGGAGTTGCCACCTACTAACACTAGGCAGTTGCCGTGTAGCGCTACAAAGAGACATGGCAAAATAACTTGTCCGGGTAAAGAGAGAGTTGCCATCTGCTTACAAGCACACCAGGGTAGTTGCCATGTACCCTGCAAAACACATGGCAACTGACATGTTCGGATAAAAGAGAGAGTTGCCATCTGTTTACAAGCACACTAGGGCTGTTGCCATGTACCCTGCAAAACACATGGCAACTGGTAGCTTTGGGTGTGGGAGAGGAGGCGGTCGTGTGGGGGAACTGATAAATGTCCATACACCAGCCCCTGTGCGTGAGTGAAAACTGACGGGTGGGCGAACTGCTAGACACCCACACACCGGTCCTTCCGTGTGATGAAAATGGACGTGTGGGCGACCGGATAAATGACCGCACACTAGCCTAGTCCTACATGACACCACAAACATGCCAAGATTCGTGCAACCACAAACGGACGTGGATGCACGCGTGTCGGCAAGATGCAAACGCCCACACGTATGGGCGTTAGTATCTCCGAAAACAAAAGCATTTTTGTGCTTTGTGTTTAGATTAAGCGTGTTCTGAATCAGCAACCAGTGGTCTCATGTTCTAACCTTCGTCTTGCAATTTGTTTTGCTGCTATTCCTTGTCTCTCGTGTATTGGCATGTGGGTCCCACTGTACATTGACGTGGCACTATGCTGGGCTGCTATTCCTTCTTTCTTTTGTAGTACTAACAAATACTTGAAGGTAAAAAATGAAAATAATAATGTCGCTTGCGTATAGACTGAAATTTTTATTAATAGTAATTAATAATCCAGTAACTAGGAAAGTAATAAAGTGTAAATGGAAATTTTACCTATACGGACGCACATGCTAATGACGTCCACCCTGGACGCTATTTTGGATAGCATCCATTCACCATCTGGTTGGGTCCAGCCTGCATCCATCTTGTGCCTGTCGCCCACCTTCATCTACTCTCCTACCACGGCCCGCCCTAGCCTCCGGCAAATCCCCGCCGCCCACCTTGCTCGGACCGCCTCCGCCTCCGCCTCGTCCCCCACCTCCTTACGACCGGCTCGGCCTCCGCCTCGTCCCCCGCCTCCTCACGACCGCCCCTCCCTTCGGCTCATCCCCGACGCCCACATCCTCACGGCTGGCTCCGACCTCCTCTTGTCCAAAGGGGGTGGGAGGAGGACGCCACTGTGGCGGCATCAGCAAGTTGGCCGGAGGTGTTCGTCCCTCTCCCTTATCTCCATTGCTTCTCTGTACGCCGTCCCTATCATTGTTGGATCTTCCCAGGGTGCTACACTGTAATTTGTCAGTCATAGAAGGTACGCATTGTGCTATTCCCCAATTAAACAACAGTACTCCGGCCACGCATTCTACTAGCCCCTAATTAGTGATTACAGTGTCGATGCTTTCAAATTAAACTGTACCAGGAGCAAATGCTTTCAAATTACTTCTGACTAAGGATTTACTACTTGTCTCTTATTCTGTCTAATAGATTCATATGAAGTAACATTTATGAAATAATATAAATTAGTTCCTTGTCTTTCATAAAAGGTATTGTGCATCGAACCAAAATATTATAAATTTCGGAACTGTTACGAAATAACATAGTACTTGAGCAGCTGAGCATAATTGATTCCTCTGCTATTTTCTTGTAGCTTTACTGATTACACTGACTGTGTAGGCATAGCTGAAAACATTGGATTGTTTGAGTTTTATTTATCAGTGTAGTATTGTGAAGAATAAATTCAATTGATTGCTTTGATCTTTCACGTCAACATCTTACTCATTGCTTTTATGCCGCAACAGGGTCTTAAAATGGATACACATGGATGTTTCAGTGATTTGCTATGGATGCCTCACAGCCAACACAAAATATCCAAAACTTGGGAAAATGTGAGTATCCTTTAAATTCGCATGTCATCTATTAGACTTAGCGACTAACTAAAGACTAATTGTTGTGTGTATTGATGCAGCCTAACATTTGCTTGAATGTACGGTGTCATCGTGTTGGCATCCCATTTGACCCCCTATGTACATCAGCTTTAGAGAATCTTGGTTTTTATCAGATTCACTACCCGAAGCAGACTTTTTGGTGACGGCCAGGCACCATCGTGACGGGCCCGATGCCTCCTTCAGGAACGTGGGCACGTTCCTGACGTGGACGGTCCGCCGAGAGGAAAGATGGCAACGTTCCTGACGCTCTTCACGATAGCCTTCAGGAAATAGAATAACCTTCAGGAACGAGGTGGCACGTTCGTGTCGGGGCCCAATCCACGTCGCGAATCAGATACGCACCTTCAGGAACGTGTACCTGGCCGTCAGGAAGACACGTTCGCGGGATGCGCTGATATTTTCGCTCGGGAGGCGCTGATTTTTTCGTTTGGGAGAGAAAAGCGCGCGGATATCGGATATTTTCGTCGGATATTTTCGCGTGGCTGTGGTCACGTGTGGAGCGCTTGGTCAAAATCCCTAAAACAGGGTCCGGTCTTCCCCCATCGGTCTGCTCCTCCCACTCCCACGACCAGCGCCGCCGCTTGCCCCCGTGTCCGCCGTCCAGTTCTGATCCGCCGACTCCCTCCCCATCGAGCACCGCCCACATCGCCGTTGAGCACCGACTCCACGCCTCCAGCACAGCCTCCCTCCCCATCTAGCGCGGCCCCCATCGCCGGCGACTTCCAGATCCGCCTCCCTGGCCGGCGAACTTCCAGATCCACCTCCGTCGCCGTGTGGAGGTGGCTCCCTCCCCGACCAGTGAGTGCCCGTCTTCTCCTCCCCCCTCCCCATCTATTGCTGTTCCAAATAATTTACATGTGCTGCAGCAATATGTTCATTGTTTAGTACACTCTTCTTGAGATTAAAACAATGATGTTTTGTTGTTCTTCTGAAAGGATTGAGTGCAACAGCCATGGGGTATTATAGTCGCCATCTGTCTAGGTAGTGTGCTGCGCAATTTTAAGTTTGTGCATACATTAAATCGGGTTGTTCCTCAATTGGTCTCATTGATGAGTTGTGATACATATCTGTATGCGTGTCAATACCTGCAAGCTGTAGGTTATGTCCCCTGTTCAGGAAGGTGCAGTTTACGTATGCATGCTTTATTGTTTTCTCTTCATTGAAGGTCTTACAAAATCAGGAAGTTGTAGCGCTACAAAGGCCAAGTTTGAGAAGTGACATTGCCACACCACAACCCTCTCGATCAAGAAGTCCAATCCAGGCATGTTGGTAAGTTCCACTCATGGAAAGTTTGTTGAAAGAGCATGTTTTCATATGTAGGAAAGAAAGTATGGGCCTGCAGCAGCAACAAACTTGAACACTACAATTATTGTTAATCTGAAATTAAAGCGACATGCTATGTCCATGGTTTCAGAAGAACCCACCACAAAGCATCTTCAAGACGCACATCCAGTATATTGGAAGGAACGTCATCTCGGTCTTCAAAGTTATGTTCCTGGTACTTCTTCATAGTTGCAGTCTGCACTTGGCACCAAGAAAAGACCTTTTCATTTGTTTGGTGACTAATAGCATGTGTGTCATGAGCTGGAGTTTACCTTTGTGTTTGAAAACTTGTATACATATATTACAGTTTTGCCTTTCACCATTGTTCATTGAAATATGCTATATTCTTTTCCATTGTAGGTGAATTGATCCTTCCCAGCCCAAGAGGATGCCGGTACTCCGCTGGCAGATCCTTCCCATGCTGAAGGCCATGTTCATGCTACTCATCTGGATGAGCATGGTTCTACCCCAAGACAGGATATATACCATTTGTTGCACTACAGTTGGTATATAGCAAGATGGATAAGAAATACCCAAGAGCTTCTTCCTTTTCAAGATTAGAAGATGGAAGATAGTGATACAGTAAGTTGTTGTTATGATCCCCAATTCCTCTATGCACAAACTTGACAATGGTTGTGATCATGTTACTTCTATGGTTAGCAAAGTAAACTGCAGCTGAATTATACAAGTAGAGCAATGTAGTATAGTGCATGTAAGATTGTGGTGTCATCAAAACAGGGATGCATCAAACTAGTTCATGTGTTAATAATTTATGATATGAAACAATCTATTTAATCAGTGCCTGTGTATTTCAATTAGTGGTTGCTGCTTGCTTATGTGCTGCTCTGTTTCTTTCTGTGTAAATGTGGTGCTAGTTCTGTCCTTGTAGTGTAGTGCCAGTGCAGTGCACAACTGCATATATATGTCTTTTACACATGTTTGCTCTGACTGTGCTATAGGTCTTGTTGATGATTTGCACATAAACCTAACTGTTTGTCGCACTATAGATGCTATATAGCAAGCTGGAATGGTTTCGAATGTGCATGGTATTGACATTTTATTCATGTATTAAAATATTTGACAACCTCAACAAGTAGAGGAGCAAGTTCAAGTACGAAAGGTGCATGGTCTTGGCTTTCAGTTTGGATTGGATTATAAACATTTATTTTATTTCCTTTTCTTCCTTGTACGTTACGTTCCTGTTAGCTCTTCATAAGTGCAGCCTACACTTAGCTTTAATAAAAGACTTCTTCACTTGCTTGGTGGATAACAACATGTGTGTGTCGTGAACTGAAGTTTCCTTTTGGTTTGTAAACTTGTTCATGCTGCCCAAGTGTTTGTGTATTTCAGTTAGTGGTTGCTGCCTTCTTAAGTGACTGTGTACTGCAACCATGTAGTCAGTATAACTTAGTTCATGATTTAAGTTGTCATACAAAATTAAATATGTTCTCTGTACATGTTAGCTTATAATTTTAGGAAATGATTCACTATGACTGGTGAGATCCATTTATAGATCATTTAGAGTTTCTAATTTCTATTCCAGTCAGTTTTCATTAATGTGTTCTTGCGACAAAAAAACATTGTCTTAAACTCTTAATATTATATCTAAGGACTGCATTTATGAGTATGTCTCCAGTTATTCTAATTTCCTTCATGAATACAGCTTCTGAGAAGAAATCGTTCCAGGTACTGGGCGTAGTGGTGATGGAGACATAGACTTG
This sequence comes from Triticum urartu, assembly GCF_056163025.1. Taxonomy (NCBI): domain Eukaryota; kingdom Viridiplantae; phylum Streptophyta; class Magnoliopsida; order Poales; family Poaceae; genus Triticum; species Triticum urartu. The sequence goes on along the minus strand of NC_141874.1, from coordinate 34,053,988 downwards.
TAAGACCCTTGGGTGGGCGAACGCCCTTGAGCACCTCCACTTGAACTTCTGGTGAGCAAGTCTGTAAGGAACCACCCCAGGACAGTTCCAGTCATATTAGTCTTTTCTTATCAGCTAGCTTTGCATCGTCTGCTTCCTTCTTGTTTTTGACATATTCAAGATGATGAATTTTCAGATTACCTTGCAGCTTGTTTAGGCTCCCCAACTGTTTTAGCTCATGCCCATGTTTTGTCCTTACTTGAGATACAGCAAGTTCTTGTAGTAATGTTAAACTACCGATGTTCGGAACTTGCATTGCAAAGCTATAAATATGACGCTTACTGCTAGTTTTCTACATGTAGTGCTAGTTCTGTACATGCAGTTTAGTGCTTGTCATACTTAGATTTTTCCTATGAAGTGATGATTTTTTTTGCTACCACGTAAAGTTGTGAAGGTGGTTGGTCATGACAAATTTTCATTTGCCATGAAAACTATGGGTATAGGGCATTGGATGGCAATCATTTAATTTTTCTTGCCTTTTTTTAATTATGTTCATGTTACATTTAATTGCAGCCTATACTTGGCAATAAGAAAAGTCATGAGCTGTAGTTTACCTTTTGGTTTGAAAGCTTGTACATATCACAGTTTTGCCTTTCACCGTTGTTCATTAAAATCTCCTATATTTTTCTATTGTATAGGTGAATGGAACATTCCAAGCCCAAGGGAATGCACTCCATTAACAGAATCTTCCCATGATGGAAGACCATCCTCATGCTACTCATGTGGATGAGCATAGTTCTACTCCAACATTTAGAAATTCCAGTAGTATAATTAGTTGTTAATATTGTGAAATAGGGTGCAGGTAGGCTTTCTTTGTCAATTGCTTCTCTTGGCAATTTAGGAATCAACCAGTATGCGTGTTTCGTATTTGGTGACACCTCCTGTTAAGTTAAGGCTCCATGAATCATGACTTGGATATGAATATGTAGATCTTGTGAATAACGAGATTTAAATAAATTGGATGGGTACATTGTGACCTAGGAATTGGATGTGATTTTAAACCGGGTTATATGATCTTTGTGTATGCATGAATGTGAAATGATTTGGCATGTGGCTGTGAATATATATACCGCTTTCCAATAATATTTTTATTTGCTCTTGGTTCATTCCTGAGGACCGTTTTAATTCTTTCCTGACGAAGCCAGCCGTCATGGATATGTAGAGCTCATTCCTGAAGGTATGGTCGATCGATCGGGGCGCGTGGGCGGTGCTTCAATGGGGAAACAGAGGAAGAAACAGAGGGAGAATGAAATTTTCGTAAGTGTTGTATATATAGAAGGCACCTTTAGTACCGGTTGGAGCCACCAACCAGTACTAAAGGCCTGTTTTGGCCGGGCCAAGCGGCGGGAACCGCACCCCCTTTAGTACCGGTTGGTGGCTCCAACCGGTACTAAAGGCCCCCCTTTAGTACCGCTTGGTGCCACGAACCGGTACTAAAGGGGGTGTGCTGGCGCAGGTGCGGTGCGCAAGTTTAGTCCCACCTCGCTAGCCGAAGGGCGACCGCACTGGTTTATAAACCCCCGTGCGGTAGCTCTCTCTCGCTCCTCTCCAAAGCAGGCCTACTGGGCTTACATGTTCTGTGCTGCCCTGTTGGCCTACTGGGCCTTTGCGGGCCTGCATCCTGGCCCAACAACAGGTTGGGTTTCTAGTCTCTGGCCTAGTAGGCGGGTTTTTTTTTTATTTTTTTTGCTTTATTTATTTTTGAGTTGTTTTTTTGTGTATTTAGAGTTTCTTTGTGAATATTATTGCTTTAGGTATAAAAAATTACAAACTTTCTGTTAGTGCCCGTAGTTTTCAAATTTGAATAGTTTAAAGTTTGAATTATTTGAAATTAGTTTGAATCACTAGGTTGTGAATAAATTAACTTTAAAAATCCCTTGTCAGATACACCATTCTCTGTCTTCCATTGCAGCAATTCCAGTGTGGTGCCCAGCTTTTTCTTGTCACCTACGCAATTCGGGTACAACAATTTTTTGTGATCCTCTAACATGCGCTGCAACTTCTTCTTCTCCGAATCACTTGCGCAGTTTCTCTTTGCATAGGCAATGGCCCGACCTAGATCATCAACGGGCTCATCGGATGCCTATTCTTCAGGTTCTTCTCGCATTGCCGGCTCAGCTTCTTCCCGCATTACCGGCTCAGCTTCTTCCCCCATTGTTGTATCATCGTATTCAGGGAACCCATGGCCAGGATAGCTGTCGTCGTCCTCTTCTTCTTCATTGTCTTCCATCATAACCCCTCTTTCTCCGTGCTTTGTCCAAACATTATAGTGGGGCATGAAACCGGACTTAAACAGGTGGACGTGAATGGTTCTTGACGTAGAGTAATTGTGACCATTCTTACAGCCAGCACATGGACAAGGCATAAAACCATCCGCCCGCTTGTTTGCCTCAGCCGCAAGCAGAAAAGTATGCACACCCTTAACAATTTCACGGTCATTTAGCTCTCTAAACAATTAGGTAAATGACCGAAAAACAACAAATGATGTCAGAACATGTTGGAAATTGATGACGTCGCTTTGAATGCTGCATACTGAACATAAACACTGGTAGAAAAAGGGCCTTTAGTCCCGGTTCGTAAGGGCCTTTAGTCCCGGTTCTGAAACCGGGACTAAAGTGTCGGTACTAATGCCCTGACCCTTTAGTCCCGGTTCAATCCAGAACCGGGACTAAAGGCCCTCCACGTGGCCTGTCCACCTTTAGTCCCGGTTGGTAACACCAACCGGTACTAAAGGAAATTTCCTAAAAAAAAAATTTTGAAATTCTTTTTGAATTTTTTTTATTTTCAAATTTCTGAATTATTTTAACCTCTAATCTCTAATCACCCCTCATCACTGCTCAATTTAATCTCTAATCACCCCTCATCATTCCAAATCATCTCACTTCCCGAACGGTCACCCATCCTCTCACTACTCCAGCCTGAGCACGCTTAACTTCCGGGTTCTATTCTCCCTCGTTTCCAAGTCTGCACTTGTTGTTTTCCTGACAATAGTAAGATGTCAATTCTATTAACCCTCAGGAATTTAGCTTGAGCATGAAGTCACATATTTCACTGTTTGAGTTTAAAACTATTGTTCTAAAAAACAATAATTTTTTAGTAACACTAATATTTTTGAATAAGTAGTTTGACCATTGTTTGACCATAGTTTGACCAGATTTGACCAAAATTCAAAAAAGGTGAAATAATTATTTAATAACACTAATATTCTTGAATAATTATTTAGTAACACTAATACTTCTTGAATAAGTAGTTTGACCATAGTTTGACCAGATTTACTGAAAATTTAAAAAAACTGAAATTTGAGCATAACTTTTTTTCCTTTTGGAATTTGAGGATTCTAGAAATTTGCAAACAGGCCGTAGGCCGTCTCCATCGGATGTAACTTTTCGAGTAGATGATTTTTCATATAAAAAACTTTTTCATCCGAGTTCGTATGCAAAAGTTATGCCCATTTTACAAATTCCAGAGAGATTTTGTAAATAAAGTCGAAATTCATATTTATAAATTTTCCCAACAACTAGACCACATATCACATGTGAAACTTAATTTCTTTTATTTTTTTGACATTTTCATCATTTTCTTTTATTTTTTTAAAAACTGAAAAGGCGATCCACCGAGGGGGTATAGTTTGAAAATGGGACCTTTAGTACCTGGCACGAACCGGGACTAAAGGTCTCATCCCCATTAGTCCCGGTTCGTGCCTCAAACCGGGACTAAAGGTCTAATCTTTAGTCCCGGTTTGTGGCACGAACCGGGACCAATGGTTGTGGGCCAGGAGCGAGGCCCATTGGTCCCGGTTCATCCCACCAACCGGGACCAAAAGGTCTATATGAACCGGGACTAATGCCTTAGCCGCACGAACCGGGACCAATGCTCACATTAGTCCCGGTTCTAGACTGAACCGGGACTAATGGGCTGAGCCGGCCTGGACCATAGCCCTGTTTTCTACTAGTGAAAAGAAGTCCGGAGTTCAAATAAGTTATTAAAAATAAAAAAGAGGTGCAATGCTGGTTAATTTGCTTCAAGCCATTCGGAATAGTGTAGACTGCACTGCACATAGCTTAGTGCAATCTATGCTATTCCGCAAGGCTTGAAGCTAATCAACATGCAGGTGAGCATTGCAACTCTTCGTCATTGTTTGTGCACTCACGGCTTATAAACCGCTCATACTGCCTCTCTCTTGGCGAGTTGGGACTAAAAATCAGCTTACTAAGAAACTCTAGTACCGGTTCAGGGCATGAACCAGTACTAAAGGTCTTCGTGGGGGCCCCAGCCTGACCATAGCCTCACACAGCCTCATTAGTACCGGTTCGTGGCATGAACCGGTACTAAAGGTTGTCCACGAACCGGTACTAATGATGCCCGCCCGCCTAGCCGTTGGAACCGGCACTAATGGTCACATTAGTGCCGGCTCAAATTCAAACCGGCACTAATGTGCTTTACATTTGACCCTTTTTTTACTAGTGATATAAGACATAGTTGCACATGAACCAGATATTAGTGGTCATCTTTTAAAACTCACTATTTCAAGTAGACAGATCTAACACGTTTCTTGTCTTAATTATTTCAATTAGACGTGTGTGCAAGCAATTTGCCCCATCCAACCAATGGCATGGGATAGCAATCTAATCGCTAGAGTCATTAAGATGGACCTAAAGGCATCTGGTGTGTTTTGGCAAGCTACAAGTGAGTAAACCTTTTTGCTACCCTTCTTTTATTTTTGAATACATCTCTCATGTTTTTTCCTTAGCACATGTTTGTTCTGGTAGTTGCACGACTAGGCATTACAGTCTATCACAATAACCCATGCTAGTTGCACTGATGCTTATACCTTTTTCTCTAAAAGGTAGTGGAAGGGTAACAAACAAAAAAATCAACATGAGTTCGAAATAATCAAATCAAACTTTGGCAGCACTTTTTTTTTATCAAACTAAACATCCAAGTAAATTCTCTCAGTTGCATACATGGGTCTAATTAGTTGCACAAATGCACACACAAGTTGCACAAATAACACACATGATGGGCACTGGTTTTTGCTGTTATATTACATTTTTTCATGAAGTTTTTATTTTTTTCCAATTTTCGCCAAGATGGCATACAACATGGGGTCCCATCTCTTTTCATGAAGTTTTTGTTTTTTCATGCATCAACAATTTTACAAGTAGTAACACATCTTCTTTTTCTTTTGGTTTTGTCTGCCAATCAGGTGCTAGGTAGATGAGCTTCTAACAAACAAATTTTGCACAGAAGAAGTGATCACCAAGAAGCAATCTGCTACTATGTCTTTTTTAGTTTCTTTAGTCATTGTTTGTCTGTTACATTTTTTTCCAATTTTCGCCAAGATGGCATACAACATGGGGTCCCATCTTTTTTCATGAAGTTTTTGTTTTTTCATGCATCAACAATTTTACAAGTAGTAACACATCTTCTTTTTCTTTTGGTTTTGTCTGCCAATCAGGTGCTAGGTAGATGAGCTTCTAACAAACAAATTTTGCACAGAAGAAGTGATCACCAAGAAGCAATCTGCTACTATGTCTTTTTTAGTTTCTTTAGTCATTGTTTGTCTGTTGAACTAAAACTTTACTGCATTTTAGATATTATGTTCGTTTGTCTCTTGTATCTGTGTGTGAGTTGCACAATATGAAACAAAATTGGTTGGATTACCTGAAATAGTTGGTCGCAACCAACACAAAATTTGCACAATATGCAATTCCATGTTCATGTGTTCCTGGGGTTTTATGTGTATTTTTGCAAAAGGTTGGGCGCTGGGGACCAGCTGGTTTTCGTGCGCGTGGGGGGTTGCCATCTCCCTTTCTTTACTTTTGGATTGGGTGGGGGACAGAAACTTACCATATTCTAGAAGGCCGCTTGGGACTGCTAGGGGCCGCTCCCTAGACGCTTGAGTAAAGTAACCAGCAGCTTTCATCTTTTAGGCAGTTGCTGTCATCTTTAAATAGTAAAGATGCTTCCTAGTTTTAAGTAGGTCCAACTCTTACTCGGTAAGCCGTGTGGGACTAATTAAACTGATTCACTGTGAGCTCACGCCCGAGAATTGTTTCGACTTGAAGTCGGCTTATTCAGGATTGAGTTTGAGTCACGCGCATCAGCGTCTTTCTCATGCATGGGCGCCGCAGCAGCTCGGCCGCCGGCTGCCCTCACGACATAAGCCGCAGCAGCTCAGTCCCTGGCCTGCCGTAACACACCAGCCGCTCTACAGGCCAGCCAACCTACGCCTATACCATTCGTCGAAACGCCTTCTAAAATCTAATACAGGAAGGCCCGATTCAAAATGCCGCCAAAAGGATCCACGGCGTTCTGCTAATGCGTCTCTGTATGTACGACGGAACCACGGCGTTTTGTAGTTTTGCCACTGTTGCGTCTCGGTTTTGAGGCGTTCTTCTAAAACGCCTGAAATACTTTGCTCTTTTAAGGCAATTTCTGAAAACGCCTTCGGACTGCAAGTAACAATGCATTTTAGAAAATGCCACCATCATGACGTCTCTAATTAACCACCGTGTTGTAGTGGTGGACAGTAGCGATGGGCGGAACTTACCACACGCCACTCGTAATTTGTTTACAAATTTAGCCGTGAGATAAAGAAGTAGTGGGCAGAAAGGTTGCCCGCCGGCAATATTTTGGTGACCCTCACCAATTTCCAAAAGTTAGCAATGGCCGGCATACTCGACCACCCGCGACACATGTAGTAAGTAAAAAAATGGTGGAAAAAATTATATAATAAACTAAAAAAGTCTAAAATTTGAGCATGGCACTTCCGACGGTGTGTATTAACATAGAAAAAGTTTGAACTGAAATTGATGTAACCATCGATTCCCTTATACAAGGTCACAAACTCATATTACAGGTACTAAGATAAAATTAATACGTCGCATGCATGCAAGAAAGGAATGAGAAGGAAGTAGCACAGTGTCATTATGACTACATGCATGCAAGTATTAAATAAGTTGCTAGTACGAGAAAACATCATTCATTTTTGTCTCGATTACTGTTAGTGGCCTTGTATAGGTGCAAAATGTATTTTTTTTCCATAGTGGCCCAGTATAAAGGAATGGAAGTAGTATAAAAATTGAGTAGTGTGCGATAGGCGGTGGTTTTTGTTCGAAATTACAATACATCACTGAAGATTGTCTAGTTTGTACACAAAGTAAATTAAGTTTTTGCCGTAAAGCTCTCAAAATTTTATTAAATCCTACAGGGTTCATATCAAGACACCTTGCCAACTTTCATCCAGTTCAGAGCTAGTTTGCACACTATTTTGAACCGAAAACCTTTTTGCCCTCTTTAATGGCCCAAAAATTAATTAATGTCCTTTTAGCAAACCAACTCTAAAAGTCCTCAAATTTTGAGCATGCTACTTTCCAATGGTAGCACAAAAAAAGTTGGAATGATAAATGATGTAAGAAAATTGAGTTTTGTTTGGTAGGTGGTCGTTTTCATTTGGAAACAATGATACTTTGGCAAAGAGTGTTCAATTTGTACATGAAATGCATCAAGGTTTTGCCACGTTTCAGTTCAAACTTCGGTCGAGTATGTTAACACACACCATCCTCAAATTTTGTACAAGGGTCCTATAAAGAAGCCATGCCACGTTTTATTCTCTTCGGAGCTCGCTTCCACGTTATTTCTAACCAAAGAGCGTTCTTTCTTTTTAAATGTCCAGAAAATAAATTAATTTTAAAAATAGCAAACCAACTCAGAAGATGCAAAATTTGAGCTTGATTTTACTTACGGGTCATAGGCACTTTGCCGGGTGTTTTTCCCGGGGTGCTTGAGAAAGCCATGACCCCGGTCATTCTAAAAAAAGAAAATGGAAAATAGTTGCTGAGTTTCCTTTAGCCGAAATCGGGCAAACATGGACGGCCGTCAGGTCACCGTCGCCTCCTCGTGTATGGGGCCTACGTGTCATACTTTGCCGAGTTTTTATCTTGGGGCGAACGTGAGGTACTGTCGAGTTTCTGTCTTTTGTCGAGTCCTTTTTTGCAGACGCTAATCAAAATGAGAAGTTTGCTGAGTATCTTCTTATTGCCGAGTTCAAGTTTGAATCAAACTCGGTAGATACATAAACTTCATGTGCAAAAGATCATAACTGCCGAGGTCCCGATGAAATGAACTCGGCAAAAGATCATAACTAGGCACAGAACCAGATCCTAGAAGTGATGCGAGAAAGGAACTGGTTTATCCTTGTTGACAAGATGTTGCATTCTTCTTCTGCTATCTAGTGACGTGTAAGGTCCACCGCTTGATGAAGTCCTGTGGCAAATTGGCCACTGAGTACAGTACGAGGGGTATTCAAGACAATACTGTGCAGCAGATAGCTGCGTTAGTAGTTCTAGCGTGGAGCCAAAGCATTTTTGCAAGATCTATAGTATCGTTCCCGAATGCCTCCTAATCCTACAATCTATTACACTGAGGTGCGCTACCATGTAGCTAGTGCCAAACTTCGGTGTCATAAACACCTGATCGAGTAACATATATAACCATGGCGAGCATGTGTGATTTTGTTAATACATATATCCTCAGGAGTGTACTTATAACTTGATATAACCTCTCTCCATTCAGTAACTTAAACTACAATAGCAGTAAATGTTCACATGTTTGCTTTGCATTTTAACTCACTACAGACGATGAAGATAGTTTCTTCGAATATGTTGTCCATGTTAACTGACGTTCTGATGTTAGAAAGGTCATTCGTGTTCCTAATCGCATGCTCATCAGGAAGAACATCGTGTTGGAGACTTGCGTTGTCTTCCTCGATGCAACACCTTTGCATTGGTGTTTGTAATCGTATGCAGAGGTGTTCAAAAAATTTGCATATCATCTTGTCGCCTTTAGAAGTGTTTCGACGTATAGCTGGATTATCCGGTCTTCCAATTCTCATCACATCACTATAAAACCATGTTTTATCCCATCTTTCACCACTAGGCTAGTTGTTTTCAGCATATAATCAACTTCTGAACCTTCAAGCCCAGCCTAGTACTGGTTACGAGTGATTTTCATCTTGTGGTTTGCCACAGTAGTGTTAAAAGAGCAGGATGGCATTAGTCCTTGGATAATCTATCTAGCAAAATCTGAGAGAAAATGGAATATAATAGGCAGAAATGTACCAATTGAAAGAACACTCTATGACACAAAGTCCATAAATGGTTCTCAGATTCGACCGGGAGGAGAAGTTGAACAAATCCCTTAGGTCAAGGGTAGCAGTTGGCTAAAAAAACAAGAATTCTAAGGTACGTGTTCTTTCATTTTGCTATTGCATCTTGATCACATTACAAGTTTTATGGTGGTTGAGAAAAGTAAGAGTTGTCCATCAGAAATAATGTAACGATGAAAAAAAGGAGGTACCAATAAGAAAGTACGTAAAAGGTATTACCATTACCAAAAATGATAGGACCAGAGAACTGAGCATAACACGGACGGTTAATTAGGTTCCCTGTGGTGGATCGAACCAAGTCGAAAACTTGACATTGGTGGTCGCATTTCTTGGATTTATTTCAGGCCTTCCGACGATGTCCGTTTTGTGGGAGGAGACATTTCCGTCGACTAGGAAGGTATCCGTGACGACTTTTTCAATCTCAAGATGATGTCCTGACTCAGTCTCCCGAAGTTGCTCATATGGATAGGATATGCTTGCGTGCGTTCATAATATTTTAAATAGCGGGATATGCCAAATAGTGGCTGTCCTCCAAATCAGCTATAGCGGGCTAATAGCCGACTATTATACATGAGTATCTGTTAGCGGCACCCTGCTAAAAAGGCTATGGCGAGTGTATTTGCCTATGTGCGGCTATTTAGAACTATGGTTCATAGGGTGAGTGTATGTGCGTATATTTGAGCGTCTGCATCTGTATGGTGTTCAAAAACATATCGGTAGGACCAGTACCTATATTATTATTGTTAATATTATTATTATTTATTTAATGATAGATTGGTAATTGCACTATTAATGGATAGACCTCCTGTATCTCTGACTGGAAAATACAATTAAAAAACTCCCATCTAAGCATTAGCAACATTAGATAAACTACAATCAAATTGGTTATTTCAAACTACCATAGGAGTACATTTCACGCATATTGCTCATAAATACACACCGCTTGTTTCCGTGTTTTCGTGGAGGATTCCGTACATGTGTGCTCAGCTTATATGCAAATTCCATGGAGTCACGTTTGCTCTAGACATGCATGTGTACATCCAGCTGCTTGAAACCAAGTGCGAGGAGGTAAGGAGCAGTAGAGCAGATCGAGTTAGCCCAAACAGATGGACGGACAAGCCGGGCACCAGCAGGCGGACATGGCGGCAACTCGCTTGCATGCCGATCTCATTCGCTCTTGATCTAGAATTTTAGAAAGTCTACACTCAGCCTGCAGTTAGCAGCCGTTTTCCTGCACTCTTATCCCCGATCTCGTCTGCTCTTGCCCTAGAATTAAAAAATATATTACAACCTATAGCCAGCTTCTGTTTTTTTCTTCTTCTAGAAGGAGGATATCCCGCACCAGGACCATGCATACAGCCATATATCTATCTATCTATCTTCTATTATATACTAAAAGAAAAATAAGGATGAAAAATAGAGAGATATTGTAGAAGATCCCACTATAATCAGAAACATCTGACCATTGATTTAGTATATCAACCTAGCATATAGAGTTTTTTTTTACCTTTTCATGTAACAATATTTTTTGATAGATGGTGACAGAACACGCGTACATAGAGGTTTTACATTCCATCCATGCCACCGTTTCATTGGCCATGGTCCTTTTTATCCTTCTTCTGTAATAAAAAAAGGCAATGCCTCTCACCCGCAAAACAAAAGGCAATGCGTCTGTCGTTGGAAATAAAATGCAATGTGTATGCGTCTAGGATCAGGACATAGTAGGGGAGTCAAAGTCCGAAGCTTCTTGGATGGGAAGTACGCATAGAGCGCCAGACTGGCGGCGGAGATAGCTGGCACTCGGCAACGAGATGTTCAGTCCAGCAGCAGCAATGTGCCCCGTACTGTAATCAATCCTTCCCGTCGTTGTTGCTACAACAGATTTGCGTGCTAGGTTTTGTCAAATCTCCGTCTTTGCCTATATTCAAATAGGTGGATGAATGATCTGGCCGTTCCAATCTAGGCTGAAGGATTTGCAAGGTTTTTTTTTATACACAGTTGTTCCTTTTATAACCGCATGGAATTGGTCACACTAGATTAATTTTAGAAGCTAGGCTTAATCCTCATCAAAAATAGATACGGATCTTCCTACCTTTGTACCTGAACCTTTTCGATGCGTCCCCAAGCACATAGAAACGCCAAGTTCTTAGGCATTCCACTTTTTTGATGTAGTATTTGAAATGACGGCTATCCCCAACAAGGAACTATGAGAACCACATAAATTCATGATTATGATTTTGTAATTGGGGTTTTCTAATATGTTTACTTCATACATCGCTACGTTATATGGCTTGTACTGTAAATAATCCCGTGTTCTTGCGGACTGCTAAATGAATGCAGGAGGTTAAAATGAAGTACCGAACCATGGCCTGCCAGCACCTCGTATTTCAACGCTGGCGGAGACAACTGTACAGGGCTCCTTGCTTCCAGCGCAACGTGAGAAGAAAAGACACAGAGATGTATTGGCTGATTGTACGCAGCAAGCAAGGACCATTGCGCCCGGTGGTGTAAGTAACTCGCGTTGCGTTAAGTACAGAAGAAGTTTTTTTGTCGCTTCAACCTACATTCACAGCGTAATTTCCTCGTTGCAGGATTCATCTATCTATAGCCTTGCATGTTCTCCTGCTGCTCCTGCTGCACTGGTCCAGCGTTGTGCTTAACCTCGTCCGGCTTCACCGGAACGCCCAGACTGACCTCACAACCAGCTTGTGAAGAACGAGTTTTCACCAAGACGGGAGTTGTGGATATTGCCGGGGCACGTAGGAGTGAGTACAGGGGCAGGGGCCGTCCAAAAAAACAGGCCATGTTCCTGATGTTCATACCCCTAGCCGTTTACGGTTCAGATAGATGTACGTCAGAATCTTCAAATGTTCGTGCTGTCGAAAGGAGTGGAGAAATTCTTCAAGGGCATAGTCCCCTCTTGGTATTTCTTCGCCCAATACTTTTTATATAAACCAAAATAATTCTTCGTAAAATTTCAGGATTTTTTAAGTTGTGCAGAATAGGGATCTCGGATTTGCTCATTTTTGGTCTAGAATTCCAGCTGACGACATTCTGCCTCTTAATGTAAATTTTGCAAAATAAAAGATAAAAGGCACAAGAATTACACCATAACGTGTAATAACAGTGCATAATGCAAGATTTTGTATCCATTGTAGCTAACTTGAGTAAAGAAGACTAATGAATATTTTATATATGTTAAATGGTATGTTGTGTATTGATCTATGGTATATTGTGATGAATAGAAGAATGTAACTGTGATGAATACAAGATTGTAATTGTTTGTATATTTGAATTCAATATTATAAATTTAATGCCGTATTAATTTAGGCTGGAGGGATGGGAGGCACCGACGAGCTCAGGCCAGCCGTCGCTGGCACAGGGGCGTGCCGACCCGGATGCGTCCGCTCCCCCCTCCTCCCCCGTTCCCCGCCATGTGTGGCCTGACACAGCTCTTTCGTTTGTTCGAGGTGGGACGTATGTTGCGGTTTCTTCGGTCAGATGTGTCCTTTGGCCCAAAGCCAATCACTTTGGTCTGTCTTTGGGGTGTCTGGGTGCAGGGCGGCGGCCCTGGCAGCAGGAGGCACGACGTTCGCGGGCATAACTTGCACCTCGGGGATGGGTGAGCGGCCATGGGCACGGGGGTGGGTGGTCGCTGGTGTTGGCGAAGCTAGGTTGCCTCGGAGGGGTGGGCATGCTGGGGTACATCACTTGCCCAATCTTGTATTGGCTGACGGCGGCGGCGTCCGTGGACACCGAATCCTTCTTATAGGCTCCATCGCGGTGGCCTTTCTCCTTCGGGTTGCTCTGGGTGAAAACCCGATCTTTGGGATCGGATAGTGGCGACTACCAGTGTTCGTTCCCTTCTTGGAGACACCATCTTCGAGTCGTCGTTCCATCGTTTCCATCTCACCTCTCCTCAGAGGATTGGAGGTCTCCGGTGGCTCCAAGCGGTTCGTCCTAGCGCATATGTAGTGGCTTAGCTTGGTAGTCGTTGGGGTGGTGTGACTGTGCTCGGCACCTTTTATCTTCCCTTGGGTGTGTGAGTCATGTGCGGTTGCGGCATGAGTTTGTGTCGTGGTACTTGTGGTTCGGTGCATTATATATAAAGCAAGGCGGAAACTTTTTTGGGTATGGTATCTACAATTTACAACGCAATTGTTTGCAAGAACTTTCAAATGATAAACATCACCCTATGGCTACGATTCATCAATAACTGGATACGAACACACAGGCCATCCTCATCATTGAAATCATCAATCCCAATTCAGAGGAAAGTGAATGGTTGGCTGTGTATGTGGCTCTGTCACTATTGAGGTCGTGGGGCCAGATGTTAGTTGACCTGTGCGCACCCTTATGCCTCAGCGCACTACATATGCCATCAATCCTCCTATATATACTCAAACGGATGCTTCACACCTGCACCTACTAACCATCTCATTTCATCACCAACTCAACCACATCAAAGCTGGCAATTCACCGACAACTCCACATAGCCACAGAGTCACTACTCAAAGTGGATACAATTAAACAGCAAGCGGCGAGATGTAGAATTCACATTAGCTCATCTTCTTGTTTGAGATAGCCCGACGAACACAGCAAGCCGCAACCACATACCTAAAGCCTTCTACTCCACTCCTCCTGTTCCAGGGATGCACACCCAATCCTGATGCGGCCTATCAATTGGACACATTTTAAAATTTACCAACCTTTTGAATGGTCCTCACGTACAATTAGAGATGTTGGTGCATTGTACATGTGAGGGATGATGGCGTATTAATTTGATATTTATATATAATGGAATAAGCATGTAATGTTGTGACAATGTTTGTCTGCCTTATTATTCGGTCACAACAAAGATAATGTTTTTTTGACAGCAAGAAACATAAATAAGGACACCAACAATGCATATATCGGAAAATCAAACTAAAATGAACACATGATTAACCGCCCTCTTTCTTAAACTTCTCCTATTTCATTCTACTACAAATGTAACTATAGCACATGGTTGACGGAACCACAATCATGGTAACTTCGCTAGACGATGTGCCTTCACCGAACACCTCACATGCTGTTCATTTCTTTTTTCCTTTCAGATCCAATATCAGAGTTTTCATTTTTTTTAAACAAATTACATAATTATAAATCTTCCACGCTGGATTGCTTCAGTAATATAAATGGTCATGTTATTTATCATATGCGTACTGCTCATCATCAGGCGTTTGCTAAACAAACCTATGCATTGCCTTCTCCAATAATTATAGATATAGAGATGCCCACATTTCAACTTGCAAGACTGTCGTGCACACGCAGCTTCTGAACCAATCAGTTATTTCACAGATAGATACACACATCACCAGCTTATAACTACAAAAGGTATGCATCATCATCATGTCCAGAATTACCAGCGGGTGGGGGAGGTGTGTAGATTGGAGAAACAAGGCTATGGAAGTTGTGTAGATTGGAGTAGCGTGGGGCCCAAATCGCTACTATACACTGGCGCAAATCACTGTTATTGCCCTCCTATCTGATGAACGTGTTAGAATAAATCCGAGGCATACCGTCGATCATTCGAGGATCAAGCAACCACAGGAGCATGACACCGAGATTTGTTAACGAGGTTCACCGATATGGCTACATCTCCGGGGCCTGACTATGGGCGCTCCTCCCCATGACACCGCTACAATACCGCACCCGGTCGCCCTGTACACCGGCACATGCCGCCGGCTTCCCCCTGCGTTTCGGTGCTATTATGTTGGCATAGGTTACATCGTGTGTCTACCCCCGGTATATATGAGAGGCCTAGGATATAAGTGTCCTATTAGGACACGACCCCACATCCTATGTAAACACAATACAACTCATAGTCCAACTGTAACCTACCTTGTACATTATATTCGACACAACTCTAACACTACCAGGAAAAGGGCTATAGATGAAATTGACACTAATGGCGCACCAGAGAAGTGGTGCGCCACTACTATATACTAATGGCGCACCATGTGGTGATGCGCCATTAGTGTCACAAGGTGCGCCACAAGTAACAAAATGTTTTTTTCTCATTTTTCTAAACATACTAATGGCGCATCCGGACAAAGTGCGCCATTAGTAGTTCTAACTAGTAATGGCGCACCAGCCATAAAGTGCGCCACTACTGTATTTTTTTATTCTGTTTTTTGCAAAACTACTAATGGCGCACCGTTGCAAAGTGCGTCATTACTAGTTTAAACTAGTAATGGCGCACTCTGCCACGGTGCGCCATTAGTATATATATTCCCTCCACCTTCTTCTCCAAGCTTGTCGGCTGGCTCCTCCTCCTCACCGAGCACAACCTAATGACCTATGAGGCATACGATATCAACGGCTACACATTCTACACCGAGGACAAGGACATGAAGAGCAATGGTTATCAGAACTCCGGGGTAACGATGGAATCCTACACTGGTAACGACAAGGACAGATACTACGGAAGGATCGAGGAGATCTGGGAGCTGAGCTACGCTGGAGAGAAGGTCCCGATGTTCCGTGTCAGATGGGCCAAAAGCATCGTAAAAGAAGACCGGTATTTCACCACCATGGTTATACCCGAAGCCAAATCCAAGACCGCGGGCGCAAACGTCACCGCGAAATTTCATGGGCACTTTTTGATATTTTTTGATATCACCAAGACAGATACTTTTTGATATCATGAATATTTTTAAATTTCATGGGCACTTTTTGAATTCATGAGGACACTCGATATCGATCCCACCCGCACCCTCCCCCGCTAGCTCCGCCGCCGCCGACGACCCACCGCACCCTCCCCCGCTCCACCGCCGCCGACGAGCACCCCCCGCACCCTCCATCTCGATCTCGATTCCACCCGCACCCTCCCCTGCTAGCTCCACCGCCGCCGACGACCCACCGCACCCTCCCCCGCTCCACCGCCGCCGACGAGCACCCCCAGCACCCTCCCCCGCTCCACCGCCGCCGAAGAGCACCCCCCGCACCCTCCCCCGCTCTGGTCAAATTATGTATGCAAGAACAAACCTTTAAACAATTACTAACATTCATAACAAAAATTATTTATAACATCACCACAAATAAATCTTAACTTGGTTTACCCACTAAACTAGTTTCAATCATTCTATAAATCAGGCATAATAACTAACAAATATTTATCAGAATACAAATACACAATAATTATTTAAATGCATGGATTACTGTTTCATATTCATATTCATTTATTAAAAAATAATAATAATAAAATATACTAATGGCGCACCGGCCTGGTGGTGCGCCATTGCTATCTAAAAAAAGGTTTTCTAATGGCGCACCGGCGGTGGATGCGCCATTGCTATCTAAAAAAAACGATTTCTAATGGCGCACCGACGGGTGGTGCGCCATTAGTAAGCATCCCCCCTATAGCTAAGTCCTCCCTCTCCCTCGCCAGATCCCATTCGTCCCTCTCTCCCTCGCCAGACCCACGACGCCGCCGCCCCGACCCCCGCTGGACTCCACCCCCGCCGCCCCCGCACCCCCGCGCCCCCACCCCCGCCGGACTCCACCCCCGCGCCCCCACCCCCGCCGCCCCCATGCCCCCGCGCAATCACCCCCGCCGCCCTGACCCTCAACGTCTTCGCCTTCCTCCTCGCCGTCGGCGCCGAGCAGCGACGCATCACCGTACCCCCCCCCGACCCTCCTCCTCCCCTTCCCCCTCCTCCTCCTCCCCTTGCCCCCCGCCTGCGCCGGGGCTGACGGCCCCTTCTCTGTCTCGCAGGGCAAGGTCTCCGGCGCCTCTACGACACCGACGCCTCACCATCGATCCGCGTCACCTCGTCAACCCCGGCCCCGCACGAGCTCGCCATCGTCTTCCTCTCGGTGAGCTACACCGGTCCCCCCCCCTTTCTGTTATCTGAACATTGTCAGGTTTAGGTTCTGTTAACTGAAAAAGTTTAGATTCAGAAACATTGTTGGACTGATAGGAAGTTTGTTGAACAAAGCAATCTACACCTGTAATTTCTACTGTTATGCCTTTGTTACTGCAGTCAAAATTTCAGTCAAAATTTTCCTGTCAAAATTTTCAGTGAAGCACAACTGATCATGTAACTTGAGACCTTGCCCTGCGGCATTATAATGTTTGCATCAACACTTCTCTGTACTGCATGCGGTTGTTATAGTTGAGGGTCAAAAGTAGGGGTTAGCTTTAACATGATTCGCTAGTGCTTTCATCACAGAACACATTCTTTGAAAAGGGGATATTCTGAAGTCGATGCTTTCTCGGGATGGGAATAATAGTCTGAAATACACCTGATGGAAACCTTTGTTGATTGTGATCTCTGCACATGTTTAATGTCTATGCTGTTGTGCGGTTGTTATGTGTGTCTATGTCGGTGAGCTTGTGTTATGCACTTCTGCGTTTGACAAGTAATGACTTGCAAATATGATGATCATCTTGCTAGTTTGCTGGGTTTTGTCTCCGACCATTGTGTCGTGATGAATTTGCAGGTACCCCGAGAGGCCCTTGAGTTTGCCGGAATGTCGATTAACTTCCATTCTGGCAAATTCGGGTATATGTCCTATTTTCAGCAAAGGTCATGTTGAAATTTTCCGTGAATTTTAGCATGACTTTGCTAAAAATAGGACATATGGGGTACTTGCGACTAATGCATGGGCCGGGGTATCTTAGTACTTAATTAAGTAGGATCAACTACCCCATTATTCTTGCTACATTAAAATATAGGTTTTAGGGTGCCTCGGTGTCGATAAGAACCTAAATGATGAAAGCTTAGGCTTTTAGGGTGCCTCGGCGTCGACAAACCCTAAATGATAAAACCTTGGCTTTTAGGGTGCCTCGGTGTCGATAAGAACCTAAATGATGAAAGCTTAGGCTTTTAGGGTGCCTCGGCGTCGACAAACCCTAAATGATAAAAGCTTAGCTTTTAGGATGCCTCGGTGTCGACAAACCCTAAATTATGTAGTTTTGAATTATGAACGTAGGATATGTCGTCATCGGACGACGAAAGTCTCCCGGGGGAGTGCGACTGGTGCCATGACGATCGAGGTCTGTGCGACATGCCTCACCTGGACGATGATCGGCGCTTCAGCATTAAGCTCGAGGAGACCTTCGAAGTTGAAACGGTGCACAACGACGACAAGTGTTATTTTCATAATTAAGCATGACTTCAACTATTTCAACGTATAATTTTCATCTTTTACAATTCGAGTATAGTTTATCTCATGCCATGTAGACGCTATGTCTTGGAGAGGATGGATTTTGAAGACCATGAAATTTCTGAAACAAAGAAAATCCACCTAAGGACTCATCACGATGTGGACTTTGAAGTAAATCTATATAATTCTGAGAGCGTAACCCATTTTGGTTGCAAAAATTGGGAAGCATTTTGCAAGTAGTATGGTTTTGATGAGGGTATGCTTATCACCATGGATCTTGGTAATCCTGACATCAACCAAGACAATATGGACATTTGGGTCCTTGTTGATACGCCTCCAGTTCTATCGCTATGTGAGTTTCTCAAACATAGTTATTAGCTAATTTATATTGTTTATTTCAAAATAGTTGACAGCTTATTTCCATTGACAGCTTATTTTTATTGTTTAAAGAATGTGCGGGAGATGGTAAACAAAACCCACTACACCGATGGCTCCGAATTAACAACTTATAAGGAGAAAAATCATCTGATCGGATTTTGTACTGACATTGAGAATTACAATATCCACAATCAAACTCCTCAACGTTATGGTAAATACGTGTCACTAGTGCATGTGTTCAACTACGGTAACTGCCATGGAGATACCCTGGTAAGATTTTTACTATTACGACATCCATGCATCTTTTGCATACTTCTAAAACTAGTACATCATTGCTAACTATGAAGTTATTACTATGTTTTTCAACAGATAATCCCAGAGAATTGTGTGCCTCATTTGATGTATAAGAAAGGTAGTCTTAATGTTTTGAACATACAGTCAGGTCATCCTACGAATCTCAACTGTCCATACGAGATTTCTAAAAGAAGTGGAGACATGAAAAATCAAAGGATGGAAAAATGTATGGATAGTCGTAAGGAGGTTCTTGAAAGCAAAAGGAAGCGAAGCGCAAGAATTGGAGACAGGATGTTATCCATTCTCCATAATGGAGAGTCACGGTCTATATTGTTTTATGCTATTTTAGCTTAAATAGGGTATTTAGGTCCTGCCTAATACTGATGATCATGTGCTAAGAACAATTAAGTAGGGTTGGTTCGATGACTATCAAGATGATGATCGTATGACTTGTTATTAATAACGAGTAGAAGTTGTATGATGATGATTAGTAGGACTTGCTAGCATTACTATTACTTCCGACAAACTCGCTACTCGCGGTCTCGAGACTTGTAATGTTCTATCTTTGTTCGGTCTTTTGAATTCGGAGACTAATATGATGAATTGTATTCGGAGACTAATCTTCTATTGTATTCGATGAATCTGCTCGTGCTGTGGGGTGCTGTCTATATTCTGTCCAATAATATATTTTGTAACCTGTGCAAAATTCAGAAAAGTAAAAAAACCTAATATTCATACTAATGGCGCATCACCCAACAGTACGCCATTAGTATGCCAGATACTAATGGCGCATGGTGTTCTATACTAATGGCGCACTGCATGGTGCGCCATTAGTAAGAAATACTAGTGGCGTGATACTAATGGCGCACCAGTAGTGCGCCATTAGTAGGCAAAACTGGTGCGCCATTAGTAGCCCTTTTCCTAGTAGTGTAACAAACTCCACCTTGGCGAATATACTCCACCACCCTGGATCTGTCCATGCGTCAAACTTCCATGTACATTGAACTTGAGTTTATCCCATGAGCACTGCTGCTACTCCAAAGACTCCATATGACTCCACCTGCAACTTGTAGTCCCTTCTTTTCTTGACCACAGTCAACACTCGAGCAAAATAAAGTTCCTTGTCACTCTAGTTTGTGATCCCTACTTCCAGAGTATCAGTCCAACGCCATCACACACTGATCACTGACCTGTGTGAAAATGAACAACTCACATATTGGATGTCACACATAAGAGTTACCTGAACTCAACATCGCCGCTCCTTTCTTGACAGTCTGTCTGAAACTTGAAGGAATTTCACCATAGCTTGTAATCATCCCGAGTCAAATTCGCAGTTGTCTCATCACATGTATGACCACCAGAGCCCTGACCCGTCTCCATGTCCCGTGCATACCGCATGCCTCGCCGCTATTACCGCGTCGAGCCTCCACTGTCTTGGTCGAGTCTCAAGGGTCGCAAAACCACACCACTCAACCCCACTGCGGAGTACCATCGATCATCACCGACCGATGACGAGTTTCACGCTTCCATCAGACCACTGGGCTCCAGTCCGAACTGCGTGCCACTCGCTATTCCCCCTTGCTGAATAGGCTTTGATTCCCTGGATCATTACATCGCAGCCCCCTCAATCCAGCTCCACCTTCAACATGACTCCATGGTAGATGATCAGTCCACCCCTTGCGCCCCGTCGACTTCAAGATCTCATGTGCACCGTCTTGGATCAACCCCGCGCCATAGTCTTGTCGAAGCCGCACAAGCCATCGGGCCTGCGCCAGTGTTTCCACGTCCCAGAAGTCGGTCACCATCAACATCACGCACCTATGTCGTCATCGCCGATCTCACCGTCTCCTGTACCAATCGACTTGCGTCGATCCGTCAGACTATCTAGTCTGACCCAGCCGAACTTGTCCGGCTGTATGACACGCTTGAGGCTCCCAAATCGTCTTTCAAGAATTTCCATCTGTCACACGATAATTACATCTTAGCTGACATGATTTTCCGCAACGCCTTCAAGTATCCCTGTTGTGCCAACAAATTTTTCATCCGTGTCTACCATAACCCAAGGATTTCAGTTCCGCGAACTTCTCCACCTCAAACCAGATATCCGTTGATGCCATAGTTCTTTGTACAACTGACTGTGAAAAAATAATCCAAGCTATCAACGCAAAACATCCTCTGGTCTTCTCACATGGCGTAGCTCCTAAGCCCAACTCCAAATGCTAAGCTATTTGCCCAAGTCCCTTGCTAGTTCCCGATGGATGTACCAATGGATTTTGCTTTCTCGATAAGATCTGCTGCCTTGCGCCATACTGAGGACTCGGTCCTCTCTTTTTTTTTGTCCAAACAAATCTCACTTGCACGATTCCTCTGTATGTTCCAGCGGACCAGGACTGCCCGTTGCCTGGGCCTTCCCGGCGCTTCGGCCAGTCCGCACTGCTAGCTAGCTGCTCCAGCGCGCGACTTCCTCGCACCCTCGGATGGGCCTTCTGCCATGGGCCGCCAGCCGGCAATCACGTGTACGCACGATGCCTGACGCTCGCCCGATTGATCACAATCGACCGCCGCACGTCTCGCCTTACGTCTGCCCACGCACGCGTCTCGCTTGTACGCTCGCCCGTCGATCCGCCGACCTATCGCCACACGTCCAACCTGCCGCTGATCCATTGAATCCGTGGGTCTTGTGTTATCAGCCTTTTCCGATCTCGTCGAGAACTACGCCGCAGCCAGCGGCAGTCTCCTCTCGAACTCAATCTTTCCTCTGAATCAATGATCCACAACCTTCGAACAACCTAGCTCATGATACCATTTGTTAGAATAAATCCGAGGCATACCGTTGATCATCCGAGAATCAAGCAACCACACGAGCACGACACCGAGATTTGTTAACGAGGTTCATCGATATGGCTACATCTCCGGGGCCTAACTATGGGCGCTCCTCCTCATGACACCGCTACAATACCGCATCCGGTCGCCCTGGACACCGGCACATGCCGCCGGCTTCCCCCTGCGTTCCAGTGTTATTATGTTGGCATAGGTTACATCGTGTGTCTACCCCCGCTATATATAAGAGGCCTAGGATACAAGTGTCCTATTAGGACACGACTCCACATTCTATATAAACACAATACAACTCATAGTCCAACTATAACCTACCTTGTACATTATATTCGACACAACTCTAACAGAACGTGGCATGCTGCCCCAGGCACCAAAAGTCTCCTCATGCGACGGTCCGTTGTCCTCCGCCTCCAGCGAGTGCCCATGGAGGGTGTTGAACGCATGGGCATGCAAACAGCAAACTGCAGTAGTGCAAAATACCAGGGACGACATGATATTTGAGGAAGAGGACAAAGACTGAAGACAAAGTGAAACAGAGAAAGTAAATCAGCGCAGTTTGTACTTTGTATGCGCAATTACTTGCAAGCGTAGACTTGTATTCGTAATTCGGCCAAACCAGTCGCATTTACTGTGCCAATGATAGTCGCAGGTGCAGCAGATCGCGTGTGGAAGTGGCTCTTCAATCATGTATGCGCTTTGGACTCGAGCTGTCCGAATTTTGAAAAATTAGTTTCCTGCTCGATCTATAATTCTGTTGACCCCATCCTAGCTGTCAGCCTTTGTTAGTCCAGCAGGTACAGCAAGGGAAAGGTAATTTTATAGGTGGAGAAGTAAAATACAGGGGAATGGACGTCTATTCAGCCGGGCAACAGTAAAATCTTACTACAATGATAGTCATGCAGTTCTACTCGTGGAAAAGTCCCAAGTAACTGAAACACTTAACCTTTACAGTGCATCATGTTAAGCTCTCGCGATCAGAAGACCTACGATCAGTACTGCTCGGTTAACTGGGCATGCTAAAGGCGACGTATTCTGAAACAAGACCGAACAGGTAGCTACTGTCTTAGTACGAGATTGCTCTCCAACTTTAAGCGGAGGTAGCTAATACGAAGGGCACTAAGGTGGAACGAGCCCAAACAGTAGTACTATGTTTCCCAATGACTCCTGATCCTACACGAACACAATGTGTAACCATGTAGTGCCTGCAAGATATCTTTGACACAACCAAATAAATTACTTGAGCTGAACCTTGAAAATGATACAGAATACTTATATAGGTGTTCAGCATTCATTCCGTTTCCTCTCTCTCCCAATATATAAGCCAGCTATGCAATGGCCCGCTCTCAGAATTAATGAATAAAACTTCGTGTTATCCGCTAACTCTACACAGGCCAATCCTTACTAACAGTGGCCATTCCCTAACAAACTCTACCACATGTAAATGTACCAGTTACAAACAAGCTCAACTAGTCGTCCTCCTAGCCTAAAAATGAGGGTGAAACTTCTTCATGTTATTTCTTTACTTCAAAAGCGGCCATAAATTTTGCACTTTCCTTAATAGAGAATAACATAGTTGAACAACTCCGCAAGTCCAAAGGCTACTACAAAAGTTACAACAACTTACTCTCATTGTATTCTTTTACCCAAATTTTTGACACCTGCAATCATCGAAATTGAGGCTTCGCTTCTTATGCAGCACATGAGAATGGCCAGCGGCGAGGACTTGTCCGTGAATAACCTTGTATTCCACCCCTTTCAAATCTCCCAAAGTGATCAACAGAAGCACATACGCCGTGGCTTTACGACTACCGCACGAATCATGCACCACATGAGTCCACCAATTTTTCACCTTGTCAATTCTGAACCAAGTGTTATAGCCTGACGGAGAATTCCAGGAAGTTGTAGATACGAAAAAGGGTTTTCCCCCGCTTTATATTATAAAGCACGAACCACAACAACAAAGTATCCGATACAAATGCACACCATACACCCAAGGTAAGATACATGAATGCCGGGCATCAACTCATAACCACAATGACTACAAAGCACCTAGAAGATGAGCAAAACGAATCTGCTTAGAGCCGACGGAGAACACCACCATGACAAGCGGTCGTCCGGGAGGATGGGAAACGGACATGTCGGACCGAGGACCTCAAGACGGTGCATCCAGGAAGGGCATGACCACGAACGTCGCCACCGTCCGACCTGCGAATCGAGTTTTCACGCGGAGTAAGATGGAAGGGGTAGAAGCACCACGACGGAGCCTGCAAGAAGGACACGAAGTCCACGGACACCATCACCGTCGACCAGTACACAAACTGGGTAGGTGATGTATCCCGGTGCTTCACCTCTTCCGCCGCCTCGGTCTGTCAACACCCGCAGCCATGCCGCCCAAGTGGCCATGGTTGCCTGCCCGCATCCGAGCCGCGCAGCCCGCCCACGACCAACGCACGGCTCTCACTGACAGGGTCGCCGCCCCGGTCATGAGACAACCCTGTAGCAACCAAAAGCCATGGCTTTGCTCAGGTCTGTAACCCCAACCACCTCCAGAATTGTCGGCGGCCAGCCTGCCTCGGGAAGGGCCGCAACCATACATCGATCGGGGGAAGGGGAAGGTGGAGAAGTGACCCATGGCCACGACCGATGCCTTGCCGGCTCCAGCTGCCCCCTCCCCTCCCGAAACCGAGTTCCACCCCCGTGTCGAAGGCCCAGGGCACCGGGAGGCATTGGCTCCGCCAGACGCCGAAGAGGGAGGGTGCCCGAGCTGTCGCCGCCGCCGCCCAGAGACGCCACAAGGGGGACCGCCCAAGCTGAGCGCCGCCACCCAGCCGCGAGGGGCCGACTAGGAGGGATTAGCTCACCACCACCGCCGTCGCGCCGCCCCCACCAGAGACCATGGCGAGAGGCCGGCCGCGACCCGGTCAGCCACAACCCGCGGCGCCGGACGTGACACCGAGGCGCTGCCAGAACGCCGCCGCCGACGCCACACCAGCCCACACCACCGCCATGCCATCCGCCGCCCGACGCCACGCCACCATCGCCGGCTTGCTCCGGGGCGCCGCCGCGCCGCCACGCCTGACACCGAGCGCTGCGCCCTGCCCGTGAGATCGGATCCGTGCCAACCCCCACGCGCGGGGGATGAGAAGGCCCCGCCGTTGCTGGCAACGACCGGACTTTGCCCGGCCGCGCCCTTTGGCGATGGCGAGGGAGGAGAGGGGAGGCGGATGGGTGTTCGGCGGCGGAAACTTGGGGCCCTCCCTGGCGCCACGCGGGTGGCGGCGGGGGAGGGAGGGACGGAACCCTGGTGTCCCGTAACACCGAGGGCTCTGCCGGGTAGTGATCAGCGTCTACTTAATTACAAGCATGAACTCTTAAAAACAATTGGGTCGATACATCACGACTAAAGACGCCGAATATAAATAGGCAAAGAGAATAAATTCCGATTAGAAACATAATGCTGCCGATGCTTGTAGAATAATTGACTGCTCTACGCTCCTGCTCGACGTCATCAATATTAACCACCAATTGATGTAAAATCTCACTTGTACTTCCTCCTCCCAGGTTTCATGTTGCATGGCCGATGTATGATGGGTATCCAATTGAAATCGGATTAATTGTTTTAGGAAAAACACATAGGTGCTGCGGGAGCTTCCAAAATAATGAATGGGTTTAACAGCCAGTAAACTGTTTCTAAGATAGGTTTCGATTCAAATGAAATCTCCACAGAAGATACAAAATACAAGAGGAAGTTATCAAAGAAAAACGTGAACTTAAAAGAATAAAAAGAAAAACAGTAGAATAGGAATGTCATAGTCTCTTCGTGAGGTACATGGAGATGCACGTAAAAGTCTAGCTCAGAAATAAAACAAAGGACGCCGATAACGCCCACACGTATGGTGTTAAGGAGTCTGACCACACGTTTTGTATGGTGTCTAAAAAGATCAGTCCACACGCTTACATATGGGCAAAATAAGTAATGCCCACACGCCTCGTTTTTTCCTCCCGGTCCCTCTCACGCGCCTATGTGTGGTCAAAATAGATAACGGCCACACGCCCATACGTCAGGCCTCCTACCTCATGGTCCCGCACGCCCCGCGTGGCAGTCACCACGCGCCCCGCGGTTGCCATGGTGCGGACCCTCTTCCATGTTCGTTTAAGTGCAGTTGCCATGCGCTGAACTACAGTTGTCATGGTTGCTCAACTGCAGTTCCCATCTGAGGTCAAGTGCCAGATGCCATTTTTGACAACTGCAGCTATTGCCATGTATGGTCTAGTTTACTATAATTGCCATGATTTGAAAACTTTAGGGGTTGCCACCTACTAACAGTACGCAGTTGCCATGTATGGTCTAGTTTACTACAGTTGCTATGAGTTGAAAACTTTAGGAGTTGCCACCTACTAACACTAGGCAGTTGCCGTGTAGCGCTACAAAGAGACATGGCAAAATAACTTGTCCGGGTAAAGAGAGAGTTGCCATCTGCTTACAAGCACACCAGGGTAGTTGCCATGTACCCTGCAAAACACATGGCAACTGACATGTTCGGATAAAAGAGAGAGTTGCCATCTGTTTACAAGCACACTAGGGCTGTTGCCATGTACCCTGCAAAACACATGGCAACTGGTAGCTTTGGGTGTGGGAGAGGAGGCGGTCGTGTGGGGGAACTGATAAATGTCCATACACCAGCCCCTGTGCGTGAGTGAAAACTGACGGGTGGGCGAACTGCTAGACACCCACACACCGGTCCTTCCGTGTGATGAAAATGGACGTGTGGGCGACCGGATAAATGACCGCACACTAGCCTAGTCCTACATGACACCACAAACATGCCAAGATTCGTGCAACCACAAACGGACGTGGATGCACGCGTGTCGGCAAGATGCAAACGCCCACACGTATGGGCGTTAGTATCTCCGAAAACAAAAGCATT
Source organism: Triticum urartu (assembly GCF_056163025.1). NCBI lineage: Eukaryota > Viridiplantae > Streptophyta > Magnoliopsida > Poales > Poaceae > Triticum > Triticum urartu. Next base: position 34,027,189 of record NC_141874.1, on the reverse strand, counting down.
TTTGTGCTTTGTGTTTAGATTAAGCGTGTTCTGAATCAGCAACCAGTGGTCTCATGTTCTAACCTTCGTCTTGCAATTTGTTTTGCTGCTATTCCTTGTCTCTCGTGTATTGGCATGTGGGTCCCACTGTACATTGACGTGGCACTATGCTGGGCTGCTATTCCTTCTTTCTTTTGTAGTACTAACAAATACTTGAAGGTAAAAAATGAAAATAATAATGTCGCTTGCGTATAGACTGAAATTTTTATTAATAGTAATTAATAATCCAGTAACTAGGAAAGTAATAAAGTGTAAATGGAAATTTTACCTATACGGACGCACATGCTAATGACGTCCACCCTGGACGCTATTTTGGATAGCATCCATTCACCATCTGGTTGGGTCCAGCCTGCATCCATCTTGTGCCTGTCGCCCACCTTCATCTACTCTCCTACCACGGCCCGCCCTAGCCTCCGGCAAATCCCCGCCGCCCACCTTGCTCGGACCGCCTCCGCCTCCGCCTCGTCCCCCACCTCCTTACGACCGGCTCGGCCTCCGCCTCGTCCCCCGCCTCCTCACGACCGCCCCTCCCTTCGGCTCATCCCCGACGCCCACATCCTCACGGCTGGCTCCGACCTCCTCTTGTCCAAAGGGGGTGGGAGGAGGACGCCACTGTGGCGGCATCAGCAAGTTGGCCGGAGGTGTTCGTCCCTCTCCCTTATCTCCATTGCTTCTCTGTACGCCGTCCCTATCATTGTTGGATCTTCCCAGGGTGCTACACTGTAATTTGTCAGTCATAGAAGGTACGCATTGTGCTATTCCCCAATTAAACAACAGTACTCCGGCCACGCATTCTACTAGCCCCTAATTAGTGATTACAGTGTCGATGCTTTCAAATTAAACTGTACCAGGAGCAAATGCTTTCAAATTACTTCTGACTAAGGATTTACTACTTGTCTCTTATTCTGTCTAATAGATTCATATGAAGTAACATTTATGAAATAATATAAATTAGTTCCTTGTCTTTCATAAAAGGTATTGTGCATCGAACCAAAATATTATAAATTTCGGAACTGTTACGAAATAACATAGTACTTGAGCAGCTGAGCATAATTGATTCCTCTGCTATTTTCTTGTAGCTTTACTGATTACACTGACTGTGTAGGCATAGCTGAAAACATTGGATTGTTTGAGTTTTATTTATCAGTGTAGTATTGTGAAGAATAAATTCAATTGATTGCTTTGATCTTTCACGTCAACATCTTACTCATTGCTTTTATGCCGCAACAGGGTCTTAAAATGGATACACATGGATGTTTCAGTGATTTGCTATGGATGCCTCACAGCCAACACAAAATATCCAAAACTTGGGAAAATGTGAGTATCCTTTAAATTCGCATGTCATCTATTAGACTTAGCGACTAACTAAAGACTAATTGTTGTGTGTATTGATGCAGCCTAACATTTGCTTGAATGTACGGTGTCATCGTGTTGGCATCCCATTTGACCCCCTATGTACATCAGCTTTAGAGAATCTTGGTTTTTATCAGATTCACTACCCGAAGCAGACTTTTTGGTGACGGCCAGGCACCATCGTGACGGGCCCGATGCCTCCTTCAGGAACGTGGGCACGTTCCTGACGTGGACGGTCCGCCGAGAGGAAAGATGGCAACGTTCCTGACGCTCTTCACGATAGCCTTCAGGAAATAGAATAACCTTCAGGAACGAGGTGGCACGTTCGTGTCGGGGCCCAATCCACGTCGCGAATCAGATACGCACCTTCAGGAACGTGTACCTGGCCGTCAGGAAGACACGTTCGCGGGATGCGCTGATATTTTCGCTCGGGAGGCGCTGATTTTTTCGTTTGGGAGAGAAAAGCGCGCGGATATCGGATATTTTCGTCGGATATTTTCGCGTGGCTGTGGTCACGTGTGGAGCGCTTGGTCAAAATCCCTAAAACAGGGTCCGGTCTTCCCCCATCGGTCTGCTCCTCCCACTCCCACGACCAGCGCCGCCGCTTGCCCCCGTGTCCGCCGTCCAGTTCTGATCCGCCGACTCCCTCCCCATCGAGCACCGCCCACATCGCCGTTGAGCACCGACTCCACGCCTCCAGCACAGCCTCCCTCCCCATCTAGCGCGGCCCCCATCGCCGGCGACTTCCAGATCCGCCTCCCTGGCCGGCGAACTTCCAGATCCACCTCCGTCGCCGTGTGGAGGTGGCTCCCTCCCCGACCAGTGAGTGCCCGTCTTCTCCTCCCCCCTCCCCATCTATTGCTGTTCCAAATAATTTACATGTGCTGCAGCAATATGTTCATTGTTTAGTACACTCTTCTTGAGATTAAAACAATGATGTTTTGTTGTTCTTCTGAAAGGATTGAGTGCAACAGCCATGGGGTATTATAGTCGCCATCTGTCTAGGTAGTGTGCTGCGCAATTTTAAGTTTGTGCATACATTAAATCGGGTTGTTCCTCAATTGGTCTCATTGATGAGTTGTGATACATATCTGTATGCGTGTCAATACCTGCAAGCTGTAGGTTATGTCCCCTGTTCAGGAAGGTGCAGTTTACGTATGCATGCTTTATTGTTTTCTCTTCATTGAAGGTCTTACAAAATCAGGAAGTTGTAGCGCTACAAAGGCCAAGTTTGAGAAGTGACATTGCCACACCACAACCCTCTCGATCAAGAAGTCCAATCCAGGCATGTTGGTAAGTTCCACTCATGGAAAGTTTGTTGAAAGAGCATGTTTTCATATGTAGGAAAGAAAGTATGGGCCTGCAGCAGCAACAAACTTGAACACTACAATTATTGTTAATCTGAAATTAAAGCGACATGCTATGTCCATGGTTTCAGAAGAACCCACCACAAAGCATCTTCAAGACGCACATCCAGTATATTGGAAGGAACGTCATCTCGGTCTTCAAAGTTATGTTCCTGGTACTTCTTCATAGTTGCAGTCTGCACTTGGCACCAAGAAAAGACCTTTTCATTTGTTTGGTGACTAATAGCATGTGTGTCATGAGCTGGAGTTTACCTTTGTGTTTGAAAACTTGTATACATATATTACAGTTTTGCCTTTCACCATTGTTCATTGAAATATGCTATATTCTTTTCCATTGTAGGTGAATTGATCCTTCCCAGCCCAAGAGGATGCCGGTACTCCGCTGGCAGATCCTTCCCATGCTGAAGGCCATGTTCATGCTACTCATCTGGATGAGCATGGTTCTACCCCAAGACAGGATATATACCATTTGTTGCACTACAGTTGGTATATAGCAAGATGGATAAGAAATACCCAAGAGCTTCTTCCTTTTCAAGATTAGAAGATGGAAGATAGTGATACAGTAAGTTGTTGTTATGATCCCCAATTCCTCTATGCACAAACTTGACAATGGTTGTGATCATGTTACTTCTATGGTTAGCAAAGTAAACTGCAGCTGAATTATACAAGTAGAGCAATGTAGTATAGTGCATGTAAGATTGTGGTGTCATCAAAACAGGGATGCATCAAACTAGTTCATGTGTTAATAATTTATGATATGAAACAATCTATTTAATCAGTGCCTGTGTATTTCAATTAGTGGTTGCTGCTTGCTTATGTGCTGCTCTGTTTCTTTCTGTGTAAATGTGGTGCTAGTTCTGTCCTTGTAGTGTAGTGCCAGTGCAGTGCACAACTGCATATATATGTCTTTTACACATGTTTGCTCTGACTGTGCTATAGGTCTTGTTGATGATTTGCACATAAACCTAACTGTTTGTCGCACTATAGATGCTATATAGCAAGCTGGAATGGTTTCGAATGTGCATGGTATTGACATTTTATTCATGTATTAAAATATTTGACAACCTCAACAAGTAGAGGAGCAAGTTCAAGTACGAAAGGTGCATGGTCTTGGCTTTCAGTTTGGATTGGATTATAAACATTTATTTTATTTCCTTTTCTTCCTTGTACGTTATGTTCCTGTTAGCTCTTCATAAGTGCAGCCTACACTTAGCTTTAATAAAAGACTTCTTCACTTGCTTGGTGGATAACAACATGTGTGTGTCGTGAACTGAAGTTTCCTTTTGGTTTGTAAACTTGTTCATGCTGCCCAAGTGTTTGTGTATTTCAGTTAGTGGTTGCTGCCTTCTTAAGTGACTGTGTACTGCAACCATGTAGTCAGTATAACTTAGTTCATGATTTAAGTTGTCATACAAAATTAAATATGTTCTCTGTACATGTTAGCTTATAATTTTAGGAAATGATTCACTATGACTGGTGAGATCCATTTATAGATCATTTAGAGTTTCTAATTTCTATTCCAGTCAGTTTTCATTAATGTGTTCTTGCGACAAAAAAACATTGTCTTAAACTCTTAATATTATATCTAAGGACTGCATTTATGAGTATGTCTCCAGTTATTCTAATTTCCTTCATGAATACAGCTTCTGAGAAGAAATCGTTCCAGGTACTGGGCGTAGTGGTGATGGAGACATAGACTTGTAAGACCCTTGGGTGGGCGAACGCCCTTGAGCACCTCCACTTGAACTTCTGGTGAGCAAGTCTGTAAGGAACCACCCCAGGACAGTTCCAGTCATATTAGTCTTTTCTTATCAGCTAGCTTTGCATCGTCTGCTTCCTTCTTGTTTTTGACATATTCAAGATGATGAATTTTCAGATTACCTTGCAGCTTGTTTAGGCTCCCCAACTGTTTTAGCTCATGCCCATGTTTTGTCCTTACTTGAGATACAGCAAGTTCTTGTAGTAATGTTAAACTACCGATGTTCGGAACTTGCATTGCAAAGCTATAAATATGACGCTTACTGCTAGTTTTCTACATGTAGTGCTAGTTCTGTACATGCAGTTTAGTGCTTGTCATACTTAGATTTTTCCTATGAAGTGATGATTTTTTTTGCTACCACGTAAAGTTGTGAAGGTGGTTGGTCATGACAAATTTTCATTTGCCATGAAAACTATGGGTATAGGGCATTGGATGGCAATCATTTAATTTTTCTTGCCTTTTTTTAATTATGTTCATGTTACATTTAATTGCAGCCTATACTTGGCAATAAGAAAAGTCATGAGCTGTAGTTTACCTTTTGGTTTGAAAGCTTGTACATATCACAGTTTTGCCTTTCACCGTTGTTCATTAAAATCTCCTATATTTTTCTATTGTATAGGTGAATGGAACATTCCAAGCCCAAGGGAATGCACTCCATTAACAGAATCTTCCCATGATGGAAGACCATCCTCATGCTACTCATGTGGATGAGCATAGTTCTACTCCAACATTTAGAAATTCCAGTAGTATAATTAGTTGTTAATATTGTGAAATAGGGTGCAGGTAGGCTTTCTTTGTCAATTGCTTCTCTTGGCAATTTAGGAATCAACCAGTATGCGTGTTTCGTATTTGGTGACACCTCCTGTTAAGTTAAGGCTCCATGAATCATGACTTGGATATGAATATGTAGATCTTGTGAATAACGAGATTTAAATAAATTGGATGGGTACATTGTGACCTAGGAATTGGATGTGATTTTAAACCGGGTTATATGATCTTTGTGTATGCATGAATGTGAAATGATTTGGCATGTGGCTGTGAATATATATACCGCTTTCCAATAATATTTTTATTTGCTCTTGGTTCATTCCTGAGGACCGTTTTAATTCTTTCCTGACGAAGCCAGCCGTCATGGATATGTAGAGCTCATTCCTGAAGGTATGGTCCTGAGTGCCACTAGCTGTCAGGAAACAGAACATGTTCCCGACGGCCAGTTTTCTGACGGTATCTCCTGACGGTACGGCCGTCAGGAATATGAATTTGGGTGGCTCCAGGCACTGGTCAGGAAAACGCCGTCAGGAAAATCTATTCGTGACGGGTACCGTCAGGAACGGCTATCTTTCCTGACAAGCTGTTGCTGACGGGAGTTCCCTGACGGTGGGGTATCATTCCTGACAAAATCGGTTCGTTCCTGACGGATTTTGGCCGTCAGGAAAAAGTCAGTTTGGGGTAGTGATTGCTAAGATGAGGAAAATCAATGTCGACAAATATTTGATATCGGCATTGGTGGAGCGTTGGAGGCCCGAGACAAACAGTTTTCACCTACCTGTAGGAGAAATGACCATTACGTTGCAAGATGTCAGTTGTTTGTGGGGGTTGCCTATTGTCGGTGTCAAAACCGGCGGATCTCGGGTGGGGGGTTCCGAACTGTGCGTCTAGGCTGGATGGTAACAGAAGACGAGGGACACAATGTTTTACTCAGGTTCGGGCCCTCTTGATGGAGGTAAAACCCTACGTCCTGCTTGATTAATATTGATGATATGGGTAGTACAAGAGTAGATCTACCACGAGATCAAGGAGGCTAAACCCTAAAAGCTAGCCTATGGTATGATTGTTGTATGATGAAGTTGTCCTACGGACTAAAACCCTCTGGTTTATATAGACACCGGAGAGGGTTAGGGTTACACAAAGTCGGTTACAATGGTAGGAGATCTTGAATATTCGCATCGCCAAGCTTGCCTTCCACGCCAAGGAAAGTCCCATCCGGACACGGGACGGAGTCTTCAATCTTGTATCTTCATAGTCCTGGAGTTCGGCTGAAGATATGGTCCGGCTACCCGAACACCCCCTAATCCAGGACTCCCTCAGTAGCCCCTGAACCAGGCTTCAATGACGACGAGTCCGGCGCGCAGATTGTCTTCGGCATTGCAAGGCGGTTTCCTCCTCCAAATTCTTCATAAAAGTTTGTAAACACCAAGAGTAGTGTCCGGCTCTGCAAAATAAGCTTCCATGTATTGCCATAGAGAGAATAATATTAACACCAATCTAATCTGCTGACGTATTCCGCAGCGTGACATCACACTACGGCCAAGCCCTTATTCGAATCATTTTCACTTCTCCACCTCGGCGTGTTTTGCGAGGCGGTTTCCTTGGCACGTCTTGTTAAAGCGGAGATCGTGTCCCCTTTGTTTCGTTAATACGGACGTGGGTAACCCAACCGCGCCACTTATCACGGCGCTTGGGAGGCAAGCGAGTTTTACTAGGCTGGTGGTGACGCATAGTCGCATCCGCCCATATAAGGGGATAAGGATCCACCTTTTTACCTACGCCTTCTTCCTCCTTTGCCTATCCATCGTCTGCGCACCCGAGCTCCAGCGCCCAAGCCCGCACTTCCTACCTCAACCCTCTCCAACAATGACCGGAGCGGGAGGCAAGTGGATGGTCTCCTCCATCACGGAGGGCCATGTCAAAAGGTTAAGGAAGGCCGGATACTTGTCCAAAGACATCGCGCACCGGCTTCCTGAGGAGGGGCAGCTTCTCCCCACCCCAAGGCCCCATGAGAGGGTAGTATTTCTACCCCACTTCCTCCACGGACTGGGTTTTCCTCTCCACCCATTTGTCCGCGGGCTCATGTTCTACTATGGTCTAGATTTCCACGATCTGGCCCCAAACTTCATCCTCAATATCTCGGCGTTTATCGTCGTGTGCAAGGCTTTCCTCTGCATTCGCCCCCATTTTGGCCTCTGGCTCAAGACCTTCAACGTCAAGCCAAAGGTGGTGCGCGGCAACCAGGCGGAGTGCGGAGGTGCCATGGCGGGCAAAATTGCCAATGTCCTATGGCTCGAGGGCTCCTTTGTGGAGACCTTGAAGGGGTGACAATCAGGGTGGTTTTACATCACCGAGCCACGTGATCCGAAGTGGATCGCAGCCCCTGAATTCCGATCCGGACCCCCTACGCGGCTCACGTCCTGGAAGGAGACGAGCTTGTCGTGGGGCGACGAAGAAGAGTTGACCGGACTGCAAAAATGCATCCAGTCCCTGGTGAACAAGCAGCTCAAGCTTGTCAACGTAATCCAGGTCATGCTCGTCCGCCGGATCCTTCTATGTCAAGAACGGGACTTCAATTTGTGGGAGTTCAACCCGGCGCAGCACCGAACTCTAAGCAGGCTCTTCGACACGACGTATGAAGATGTCTGGAGGGGGCTAACCAAAGGCGCTGAGGCTCCCACATCCGCCTCCGAAGACCGTGGATTCAGCTCGCAGCGTCCTGCTGGCGAGGTAAGATATTTCCACCTTTTACAGGATGTTAAGTTTTTCATAGTTTGACTCTATGCGGGATCTAAACTCCCTCACCTTTGACAGGATTGGCGGGAGAAGTCCGGACAGATTAACTGTCCGGCTCCCTTTGCCCGAAGACCCAGCCCCTGCTCTCCTAGAGAAGCTGCTGGTTCCGGCACCTTATGTGGTGCCGGAGAAGAAGGCCAAGAATAAGAAGGCCACGGGGACTGGAAAGATTTCCCAGCATATGGTGGTGTCGGACTCGTCGTCCGACGAGTCCGAGACGCACTCCTCCCGTGAAGACGAGGAGGAGGAAGAAGAAACCTCTCCCCCTCCAGCGGGGGGAGGTAAGAAGAGGAAGGCCGCCCCAGTAGGGGATGCCGAGGGGTCCAAGAAGAGGAAAACCCCTCCGCAGGACTACGTCCCCGACGCCGTCCGGGAACGAAGAGGAGTGGCCGGACAGGGCCAAGCGTCCGGCGAGATCGTAAGTGTTCGGATACCAGAGTAACTCGTGATATTCCTTTTGTTGCACAGCTTTCCCTAATGTCGGATATAATCATGCAGTCCGCCCAAGGACGGGCTCGACGAGTCGTCGAGCGGCTCCCTGGATTCATCGGACGTGAATTCAGTTCCACCTGCTGCTTCCCCCTGTGCTGCGGATGACGCCGAAGTGGCGTCGCGACAAGCTCCAGGGCGAGAGGAGGTGGTCCAGGAGGAGCCGCGAGGCGACCTCCCGGACTCCAGGAGTGAAGGGGACAAGACCCCCCTGGGCTCCAAGTCCGGCTTTAAGCCGGACACTGCGCTGGAATCATCAACGGTTCCGGACTGCGGTAGGCGAACCCCTGCCAAGAGGAGCAAGCCTACTGAGCCGGCGTCCCCCGTCCAACCGGAGGCGCCGGACAATCTGCTGGAGGAGCTTAAGGGCGCCTCCATCGACGAGGAGCACCGTGCCATCATGAGTACGGTGGTACAGAAGGTTCGGTCCGCCAAAAGCGGACTGACTGAAGCTTGTGCTAGCCTTCTAACAGGCTTTGAGGTAAGTAAAAATATGTAAAAATATTACCGTATAGACAGTAGCCCCTGATGCTCAGTTTGGCGTTCGGAAAGAAAAGCCGAATAGATGATCTATTAAATATCGCAGGAGTCTAACTAAAAAGAAGTCAATATACGTATGCAGGCTTCGCTGCTGGCCACCGCCGCACCGACTGCGGAGGTGGGTGCCCTGAAGCAGGGCCTCGAGCGGACCGAGCAAGAGCTCGGCCTTGCCAAACGGCAGCTCGAGGAGAAAGAAGGTAAGAGATACCTTATAGAAAAAATGCCTATAGGAAGGCGCAATTGCAAAAAATGACAGGAGTATACTGCTTATTGTAGGGGCCACAACTGAGGTGGCGACCCTCAAGCAGACGCTCTCCGAGGCCGAGAAGAAAGCGGCCACAGAGCACGCCGAGCGGGAGAAATTTGAGGCGCAGGTCAGCGAGGTGCGGCAAGAGCTTCAGGTTCTCATGCAAAAACATGAGAGTTTGGAGCTCGACTCGAAGACGCGAGCGTCCGAGCTTGCTGCGGCCCTTAAAACTGCCAAATCTGCCAAGGCCGAAGCCCAGAAGGCCCTCCAGGAATTGGATGCGGTGAAAAAGATAGCGGCAGGTAAGGCATTATATATGCAAAGCAGACATATAAAAGTAAACTACTTGTTACTTACCCGAATCCGGAGCTCTCCAGGGGCATTCGCAGATCTTCCCTGCGGCGTATCCGATGCCGCCGCATTCTACCGAGACGAGGAAGGCATCTCGACGGAGAAGGTGTTCTGGTCTCAGTACGCTGAGGCCGGACACCCTGTGCCCTTGAGCGATCAGCTGAAGCAGCTGGTCGAGCTCCACAAGCCGGCCGAACAGACCCTGAAGGGCTTCACAGTTCGGCTGTGGCCTGGAGAGGCCCTGCCTGGGAGCTACTTTGGATTGGTGCGGCGACTGGTGGAGGCTTGTCCAAGGCTTGAGGTCATCAAGCGCTCCGTCTGCATCGAAGGTGCCCGTAGGGCCCTTGCCCGTGCAAAGGTGCACTGGGGTAAGCTGGACGGTGAGAAGCTTGTGAAGGACGGGCCACCGCTGGGGAAGGAGCATCGCAAGCCCGAGAACTATTACAAGGATGTTCTTGCTGGTGCCCGCCTTGTGGCGGATGAATGTACCAAGGATGTAATTTTTGAATGAACTCGCTCGTGTTATCCTGTGCGCTGAAAACTTGTTCATATGCGCTAAGCAATGCTTGAATTTAAAATATTACTTTCTGTGCGGCCGTTTATCAAAAAATTGAGAGATGGCCAGTCGTCGGATTCTTCCCCCATGCCACTAGTGCTGGGGTGTTCGGGATAAACCTGAGCGCTCTTTTTCCCATGATTGGGTCCGTCGAGGGAGGCGGTCAGCACAACGAACAAGGCAATCGGACTATAATGGTTGAACACTCTCACTTAGCCATAGAACTCTATAATTTTAAATTTCGGCGAAGCCCCTAGTATTCGGAAGACCGAGTTCGGGGCGCTATCCACGCCTTGGCCGGACAAAGCCGGTTCCTCGCTCGAAGCGGCATAAGCCTTTAAGGACTCGAAAAACCTCTCGAACAGCGACCGGTCTCTGGCCTCATCATGACAGTCAGTTTTAGCTTTCTCCACTGAGGTGCTCGGCCCAGCTCAACTGGGGCACAATCGCAGTGGTTCTCCTAGTGCTACCTTAGCCGATATAGCGGAACGTAAGGCACCAAAACAAAGGAGCCGGGCAAACCCAACTATTGACCCAAATCATGATTCGGAGCCAATGCATATAGTGCTATAAGTTCGGGGTGCCGCACTTGTGAAAGTGGATGGACTTCTCACGCCATATTGATGGGTACTGAAGCCCCTGGCGTATTTTGCCGTACCACAGTGTACGGATGCAGCATGTTATTAACAAACATATATATAAAAAGAGGGTAATGCAAGAAATAGACAAAAAGCTATGCATTGTTTATAGAAAGGCTACTATGAAAGCGGAACGATACAAATAGTGCGATAAGCAAAATAAATTGGACTATTTAACATGTCCTGGCCAGTGGCAGGCCGCGGAATTGTATTAAAAAACAGGTATACTGCTCGCAATAGAGACCACCTGGGAGTTCCATAATGCGGCGTAGCTTGTCTGCTTCCCTGGATCTTGCATCGTTTGTGCGGCAGTTGAATTGCCGAACGGGTCGTCCGAAGTATGGAGTCCTGAGAGTAAGAGAAAAAAAGAAGGAATCCGGCAGCCCCTGGTGCGGTTTAAGACGTATTTCGGGCGTGCCGTGATAGTGCCCCTTCCCCTGTGCCCATGGTATTTCAAGAGCGTAGTTATGTACGCGAAGCGCTGGTTTCGCTATATCGCGAGGGCTAGGGTTGGGGCCGCATTGCTACGCTAGCTCGGAACGTGCCAGGCGGTCTTGTTGTAGGGTACTCCGGGCGCGCTTGACAGTGTCCGGCTTTTTGAAGGCCGAACTGGAGAACTGCCTAGAGAGGCTGCTTTGTACTTCTGCCGCGAGCGCTGCCGTGTGCTCCTCCGTTCGGAGGGAGCGTTCAGTGTTCCCATTGACCGTGATTACTCCTCTAGGGCCTGGCATCTTGAGCTTGAGGTATGCATTGTTGGGTTTCGTAGTAATTTCAAAAAAATTCCTACGCACATGCAAGATCATGGTGATGCATAGCAACGAGAGGGGGAGAGTGTGATCTACGTACCCTTGTAGATCGACAACGGAAGAGTTAACTTGGTTGATGTAGTTGTACGTCTTCACGGCTCGACCGATCAAGCACCGAAACTACGGCACCTCCGAGTTCTAGCACACGTTCAGCTCGATGACGATCCCTGGACTCCGGTCCAGCAAAGTGTCGGGGAAGAGTTCCGTCAGCATAACGGCGTGGTGACGATCTTGATGTACTACCGTTGCAGCGCTTCGCCTAAGCACCGCTACAATATTATCGAGGACTATGGTGGAAGGGGGCACCGCACACGGCTAAGAATATGATCATGTGGATCAACTTGTGTTCCTAGGGGTGCCCCTTGCCTCCGTATATAAAGGCTCAAAGGGGGGGGAGGCGGCCGGCCAAGAGGAGGCGCGCCAGGAGGAGTCCTACTCCCTCCGGGAGTAGGACTCCTCCCTTTTCCTAGTTGGAATAGGATTCGCGGAGGGGGGAAAGAGGAGAGAGAGGAGGAAGGGGGGCCGGCCCCCTCTCCTTGTCCTATTCGGACCAAGGGGGGGAGGGGCGCGCAGCCCATCTCTGGCCACCTCTCCTCTCTTCCACTAAGGCCCACTAAGGCCCATATATCTCCCGGGGGGTTCTGGTAACCTCCCGGTACTCCGGTAAAATCCCGATTTCACCCGGAACACTTCCGATATCCAAACATAGGCTTCCAATATATCAATCTTTATGTATTGACCATTTCGAGACTCCTCGTCATGTCCGTGATCACATCCGGGACTCTGAACAAACTTCGGTACATCAAAATGCATAAACTCATAATATAACTGTCATCGTAACCTTAAGCGTGCGGATCCTACGGGTTCGAGAACAATGTAGACATGACCGAGACACGTCTCCGGTCAATAACCAATAGCGGAACCTGGATGCTCATATTGGCTCCTACATATTCTACGAAGATCTTTTATCGGTCAGACCGCATAACAATATACGTTGTTCCCTTTGTCATCAGTATGTTACTTGCCCAAGATTCGATCATCCGTATCCCATACCTAGTTCAATCTAGTTACCGGCAAGTCTCTTTACTCGTTCCATAATACATCATCCCGCAACTAACTCATTAGTTGCAATGCTTGCAAGGCTTCAGTGATGTGCATTACCGAGAGGGCCCAGAGATACCTCTCCGACAATCGGAGTGACAAATCCTAATCTCGAAATACGCCAACCCAACATGTACCTTTGGAGACACCTGTAGAGCTCCTTTATAATCACCCAGTTACGTTGTGACGTTTGGTAGCACACAAAGTGTTCCTCCGGCAAACGGGAGTTGCATAATCTCATAGTCATAGGAACATGTATAAGTCATGAAGAAAGCAACAGCAACATACTAAATGATCGGGTGCTAAGCTAATGGAATGGGTCATGTCAATCAGATCATTCAACTAATGATGTGATCCCGTTAATCAAATGACAACTCTTTGTCCATGGTTAGGAAACATAACCATCTTTGATTAACAAGCTAGTCAAGTAGAGGCATACTAGTGACACTCTGTTTGTCTATGTATTCACACATGTATTATGTTTCCGGTTAATACAATTCTAGCATGAATAATAAACTTTTATCATGATATAAGGAAATAAATAATAACTTTATTATTGCCTCTAGGGCATATTTCCTTTAGTCTCCCACTTGCACTAGAGTCAATAATCTAGATTATACTGTAATGATTCTAACACCCATGGAGCCTTGGTGCTGATCATGTTTTGCTCGTGGAAGAGGCTTAGTCAACGGGTCTGCTACATTCAAATCCGTATGTATCCTGCAAATCTCTATGTCTCCCACCTGGACTAGATCCCAGATAGAATTGAAGCGTCTTTTGATGTGCTTGGTTCTTTTGTGAAATCTGGATTCCTTCGCCATGGCAACTGCACCAGTATTGTCACAAAAGATTTTCATTGGACCCGATGCACTAGGTATGACACCTAGATCGGATATGAATTCCTTCATCCAGACTCCTTCGTTTGCTGCTTCTGAAGCAGCTATGTACTCTGCTTCACATGTAGATCCCGCCATGACGCTTTGTTTAGAACTGCACCAACTGACAGCTCCACCGTTTAATGTAAACACGTATCCGGTTTGTGATTTAGAATCGTCCGGATCAGTGTCAAAGCTTGCATCAACGTAACCGTTTACGATGAGCTCTTTGTCACCTCCATATACAAGAAACATATCCTTAGTCCTTTTAAGGTACTTCAGGATGTTCTTGACCGCTGTCCAGTGATCCACTCCTGGATTACTTTGGTACCTCCCTGCTAGACTTATAGCAAGGCACACATCAGGTCTGGTACACAGCATTGCATACATGATAGAGCCTATGGCTGAAGCATAGGGAACATCTTTCATTTTCTCTCTATCTTCTGCGGTGGTCGGGCATTGAGTCTGACTCAACTTCACACCTTGTAACACAGGCAAGAACCCTTTCTTTGCTTGATCCATTTTGAACTTCTTCAAAACTTTGTCAAGGTATGTGCTTTGTGAAAGTCCAATTAAGCGTCTTGATCTATCTCTATAGATCTTAATGCCTAATATGTAAGCAGCTTCACCGAGGTCTTTCATTGAAAAACTCTTATTCAAGTATCCCTTTATGCTATCCCGAAATTCTATATCATTTCCAATCAGTAATATGTCACTAGTAGAAAACAGGGCTATGGTCCAGGCCGGCTCAGCCCATTAGTCCCGGTTCAGTCTAGAACCGGGACCAATGTGGGCATTGGTCCCGGTTCGTGAGCCCACGGGGCCGGCCGGGCCATGTGGGCCATTGGTCCCGGTTCGTCTGGACCTTTTGGTCCCGGTTGGTGGGACGAACCGGGACCAATGGGCCTCGCTCCTAGCCCACCACCATTGGTCCCGGTTGGTGGCTTGAACCGGGACCAAAGGCTTCCCTTTAGTCCCGGTTCATGTCATCAACCGGGACCAATGAGGTGCCTATATATACCCCCTCGCGCAAGAGCAGAGCACAGTGCTCTGTTTTTCTGGCCGAGGGGGAGAGGGCTTTGTGGTGCTCTAGCTCACCTCCTATGCACATGAGGTGTTCGATGGAATGCCCGAGCCACACTACTTAAGCTTTCTCCTCTCGAAGCTCGACCTCCAAGCTCCATTTTCCTCGAGATTTGTCTAGATTTAGCGGTCCGTCACGCCCCGTCCCCGTCTTCACCGCCGTCGATCACCCGCGCCGATCTCATCACCGACACCACCGTGGTGAGGCTCTTGTTCTTATCTTCTTTCTGAAAGAAAAAATATTCTTACTTGTATGTTTAGATAGATACTTGTATCATTTTCTTACATTTATTATTGCATCTTATATAGTGCGATGGTTTTGGTATCCGCCCCCGTCGGCCCCCGTCCTGTCTATGATTCGGATTTGGTATGTATATTATCTTTATAACTATTGGTTCATTTATTGTTTATGAAAATTATGCCGACCAACATGACATAGATTTTATTTATCTAGGATGTATGTGAATCGGAAATGCCAACCGACCCTATTGTCGAGAGGTTAAATTTAGTTGAAGAAGAAAACAATTTGTTGAAGGAAAAAATAAAAAAAATTGAGGAGGAGAAGATGATATTGGAGTTGCATGTTGCGGATGTCGTCGATGATCACAAGATCAAGATGGATGCAATGCGCTTGAAGATTAGAAAGATTAGAAAATATGCCATTCATACCGAGGCTTGGTATCATTATGCCGTTGGATCAATTGTTACCTTGGTTGCGATTATGATCGCATTTGTTTTCGCATTGAAATGTTTTACATAGTTTCAATGTATGGTTTAATTAATTAGATGCTTTGGAGAGCTATATGTTGTTAGATGAGAACTATGTATGCACTTTGGTTTTAATGTGATGGTGAACTTCTATTAATTTGGACACTTAATTATATATAATGCACGCAGATGAACCGGCAATGGATGTACGGTGACAGACACACCCGCGAGTACATTAAGGGCGTGCATGAGTTTCTCTATGCGGCTGAGGCAAACAAGCAGAATGGTTTTATGTGTTGTCCATGCACTGAATGTGGGAATACGAGGTCTTACTCTAACCGGAAAATCCTTCACTCCCACCTGCTTTACAAGGGTTTCATGCCACACTATAATGTTTGGACGAGGCACGGAGAAATAGGGGTTATGATGGAAGACGACGAAGAAGAAGAGTACGATGACAACTATGTGCCCCCTGAATACGGTGATGCTGCAATGGGGGGAGCTGGCGAAGATCAAGAGGAACCAGACGATGTGCCCAATGATGCTGCCATGGGTGAAGCTGCTGAAGATCAAGAGGAACCAGACGATTTGCCCGATGATGATGATCTCCGCCGGGTCATTGTCGATGCAAGGACGCAATGCATTAGTCAAAAGGAGAAGCTGAAGTTCGATCGCATGTTAGAGGATCACAAAAAAGGGTTATACCCCAATTGCGAAGATGGCAACACAAAGCTCGTTACCGTACTGGAATTGCTGCAGTGGAAGGCAGAGAATGCTGTGGCTGACAAAGGATTTGAGAAGCTACTGAAAATATTGAAGAAGCTTCCAAAGGATAACGAATTGCCCGATAGTACATACGCAGCAAAGAAGGTCGTATGCCCTCTAGGATTGGAGGTGGAGAAGATACATGCATGCCCTAATGACTGCATCCTCTACCGCGGTGCATACAAGGATCTGAACGCATGCCCGGTATGCGGTGCGTTGCGGTATAAGATCAGACGAGATGACCCTGGTGATGTTGACGGCGAGCCCCTCAGGAAGAGGGTTCCTGCGAAGGTGATGTGGTATGCTCTTATAATACCACGGTTGAAACGTCTGTTCAGAAACGAAGAGCATGCCAAGTTGATGCGATGGCACAGTGAGAACCGAAAGAAAGATGGGAAGTTGAGAGCACCCGCTGACGGGTCGCAGTGGAGAAAAATCGAGAGAAAGTATTGGGATGAGTTTGCAAAGGACCCAAGGAATGTATGGTTTGCTTTAAGCGCGGATGGCATTAATCCTTTCGGGGAGCAGAGCAGCAATCACAACACCTGGCCCGTGACTCTATGTATGTATAACCTTCCTCCTTGGATGTGCATGAAGCGGAAGTTCATTATGATGCCAGTTCTCATCCAAGGCCCTAAGCAACCCGGCAACGAAATTGATGTGTACCTAAGGCCATTAGTTGAAGAACTTTTACAGCTGTGGAATGGAAATGGTGTATGTATGTGGGATGAGCACAGACAGGAGGAATTTAACCTTAAGGCGTTGCTGTTCGTGACCATCAACGATTGGCCCACTCTCAATAACCTTTCAGGACAGACAAACAAAGGATACCACGCATGCACGCACTGTTTAGACGGACAAATGCAGGAAGAATGTGTACCTGGGCCATCGTCGATTTCTTCCGACCAACCATCAATGTCGAAAGAAAGGCAAGCATTTCAAAGGCGAGGCAGATCACCGGAAGAAGCCCGCCATGCGCACCGGTGATCACGTGCTTGCTATGGTCAATGATTTACACTACGTAATCTTTGGAAAGGGTCTCGGTGGACTAGATGTTCCGAATGACGCTGAGGGACACGCACCCATGTGGAAGAAGAAATCTATATTCTGGGACCTACCCTACTGGAAAGACCTAGAGGTCCGCTCCTCAATCGACGTGATGCACGTGACGAAGAACCTTTGCGTGAACCTGCTAGGCTTCTTGGGCGTGTATGGGAAGACAAAAGATACACCTGAGGCACGAGAGGACCTGCAACGTTTGCACAAAAAAGACGGCATGCCTCCGAAGCAGTATAAAGGTCCTGCCAGCTACGCTCTTACGAAAGAAGAGAAAGAAATCTTCTTTGAATGCCTGCTCAGTATGAAGGTCACGACTGGCTTCTCGTCGAATATAAAGGGAATAATAAATATGCCATAGAAAAAGTTTCAGAACCTAAAGTCTCATGACTGCCACGTGATTATGACGCAACTGCTTCCGGTTGCATTGAGGGGGCTTCTACCGGAAAACGTCCGATTAGCCATTGTGAAGCTATGTGCATTCCTCAATGCAATCTCTTAGAAGGTGATCGATCCAGAAATCCTACCAAGGCTAAGGAGTGATGTGGCGCAATGTCTTGTCAGTTTCGAGCTGGTGTTCCCACCATCCTTCTTCAATATCATGACGCACGTCCTAGTTCATCTAGTCGACGAGATTGTCATCCTGGGGCCCGTATTTCTACACAATATGTTCCCCTTTGAGAGGTTCATGGGAGTCCTAAAGAAATATGTCCATAACCGCGCTAGGCCAGAAGGAAGCATCTCCATGGGCCATCAAATAGAGGATGTTATCGGGTTTTGTGTTGACTTCATTCCTGGCCTTAACAAGATAGGTCTCCCTAAATCGCGGTATGAGGGGAGACTGACTGGAAAAGGCACTCTTGGAAGAGACTCAATAATATGCAGGGACGGATATTCTTGGTCTCAAGCACACTACACAGTTCTACAGAACTCTACCTTGGTGACCCCGTATGTCGATGAACACAAGAACAGTCTGCGCTCCAAACACCCGGAGCAGTGCGATGACTGGATTACATGTGAACACATCAGGACTTTCAGCAGTTGGTTGGAAACACGTCTCAGAGGTGACAACACTATTTGTGATGAGTTGTACTTGTTGTCCAGGGGACCATCTTTGACTGTATTGACTTACAAAGGATACGAGATAAATGGGAATACATTTTACACGATCGCCCAAGATCAAAAGAGCACCAACCAAAACAGCGGTGTCCGCTTTGATGCAGCAATCGAGAGCGGAAAGGACACATATTATGGTTACATAGTGGACATATGGGAACTTGACTACGGACCTGATTTTAAGGTCCCTTTGTTTAAGTGCAAATGGGTCAATCTGTTAGGCGGCGGGGTATAGGTAGACCCACAGTACGGAATGACGATAATGGATCTGAAAAATCTTGGGTACACTGACGAACCGTTCGTCCTAGCCAATGATGTGGCACAGTTTATCTATGTGAAGGACATGTCTACCAAACCGAGAAAAAGAAAAGATAAGGAAGCGAATACATCATACGATGAGCCAAAGCGCCACATAGTTCTTTCAGGAAAAAGGGACATCCTGGGAGTGGACGGCAAGACAGACATGTCTGAAGATTATGAAAAGTTTCATGAAATTCCTCCCTTCAATGTCAAGGCTGACCCAAGCATCCTGATAAACAATGAAGATTATCCATGGTTACGGCGCAATAAGCAAATGACACAAGCGAAGAAAAAGTGAAGACTTTCTCCCGCAACTATTATGATGGTACCATGCCAAATTTGTAACAGACGAACATGCTACCATTGTCCGTTTTATACATGCACATGCTATGTGGGTGAAATTATGATACCATGCCAACTTTCAACCTTTTCAGAGTTCATTTTGAAATGCTTTCCAATTTCAGAGTCATTTAGCTCCAATAATGAATTAATAGCAAACAGAATGAACTACAAAACTTTTATGAAAATAAAAACAATCAATTAAAATATTATGTTATGATGAACTAAAATAAAACTATAATATTCTTCAATAGCAAAAAGAATATAATTTTTGTGACCTAAAATCAAACTATAAGTATTTAATTGTAAGTATAAATAAAAAATAAATAGCAAAGAAGAAAAAAAATTCTATTTTTATAGTAAAGTTATTCATAAACTAGTGATTCACACAAATTTTATAAAATTCAAATTTAAACTATTCAAAATTTTAAAACTAATGGCACTAACAGAAAGTTTATAATTTTTGTGACCTAAAATCAAAAAGAAATCACTAAAAAACTATAAGTATTTAATTGTAAGTATAAATAAAAAATAAATAGAAAAAAAATTCTATTTTTATAGTAAAGTTATTCATAAACTAGTGATTCACACAAATTTTTAAAAATTCAAATTTAAACTATTCAAAATTTAAAACTAATGGCACTAACAGAAAGTTTATAATTTTTGTGACCTAAAAGCAAAAAGAAATCACTAAAAAACTGTAAGTATTTAGTTTTAAGTAGAAATAAAAAAATAAAAAACCAAAAAAATGTAGAAATAAAAAAGAAAAAACCAAAAAAATGCCACCTACTGGGCCTCCACGGCCTGAATACGACTAGAAACCCTACATGGGCCAGGATTCAGGCCCGCAGAGGCCCAATAGGCCCACAGGCAGTAACAAGTTTAGGTCCGAAAGCCTGCATTAGAGAGGAGCTCGAATGGGGAGGCACAACAGCGCTTATAAACAAGTGCCGACGCCCTTCAGCTAGCGATGTGGGACTAAACTTCAGCTAGCGATGCAGCACAAGGCCATTGGTCCCGGTTGGTGGCACCAACCGGGACTAAATGGGGCATTGGTCACGGTTCGTGGCACCAACCGTGACCATTGCCCCCCTTTAGTCCCGGTTGGTGCCACCAACCGGGACCAATGGCCTTCGCTTCCCGCCCTTTCGGCTGCCGAAAATTGGCCTTTGGTCCTGGTTCATCGCACCAACCGGGACTAAAGGGAGCATTAGTCCCGGGTCGTAGCACGAACCGGGACCATTGCTCTGGCTATATAAGCCACCACTTGTGAAATTTTGGCCAACCGCTCCCATTCGCCCCGACGCCCCCAGGCCGTTCGTCGTCGTCGTCGCCGCCCCGAGCCCGTCGTCGCCCCGCGCCGTCGCCCCGTGCCCGCCGTCGTCGCCCCGCCCCGCCCCGTCGCCGCCCCGAGCCCGTACGTCGTCGCCCCGCGCCCGCCGCCGTCGCCCCGCCCCGTCGCCGCCCCGAGCCCGCCGCCGTCGCCCCGCCCCGTCGCCGCCCCGAGCCCGTCGCCGCCCCGAGCCCGTCGTCGCCCCGCGCCGGCGCCCTTTAGGTTGATGATATGATGATGTTGATGATATGATGATGTTTTTTTTTCTGTTGATGATATGATGATGTTTTTTTTTCTGTTGATGATATGATGATGTTTTTTTCTGTTGATGATATGATGATGTTTTTTTTTCATATATGCATTTTTTCATATATGTATTAATTTTTTAAGTTGTTAGTAGATATCGATTTTAGGTTAGTGCATTTTATCACTGATTTTAGGTTAGTTGAGCCTCTTTAGTGCATTTTATGTTTGTTGCATTTTAGGTTAGTGCATTTTATGTTAGTGGAGAGGAAAAAGTAAAATAAGGAAAAGGAAAATAAGTAGAGAAAGAAGGAGAAGAAGAAGGAGAAGACGAGGAGAGGAAGAAAAGGAAGAGGAGAAGAAGGAATAGAGGAGAAGAAGAAAAAATAGAATTTTTTTCTATTTTTTCTTCTTCTCCTCTATTCCTTTCTTCTTCTCCTCTTTTTTTTCTTCTTTTTTTTCTTCGATCTTCTCCCCCTCCCGATAGGAAAGTTTTATATAGAAAGTTACAATTTTAGAAAAGTTCTATATATGCAAAAATTACAATTTTAGAAAAAGAAGGATAGGAAAGAAGAAAATAACAAGAGGAAAGAAAGAAGAAGAGGAGAGGAAAAGAAGAGGAGAAATAAATAAGAAGAAGTTATATTCTATTTTCTCTTCTTCTCCACTATTCCTTTCTTCCTTCTCCTCTTCTTTTTCTTCTTTTTTCTTCTTCTTATTTATTTCTCCTCTTCGAGGGGTCGAGGGTCGGGAACTAGGGTAGAGGGTCGAGGGTCGTTAAGGGATCAAGGGTCGAGGGTTTCAGGGTCGAGGGTTCGAGGGTTCTATAGGTTCGAGGGTCGAGGGTTCCAGCAGGGTCGTCTAGGGGTCGAGGGTTCCAGGGTCGTCGAGGGTTCGAGGGGTCGAGAGAGGTTTCCTAGTGTCAAAGTATTGAAGAAATCCATGCCTTCATCATTAGCCGGAAGTAACCAGGGCATGTTGGTACGAAGTTCTGCAAAGTTGTTCTGGAATGGAGTCCCGGATAGAATAATCCGCCTTTTGGTACGAATTCAGCAAAGGCCTTCCAAATAGCGATATTCGGAAGGCTCTTTCTGAACTTTGTACCAAAAAGCGAATTATCCTATCTGGGACTCCGTTCCAGAACAACTTTGAAGAGCTTCGTACCATCATGCACATGTTACTTTCGCCTAATGATGAAGACATGGTTTTGTTGAATCCTTTGACACTAGGCAACCTCCCGACCCCTCGGCGATCCTCTCGAACATGAGAGGAAGAAGAGGGTCGTCTAGGGGTCGAGGGTTCCAGGGTCGTCGAGGGTTCGAGGGGTCGAGGATCGCCGAGGGGTCGAGAGAGGTTTCCTAGTGTCAAAGTATTGAAGAAATCCAGGCCTTCATCATTAGCCGGAAGTAACCAGGGCATGTTGGTACGAAGTTCTGCAAAGTTGTTCTGGAATGGAGTCCCGGATAGAATAATCCGCCTTTTGGTACGAATTCAGCAAAGGCCTTCCAAATAGCGATATTCGGAAGGCTCTTTCTGAACTTTGTACCAAAAGGCGAATTATCCTATCTGGGACTCCGTTCCAGAACAACTTTGAAGAGCTTCGTACCATCATGCACATGTTACTTTCGCCTAATGATGAAGACATGGTTTTGTTGAATCCTTTGACACTAGGCAACCTCCCGACCCCTCGGCGATCCTCTCAAACATGAGAGGAAGAAGAGGGTCGTCTAGGGGTCGAGGGTTCCAGGGTCGTCGATGGTTCGAGGGTTCGAGGGTTCTTCTCCTCTATTCTTTCTTCTCCTCTTTTTTTTTCTTCTTCTTCCTCTTTTTTTTATCGGGAACGAGGGTCATCGAGGGACATAGATGGAGTGTCGTCGTTGTCGATATATACCCCCTCCCGATAGCTTACTATGATTAGGTAGCTAGTTCTACGTCTTGCACTAATATATCCATCTGTCATGTTTGAATAATAATTGCCATGTTGTAAATATTTGTAGAAACTATGGACACCGTCCTAGACGAAGCAACAAAAGAAGCGTTGTTGAGGGACATAATCGCAAAAGGAAGTGATGCCATCTCGTTGTTTCTCAACGAAATCGATGGTCTGGAAGGAGAGGGTGAACAAGCTGGCTACGGTGACCTAATGCCGGTGCAAGAAGAAGAACATGAGGACGGCTCCGGTGACCCAATGCCGGTGCAAGAAGGAGACCGTGATGACGGCTCCGGTGACCGAACCGAGTCTGGCCAGGTATATATATTAGTTAAGCCTATGCTGACTAGCTGATTGATGCATTCATTGTTTTGGTATGTACACATACTAATTAAGTCTTTGTTCTTTTTTCTAGCCCTCCGGATCGAGCACAACTTCGGTAAAGAGACGAGGCCCGAAGAAAAAGTCGAGCTCGGATGAAAAGTTTGAGATCATAGCAATCGCGCCCGACGGCCAACCTATTGAACCCCTCCGGACAAAGAGCACATTTGTTGCTCAGTGCGGGGTTCTGGTTAGGGACAAGATCCCGATAAGCATCCAGCAGTGGTTTAAGCCGGCTGCAGAAGACCCTGAGGTGTCTTATGTCAATGATATGCAGAAAAATGATCTTTGGACTGAGCTAAGTCAAATGTCACCCTACCGCCTGAGGATAATTCAGAGAACCCAGTTAAAGAGAAATTAATCAAGTCTTTTGCTCTGAAGAGGATGGCAGAACTATTCAGGAGGTGGAAGAAAGAGCTGAATAAGTTTGTCGATTTGAGACACCAGAATTCAAGGGCAGATATGAGAAGATCAGAGATCACTGGCCCGCATTTGTGGCCCACAACACATCGGAAAAGAGTCAGAAGATGTCGGCGACAAACAAGCAAAATGCTGCGAAGAAGAAGCTTCACCATCGCACGGGGTCAGGTGGCTACCTCGTAGCCCGGCCTAAGTGGTCCAAGACTGAGAATGATCTGGTTCATAAAGGGATCGAACCAGAGACAATTAACTGGCTAGACCGTTGCCGGACTTGGTTCTTCGGGGCTGGCGGAACCTTGGACCCTGTACCAGGGAAGTGCATTTGGACGAACGATCAAATGGACATACCAGTCAGTAAGCTTAAGCAGTATATCGAAGCAGCGCAGGAAGGGACGTTCTTTCCAGACAGAGAGAACGACGAGCTCACAATGGCCCTCGGGAATCCTGAGCACCCTGGACGGACACGAGGCATGCCAGGCTCCATTCCGTGGAAGGTTGGGTTTCCGGACGCAGGCGGTTACAAATCCCATGAGAGGAGGAAAAAAGTGCAGCAGACCCAAATGCAGGCGCTGCAAGCAAGGGTAGATGCGATAGAGGAACGAGAAGCAAATCACAGCAAACGTACTGCCGAAGCCTCCCCTGAAGCTACCCCGCCATCTCAGCGCAGAAGCAGCGTGGCTTCCACCGAGCTGCTTCAGCCGGAGCATGCCTTGATGGCTCCTGCCAGCTATCCCGTGGATGCTATAACGGAGTCTCAAAATTGCCACCTTATGACGCAATGGATGAATTTGAAGGTCAAGGCGGCTGTTGGCTCTGTTTATCCTACTGAACCCGGCGCAACTTTTCACTGCCGGCCGATTCCAGAAGGATATGCTAGGGTGATGGTGGATGAGATAACGGAGGGATTTGAGGACCTCCAGCTTGACCACCCTACCGGTGAAGGGGAGACTCGGCTGGGGTCTGCTCTGAAGACTCCATGCCTATGGCGGAAGGAGCTCATCAACCTTCCGAACTGGACGCCTCCGCCTCCTCCTCCTCCTCCGGCAAGTCAGGGCACTCCGCCTCCACCGCCTCCTCCTTCGGCGAGTGACGATCAGGGCCCTCGGCCGGCTCCTTCTCCGGCGCGTGGCGGCACTCCGCCTCCTTCTCCGCCTGCACGGACGCGCCTGAGCAGCCAGCCTCCTCCTTCTCCGCCTCGTCAGCAAGGGCGGAAGAGACCTGCCGCCGCTCCAGCTGCTCCGGCGCGTCGTAGTCCTTCTCCTCCGCCTCTTAAGCAAGTAAAGAAGACAACCGCTCCGTCTGCTCGGTCGGCGTCTAGCAGTACAACCAGAGGCGGGAGGACATACAGATTCGGTCCTTCTCTGAAGACTCCAGAGAAGTTACCATATGAGAGGACCTTGGAGGAGAACGCCGAGATCGCGCGAGAAGAAGTGAGGAACTTCTTTGAAGGGGTGAAAGCAAAGAAACATCCACCTCCAGAGGAGAAGGTAGATCGGGTGAAAGTGAAGCGCACTCTGGCTGCCCTGACAAAACCACCGAAGTCTGATCCATCGAAAGGAAACTATGACCGCATTATTGGAAAGGAATTTGCCGAACCGGAGCGGTCGGGAAGTACTGTCAGTGATCAAAGGCTGAAAGAACGACGAGCTGGGAAACAAATTTCCCAGCTCAGCGAACAAGCGAAACAATCGTGCCCCCCACTCAAGGTGCCTAGCCACAACGTCGCTAATGATCCGAGGATGGTGCCCGGTTATAGCAATATTGCAGATTACCTGCCCGACGAAGTACATTATGAACCCATGGACATGCAGATACAAAGATACGAGTACGGGAAGCCTCTCGTCAAAGATGAAAGATCTCTATCAACGATGATGCGAAGATTGCATGATTGGTACTTGAAAATCTGCAGAGACTCTGGGGGAGGAGTACTTTGTATGTGGAAGTTAAAAAGGAGCATGACCTCGTTGGAATTGATCTGTTGCCTGTTCCATTTGAGGAGTTCTATCAGTTTTTCAATCAATTGGCCCTCGATAAAACAACGGTCGCCTGCTACTGTCTGTAAGTAGTACTACTTCTGTCATTAAGTTTCTCTATATAGCTTAGCTCTTTCATTGCATGTATTTATAATCATCCTCACTATATTATGCAGATTGAAGATTGCCGAATTGAAGAAAAGACAAGTCGGTGATATTGGGTTCATTAACACATATCTCATAGATGCAACTCAGGTTAAACTTCATGCCACAGCTACCGAGGCCAACTTGCTACGATCGTTCATAATAAATCAAAACAAAGATATAATACTCTTTCCTTACAACTTCAGGTGAGTGTTACTGTCTTGTGCGTATTCGGTTTCCCTTATATATTAGTCAAGGTTATAGTAATGTAATTCATGAGTTATGCATGCGTGTGCAGTTTCCACTATATTCTCCTAGAGATTAAGCTTGAGCAGGGACTAGTAACCGTCTTAGACTCAAAACGAAAAGATCCCCAGGACTATGCCAACATGACTCAAATACTCCAGAAGTAAGTTAAATCGATCATTATCCACCATATCAGCAACTTTGTTCATTTCCTGATATCAAGTAATTGTTTTCTTTGTCCGGCAGGGTTTGGAGAAAATTCACCAAAACAGTTCCGGGACTGCCGAAGGAGCTGGAATTTAGACACCCGAAAGTAAGTACTATAGTAGCATGTTCCGCGCATCTCCTAGCTATTCAAGCGCTAGTTTCATCAATACCATTTAGCATTCTTGCTTATCAATTTGATTGACCTCTATTTCTTGTAAAGTGGTTGTGGCAGGAACAAGGGAATGATTTTTGTGGATACTACATCTGCGAGTCCATCCGCCACACGACCTGTGAGCGGGGCGGGTACTCTAACGAACAATATGAAGTACGTAAATAACAACATTCACAATTTTATTTTATTACCATCATTTGTGTTGAGTTTCATTCATTCATATATATATGTATTGACCCCCTTCTTCAAATTAGATGTTTCGGAAGCGGGATGAACTCCTAGCACCAGCTCGCATACGAGCAATTCAAGAGGAATTGGCGGCATTCTTTCTTGAGCACGTGATCCCTGAAGACGGAGAATTCTATGTGGACCCTGAGTCCGTATGATTATATTTGTAAGAGATAATTATTGTATATATGTAGCCGGTAGTGTCAGATAGATATACGAGAACTTGTTGTTCGACCAATCTTTCGGAGAAGGAGAGGTGGTCGATATCACTTCTCTCTGTATGCATGTATGTTCATGACGATCTTCTGTTTCCTTTGTTTTCTTACTAGCTAGCCAGCGTGTCTAGTCCTCTCTATACGTATGTATAGTACGTAGCGTCGACCAAGCACGGACATAAGAGAGTACACTTCTCTCTATTAATTATAGCTAGCTAACACAATATATGAAACACCTAAATTAACCCCCCAAAACCCCCAACCCCCCCCCTTTTAAAAAAAACAAAAACCCAGCCACAGAAATGCTGACGCGTGGATGCCTATTGGTCCCGGTTGGTGCCACCAACCGGGACCAAAGGGTCTCCTGACTGGGCTTTGCGCACTGCCCACGTGGAGGCCCATCAGTCCCGGTTCTGGATTGAACCGGGACTAAAGGGTCGGGACATTAGTACCGATACTTTAGTCCCGGTTCAGGAACCGGGACTAAAGGCCCTTACGAACCGGGACTATAGGCCCTTTTTCTACCAGTGTGTCATCCACATATAATATCAGAAATGCTACAGAGCTCCCACTCACTTTCTTGTAAATACAGGCTTCTCGGAAAGTCTGTATAAAACCAAATGCTTTGATCACACTATCAAAGCGTTTATTCCAACTCCGAGAGGCTTGCACTAGTCCATAAATGGATCGCTGGAGCTTGCACACTTTGTTAGCTCCCTTTGGATCGACAAAACCCTCTGGTTGCATCATATACAACTCTTCTTCCAGAAATCCATTCAGGAATGCAGTTTTGACATCCATCTGCCAATTTTCATAATCATAAAATGCGGCAATTGCTAACATGATTCGGACAGACTTAAGCATCGCTACGGGTGAGAAGGTCTCATCGTAGTCAATCCCTTGAACTTGCCGAAACCCTTTTGCGACAAGTCGAGCTTGGTAGACAGTAATATTACCGTCGGCGTCAGTATTCTTCTTGAAGATCCATTTATTCTAAAATGCTTGCCGATCATTGGGCAAGTCAACCAAAGTCCACACCTTGTTCTCATACATGGATCCCATCTCAGATTTCATGGCTTCAAACCATTTTGCGGAATCTGGGCTCACCATCGCTTCTTCATAGTTCGTAGGTTCATCATGGTCTAGTAGCATGACTTCCGGAACAGGATTACCGTACCACTCTGGCGCGGATCTCACTCTGGTTGATCTACGAGGTTCAGTAGTATCTTGTTCTGAAGTTTCATGATCATTAGCATTAGCTTCCTCACTAATTTGTGTAGGTGTCACAGAAACAGTTTTCTGTGATGCACTACTTTCCAATAAGGGAGCAGGTACAGTTACCTCATCAAGTTCTACTTTCCTCCCACTCACTTCTTTCGAGAGAAACTCCTTCTCCAGAAATTTTCCGAACTTAGCAACAAAAGTCTTGCCTTCGGATCTGTGATAGAAGGTGTATCCAATAGTCTCCTTTGGATATCCTATGAAGACACATTTCTCCGATTTGGGTTCGAGCTTATCAGGTTGAAGCTTTTTCACATAACCATCGCAGGCCCAAACTTTCAAAAACGACAACTTTGGTTTCTTGCCAAACCATAGTTCATAAGGCGTCATCTCAACGGATTTTGATGGTGCCCTATTTAACGTGAATGCGGCTGTCTCCAAAGCATAACCCCAAAACGATAGCGGTAAATCAGTAAGAGACATCATAGATCGCACCATATCTAGTAAAGTACGATTACGACGTTCGGACACACCATTACGCTGTGGTGTTCCGGGTGGCGTGAGTTGCGAAACTATTCCGCATTGTTTCAAATGTACACCAAACTCGTAACTCAAATATTCTCCTCCACGATCAGATCGTAGAAACTTTATTTTCTTGTTACGATGATTTTCAACTTCACTCTGAAATTCTTTGAACTTTTCAAACGTTTCAGACTTATGTTTCATTAAGTAGATATACCCATATCTGCTTAAGTCATCTATGAAGGTGAGAAAATAACGATATCCGCCACGAGCCTCAATATTCTTCGGACCACATACATCTGTATGTATGATTTCCAACAAATCTGTTGCTCTCTCCATAGTACCGGAGAACGGCTTTTTAGTCATCTTGCCCATGAGGCACGGTTCGCAATTACCAAGTGATTCATAATCAAGTGGTTCCAAAAGTCCATCAGTATGGAGTTTCTTCATGCGCTTTACACCGATATGACCTAAACGGCAGTGCCACAAATAAGTTGCACTATCATTATCAACTCTGCATCTTTTGGCTTCAACATTATGAATATGTGTGTCACTACTATCGAGATTCAATAAGAATAGACCATTCTTCAAGGGTGCATGACCATAAAAGATATTACTCATATAAATAGAACAACCATTATTCTCTGATTTAAATGAATAACCGTCTCGCATCAAACAAGATCCAGATATAATGTTCATGCTTAACACTGGCACCAAATAACAATTATTTAGGTCTAATATTAATCCCGAAGGTAGATGTAGAGGTAGCGCGCCGACCGCGATCACATCGACTTTGGAACCGTTTCCCACGCGCATCGTCACCTCGTCCTTGGCCAATCTTCGCTTAATCCATAGTCCCTGTTTCGAGTTGCAAATATTAGCAACAGAACCAGTATCAAATACCCAGGTGCTACTGCGAGCATTAGTAAGGTACACATCAATAACATGTATATCACATATACCATTGTTCACCTTGCCATCCTTCTTATCCGCCAAATACTTGGGGCAGTTCCGCTTCCAGTGACCAGTCTGCTTGCAGTAGAGGCACTCAGTTTCAGGCTTAGGTCCAGACTTGGGTTTCTTCTCTCGAGCAGCAACTTGCTTGCTGTTCTTCTTGAAGTTCCCCTTCTTCTTCCCTTTGCCCTTTTTCTTGAAACTAGTGGTCTTGTTAACCATCAACACTTGATGCTCCTTCTTGATTTCTACCTCCGCAGCTTTCAGCATTGCGAAGAGCTCGGGAATAGTCTTATTCATCCCTTGCATATTATAGTTCATCACGAAGCTCTTGTAGCTTGGTGGAAGTGACTGGAGAATTCTGTCAATGACGCTATCATCCGGAAGATTAACTCCTAGTTGAATCAAGTGATTACAATACCCAGACATCTTGAGTATATGCTCACTGGCAGAACTGTTCTCCTCCATCTTGCAGCTATAGAACTTATTGGAGACTTCATATCTCTCAATCCGGGCATTTGCTTGAAATATTAACTTCAACTCCTGGAACATCTCATATGCCCCATGACGTTTAAAACGTCGTTGAAGTCCCGGTTCTAAGCCGTAAAGCATGGCACATTGAACTATCGAGTAGTCATCAGCTTTGCTCTGCCAAACGTTCATAACATCTGGTGTTGCTCCAGCAGCAGACCTGGCACCCAGCGGTGCTTCCAGGACGTAATTCTTCTGTGCAGCAATGAGGATAATCCTCAAGTTACAGACCCAGTCCGTGTAATTGCTACCATCATCTTTCAACTTTGCTTTCTCAAGGAACGCATTAAAATTCAACGGAACAACAACACGGGCCATCTATCTACAATCAAACATACATAAGCAAGATACTATCAGGTACTAAGTTCATGATAAAATTAGGTTCAATTAATCACATTACTTAAAGAACTCCCACTTAGATAGACATCCCTCTAATCCTGTAAGTGATTACGTGATGGAGTAGTTTCATTGGTGAACATCACTATGTTGATCATATCTACTATATGATTCACGCTTGACCTTTCGATCTCTGTGTTCCGAGGCCATATCTGTATATGCTTTGCTCGTCAAGTATAACCTGAGTATTCTGCGTGTGCAATTGTTTTGCACCCGTTGTATTTGAACGTAGAGTCTATCACACCCGATCATCACGTGGTGTCTCAGCACGAAGAACTTTCGCAACGGTGCATACTCAGGGAGAACACTTCTTGAAGTGAGAGATCATCTTATAATGCTACCGTCAATCAAAGCAAGATAAGATGCATAAAAGATAAACATCACATGCAATCAATATAAGTTATATTATATGGCCATCATCATCTTGTGCTTTTGATCTCCATCCTCGAAGCACCGTCGTGATCACCATCGTCACCGGCGCGACACCTTGATCTCCATCATAGCATCGTTGTCGTCTCGCCAATCTCATGCTTCCACGACTATCGCTACCGCTTAGTGATAAAGTAAAGCATTACAGCGCGATTGCATTGCATACAATAAAGCGACAACCATATGGCTCCTGCCAGTTGCCGATAACTTAGTTACAAAACATGATCATCTCATACAATAAAATTTAGCATCATGTCTTGACCATATCACATCACAACATGCCCTGCAAAAACAAGTTAGACGACCTCTACTTTGTTGTTGCAAGTTTTACGTGGCTGCTACGGGCTTAAGCAAGAACCAATCTTACCTACGCATCAAAACCACAACGATAGTTTGTCAAGTTGGTGCTTTTTTAACCTTCACAAGGACCGGGCGTAGCCACACTCGGTTCAACTAAAGTTAGAGAAACTGTCACCCGCTAGCCACCTTTGTGCAAAGCACGTCGGGAGAACCGGTCTCGCGTAAGCGTACGCGTAATGTCGGTCCGGGCCGCTTCGTCCAACAATACCGCTGAACCAAAGTATGACATGCTGGTAAGCAGTATGACTTATATCGCCCACAACTCACTTGTGTTCTACTCGTGCATATAACAACAACACATAGAACCAGGCTCAGATGCCACTGTTGGGTTTCGGAGTAATTTCAAAAAATTTCCTATGCACACGCAAGATCATGGTGATGCATAGCAACGAGAGGGGGAGAGTGTGATCTACGTACCCTTGTAGATCGACAACGGAAGCGTTAACTTGGTTGATGTAGTCGTACGTCTTCACGGTCCGACCGATCAAGCACCGAAACTACGGCACCTCCGAGTTCTAGCACACGTTCAGCTCGATGACGATCCCCGGACTCTGATCCAGCAAAGTGTCGGGGAAGAGTTCCATCAGCACAATGGCGTGGTGACGATCTTGATGTACTACCGTTGCAGGGCTTCGCCAAAGCACCGCTACAATATTATCGAGGACTATGGTGGAAGGGGGCACCGCACACGGCTAAGAATATGATCACGTGGATCAACTTGTGTTCCTAGGGGTGCCCCTTGCCTCCATATATAAAGGCTCAAAGGGGGGGGGGCGGCCAAGAGGAGGCGCCCCAGGAGGAGTCCTACTCCCTCCGGGAGTAGGACTCCCCCCTTTCCCTAGTTGGAATAGGATTCACGGAGGGGGGAAAGAGGAGAGAGAGGAGGAAGGGGGGCCGGCCCCCTCTCCTTGTCCTATTCGTACCAAGGGGGGGAGGGGCGCGCAGCCCATCTCTGGCCACCTCTCCTCTCTTCCACTAAGGCCCACTAAGGCCCATATACCTCCCGGGGGGTTCCGGTAACCTCCCAGAACTCCGGTAAAATCCCGATTTCACTCGGAACACTTCCGATATCCAAACATAGGCTTCCAGTATATCAATCTTTATGTCTCGACCATTTCGAGACTCCTCGTCATGTTCATGATCACATCCGGGACTCCGAACAAACTTCGGTACATCAAAATGCATAAACTCATAATAATACTATCATCGTAACCTTAAGCATGCGGACCCTACGGGTTCGAGAACAATGTAGACATGACCGAGACACATCTCCGGTCAATAACCAATAATGGAACCTGGATGCTCATATTGGCTCCCACATATTCTATGAAGATCTTTTATCGGTCAGACCGCATAACAACATACGTTGTTCCCTTTGTCATCGGTATGTTACTTGCCCAAGATTCAATCGTCGGTATCCCATACCTAGTTCAATCTCGTTACCGGCAAGTCTCTTTACTCGTTCCGTAATACATCATCCCGCAACTAATGAGTGCTTCAGTGATGTGCATTACCGAGAGGGCCCAGAGATACCTCTCCGACAATCGGAGTGACAAATCCTAATCTCGAAATACGCCAACCCAACATGTACCTTTGGAGACACCTGTAGAGGTCCTTTATAATCACCCAGTTACGTTGTGACGTTTGGTAGCACACAAAGTGTTCCTCTGGCAAATGGGAGTTGCATAATCTCATAGTCATAGGAACATGTATAAGTCATGAAGAAAGCAATAGCAACATACTAAATGATCGGGTGCTAAGCTAACGGAATGGGTCATGTCAATCAGATCATTCAACTAATGATGTGATCCCGTTAATCAAATGACAACTCTTTGTCCATGGTTAGGAAACATAACCATCTTTGATTAACGAGCTAGTCAAGTAGAGGCATACTAGTGACACTCTGTTTGTCTATGTATTCACACATGTATTATGTTTCCGGTTAATACAATTCTAGCATGAATAATAAACTTTTATCATGATATAAGGAAATAAATAATAACTTTATTATTGCCTCTAGGGCATATTTCCTTCATGCGTAGTGCGGTACCGTGTTGAATTTTGCGAATGCGGTTCGCCCAAGCAGTGCGTGATAGCCACTACGGAACGGGACTATGTCGAAGATTAACTCCTCGCTTCGGAAGTTATCCGGAGATCCGAAGACCACTTCTAGTGTAACTGAGCCTGTACAGTTGGCTTCTACACCTGGTATGATGCCTTTAAAGGTCTTTTGGTGGGCTTGATCCTCGAGGGATCTATGCCCATCTTTCGCATTGTATCCTGGTAAAGCAGGTTCAGGCTGCTGCCGCCGTCCATGAGGACTCTTGTGAGATGAAATCCGTCAATGATTGGGTCTAGAACCAATGCGGCGAAGCCGCCGTGACGGATGCTAGTGGGGTGGTCCCTTCGATCAAAGGTGATCGGGCAGCAGGACCATGGGTTGAACTTTGGGGCAACCCGCTCCATCGCATATACGTCCCGTAACGCACACTTCCGCTCCCTCTTGGGGATGTGGGTTGCGTATATCATGTTCACCATCCGCACTTGCGGGGGAAATCCCTTCTGTCCACTATTGTTCGGCGGCCTGGGCTCCTCCTCGTCGTCGCTATGTAGCCTCTTGTCTTTGTTTTCGGCTCTTAACTTGCCTGCCTGCTTGAACGCCCAACAATCCCTGTTGGTGTGATTGGCTGGCTTTTCGGGTGCCATGTATCTGGCACAAGCGATCGAGTATTCGGTCCAAATTGTACGGGCCCTGAGTTTTTCTTTTGAATGGTTGTTTCCATTGACCGGATTTGTAGCCTCGGAATCCGGCATTAACTGTCGTATCCTCGTTGCTGTCGCTGTTAACGCAGCGCTTTTGTTTGTTCCGACGCGACCTGTCACTTTTGTCCTTGGTATTCGAATTACCAGTGTTCTTGGTTAAGTTGTTACTGCGAGCTAGCCAGCTATCTTCTCCCGCGCAAAAGTGGGTCATGAGTGTCGTGAGGGCTGCCATAGATTTCGGCTTTTCCTGTCCCAGGTGCCGGGCCAACCACTCGTCACGGATATTATGCTTGAAGGCCGCTAAGGCCTCTGCGTCCGGAGAGTCGACTATCTGGTTTTTCTTTGTTAGGAACCGTGTCCAGAATTGCCTGGCCGATTCTTCTAGCTGCTGAATTATGTGGCTTAGGTCATCGGCGTCCGGTGGTCGCACATAAGTGCCCTGGAAGTTGTCATGGAATGCGGCTTCCAGGTCCTCCCAAGAACAGATTGAGTTTGCTGGCAAGCTGTTAAGCCAATGTCGGGCCGGTCCCTTAAGTTTGAGTGGGAGGTATTTGATGGCGTGTAGATCATCGCCGCGGGCCATGTGGATATGAAGGAGATAATCCTTGATCCATACCGCAGGATATGTTGTGCCATCGTACGATTCGATGTTTACGGGTTTGAAGCCCTCAGGGATTTTATGATCCATTACTTCATCTGTGAAGCATAGTGGGTGTGCGGCGCCTCTGTATTGGGCTATATCACGACGCAGCTCGAAGGAGCTTTGTCTGTTGAGTTCGGCCCGGCCGGATTCATTGCGTCCGGAGTGACGATCACCGTCACGTGTCGTGGGGCGCCTGCGCGATCCGTAGATCGATCTTGTTTGCCTTGCCTTGTCCTCTAGGATGTCGAGCAGGTCGGGCGCATTTTTCCCGTGCCTTAGTATGCTTGACGCGGTGCCGGGGCATGGCTTGAGTGGAGGGCCAAGAGGCCTCTCTGTCGCGGCCACGAGGTGGCCGGTCGGCCATGTCATGCGCTGCTGATGTAGGTGCTTCCTCCTCTAGTCGGGGTAGCAGCCTGCGCTTTGGGTAACTCTTGGAGGGGCGTTCGAGTTCATACTCTTTGGCCACAAGGACTTCAGTCCATCTGTCAGCTAGCAAATCATGATCAGCTCTAAGCTGTTGCCGCTTTTTCTTGAGCTTGCTTGCCGTGGCCATGAGCCTGCGTTTAAAACGCTCTTGTTCGGCAAGATCCTCTGGCACGACGAACTCGTCGTCGTCGAGGCTTGCCTCGTCTTCGGAGGGAGGCATATAATTATCGTCCTCCACCTCTTGGTCCGCCGCCCTCTCGTGAGGGCTGGCTTCTCTGTCCTCCTGTGCCGAATTTTGCTGGAGGGGGTGTTCTTCGGCGCTATCCGGAGTAGTATTATCTCCCGTGCCGAAATCACCGTTTTTGCTTTGGCGGGATTTAGAGCGGCGCCGCTGACGCCGGCGCTTGGGCTGTTTCTTAGAGGGATCGTCCACCGCTGTTCCATCGCCATCTCCATCCTTTGGAGTGTCCACCATATATATGTCATATGATGAGGTGGCCTTCCAACGCCTTACAGGTGCTGGTTCTTGTTCGTCTCCTGCATCATCGTCCATGCCGTCGATGTCTTCGGAGTCGAAGTCAAGCATGTCGGTTAAGTCGTCAATAGTGGCTACGAAGTGGGTGGTGGGTGGGTTTTGAATTTCTTCCTCGTCCGTATCCCAACCTTGCAGAACGTAGTCCGGCCAGGGCTCTCCTGATAAAGAGAGAGACTTTAGAGAATTCAGGATGTCGCCGAAGGGTGAGTGCTAAAAGATGTCCGCGGCGGTGAACTCCATTATCGGCGCCCAATCGGATTCGATCGGCGGGGGCGCGGGGGGCTCGGAGTTCGGAGAGGAATCCGGCTCCTCTGAGTCACGGGCCATGCGGAGTGCGGGGCTGGAGTTCGGCTCGATCGCCTCTAAGATCGCAGCCCCTGAGGCAGCGTCCAACCGCTGATCGTCGATTGGCGCAGTGGGCTCCGAATCAATGGTCGGAACTGATGCGTGTGCAGCCTCCAAGGCGCTGTTCGGCGGCAGAGCTATATCATGCCCATCGAGACAGTGCGGCACGCTTGGCTGTGGCTCGAATCCGTCGAAGATCAAGTCCCCGCGGATGTCAGCCGTGTAGTTTAGGCTTCCAAACCTGACCTGATGGACAGGGGCGTAACTTTCGATCTGCTCAAGGTGACCAAGCGAGTTGGCCCGCAGTGCGAAGCCGTCGAAGAAGAAGTCTCACCCTGGACTGCATCATGGTTGATGATCGAAGAAGCCATCGGGCCTGAAAGCGACGACACAGAGGAACTCTCAATGAAAGCACCAATGTCGGTGTCAAAACCGGCGGATCTCGGGTAGGGGGTCCCGATCTGTGCGTCTAGGCCGGATGGTAACAAGAGACGAGGGACACAGTGTTTTACCCAGGTTCGGGCCCTCTTGATGGAGGTAAAACCCTACATCCTGCTTGATTAATATTGATGATATGGGTAGTACAAGAGTAGATCTACCACGAGATCAAGGAGGCTAAACCCTAAAAGCTAGCCTATGGTATGATTGTTGTATGATGAAGTTGTCCTAAGGACTAAAACCCTCTGGTTTATATAGACACCGGAGAGGGTTAGGGTTACACAAAGTCGGTTACAATGGTAGGATATCTTGAATATCCGCATCGCCAAGCTTGCCTTCCACGCCAAGGAAAGTCCCATCCGGACACGGGACGGAGTTCAGCTGAAGGTATAGTCCGGCTACCCGAACACCCCCTAATCCAGGACTCCCTCACCTATCCATGGTAAACCACTTGTTGGAAAAGCTGATGCATAGTGGTCAGAAATAGTTGAGAGTTTGCTTGGGATTCCTATGGATGAACAACGCATGAAACAAAAGAAAAGGCGAAAAGGTGATGATAATGTTGTTGTGAGGAATTCACAATACTCTCTAAATCTGGGTAAACTGCGGGAACGCTTCCATGTGTTGCCGGATAATCCAATGGACAGGGAGATTAATTGGCATGCCCGAGCACTTGTTCTAGAAATTCTTGGCTCCATAGTCTTTACTGATACATCTGGAGATGGAGTGCCAGCTATGTATCTCCAATTTATGCAGGATTTAGGACAACCAACAGAGTATAATTGGGGAGCAGCTGCTCTTGCTCTATTGTATAGACAATTGAGCATAGTGTTGGAAATATGCCCTAGAGGCAATAATAAATTAGTTATTATTATATTTCATTGTTCATGATAATCGTTTATTATCCATGCTAGAATTGTATTGATAGGAAACTCAGATACATGTGTGGATACATAGACAACATCATGTCCCTAGTAAGCCTCTAGTTGACTAGCTCGTTGATCAATAGATGGTTACGGTTTCCTGACCATGGACATTGGATGTCGTTGATAACGGGATCACATCATTAGGAGAATGATGTGATGGACAAGACCCAATCCTAAGCCTAGCACAAAGATCGTGTAGTTCGTATGCTAAAGCTTTTCTAATGTCAAGTATCATTTCCTTAGACCATGAGATTGTGCAACTCTCGGATACCGTAGGAGTGCTTTTGGTGTGCCAAACGTCACAACGTAACTGGGTGGCTATAAAGGTACACTACAGGTATCTCCAAAAGTGTCTGTTGGGTTGGCACGAATCAAGACTGGGATTTGTCACTCCGTGTAAACGGAGAGGTATCTCTGGGCCCACTCAGTAGGACATCATCATAATGTGCACAATGTGATCAAGGAGTTGATCACGGGATGATGTGTTACGGAACGAGTAAAGAGACTTGCCGGTAACGAGATTGAACAAGGTATCGGGATACCGACGATCGAATCTCGGGCAAGTATCGTACCGATAGACAAAGAGAATTGTATACGGGATTGATTGAATCCTTGACATCGTGGTTCATCCGATGAGATCATCCTGGAGCATGTGGGAGCCAACATGGGTATCCAGATCCCGCTGTTGGTTATTGACCAGAGAGTTGTCTCGGCCATGTCTGCATGACTCCCGAACCCGTAGGGTCTACACACTGAAGGTTCGATGACGCTAGGGTTATAGGGAAAGTATGTACGCGGTTACCGAATGTTGTTCGGAGTCCCGGATGAGATCCAAGAAGTCACGAGGAGTTCCGGAATGGTCCGAAGGTAAAGATTGATATATAGGAAGTATGGTTTTGGCCACCGAAAGTGTTCCGGACATCACCGGTAGTGTACCGGGACCACCGGAGGGGTCCGGGGGTCCACCGGGAGGGGCCACGGGCCCCGGAGGCATACATGGGCCAAGTGTGAGAAGGGACCAGCCCCTAGGTGGGCTGGGGCTTCTCCCCACCAAGGCCCATGCGCCTAGAGAGAAGAGGGGGCAAACCCTAAGGGCAGATGGGCCCTAAGGCCCATGCCTGGTGCGCCTCCCTATCCCCCCCACTTGGCCGCCACCCCAGATGGGGATCTAGGGCTGCCGCCACCCCTAGGGAGGAAACCCTAGGTGGGGGCGCATCCCTCCCTCTCCCCCTATATATAGTGGAGGCAAAGGGGCAGCCCAACACATGAAGTTCCTCCCCTGTTGGCGCAGCCCTACCCCTCTCCCTCCTCGTCTCTCATAGTGCTTGGCGAAGCCCTGCTGGAGTCCCGCGCTCCTCCACCACCACCACGCCGTCGTGCTGCTGGATGGAGTCTTCCCCAACCTCTCCTTCTCCCCTTGCTGGATCAAGGCGTAGGAAACGTCACCGGGCTGTACGTGTGTTGAACGCGGAGGTGCCGTCCGTTCGGCACTAGGATCATCGGTGATTTGGATCACGACGAGTACGACTCCATCAACCCCGTTCACTTGAACGCTTCTGCTTAGCAATCTACAAGGGTATGTATATGCACTCTCCTTCCCCTCGTTGCTAGATTACTCCATAGATTGATCTTGGTGATGCGTAGAAAATTTTAAATTTCTGCTACGATCCCCAACACATAGGTGCTGAGAAGGAGAGACTAGAAATTTCAGGTCCTTTATTGCTGCTACAGTTATGGTCTTGGTCCCGTTTGCCACTTGGTCGCCCTAAAGTTATTTTTGAGAAGCCCAAAGAAGGAGAGGAACTTGATGAAGAGGAAGAAGAACAAGAAGTACACTTGGATTATAACCCTGTTTTTGGAGCAAAGTGGTGTGCTGCACATTCGTTTGATGTCCCTCATAATGCTGGTATTGCATTCTCCTCACCAAATTTGTGTTGGCATCATTTGTTTTATGACAAACAATTTTATTAACTTGCAAATGAAATATATAGGTACTGAATATTATCGAAATCAGATTGACTTGATTCGAGAAGGTGCAGTTGGTTGGCAACCATATGATGATCTTCTGGAGCAGATGCCGTTTGAAGTTCATCAAGATTCTAATTGGTGCTTTGCTAGAGTACCACTCATGCATTTTTGGATTGTGGAGTTCCACTATCCATATAGGGTGATGCGACAATTTGGATTAAGACAACCCATTCCCCCTTCTCTTCCACGTGGCGAGGCAGAGGTTCAAAAACTTCGAAAAATTAAACATTCTGCAGGAAAATCGCATAATTGGGAGGAAGTCCACGCCAATTATGTTCAAGAATACAACCGTGTTGATGCAAGAGTGTGGCCAGACGATGTTCCCTTCGATGAAGCTAGTTTACCTGATTACAGACATTGGTTCCATCAAAATGGTATGTACACAGTATTCTTCGATTCTCAATGCTTGGGCAGCCTAGATAAACCTATCCCATATCCTCGAGATAGCATCGAATGGACTGGCTACATGCCTAGTGGTCCGCCACTGGCTCGAATTGTAAGTGTGTGTTACATTTTTCATTGATTATTTACAACATATAGTAATAAATGTGTCATGCAAGATTTGTTTTGTCACTTGCAGGGGTTACGCGAGATAAAGAATGCCGCATGGGGTATTAAATGTGTTATTACTAGTGGATGCAAGAAGATAGGGAAAACTATACTGAGGTCCTGTGTAGGAAATTTGTTGGATTTTAACCTGGAGCCTAGGCTGCAAAGCATGCTTACTGAGGCTAGGTTACCACTGAATATTGAAGATATTCCATATGATGAAGAGGTTTCTGATATTGCTAACCCACCAAGCCCCCCAAAAGA
The DNA here is from genome assembly GCF_056163025.1 of Triticum urartu. Lineage (NCBI taxonomy): Eukaryota > Viridiplantae > Streptophyta > Magnoliopsida > Poales > Poaceae > Triticum > Triticum urartu. Next base: position 33,987,315 of record NC_141874.1, on the reverse strand, counting down.
GAGCAACTCCGATGTGTTCAATGAATGGATATACTCCGGCAAAGGTTTTACAACATACCTTAAGGCTGGTGAAGCGATGAGAGATGGGGAACCGACAACACAAGATGTAGGTCAAGTTACCCAATAAACCAACTCGAATGAGCTTGGTAGAGCTAGTAGGCTTGCATAAAGGAGTTCGTAGCGACTAGTTGGTTAGAATGGCCATCTCTAGAGCGACCTGGAGGGGTAGCTGACCAAATCTTTTTGTATTTGGCCCAAAAAAACAGTTCAGGAATTTTGTTTCTGCTATGGCAGATATGTATTGTAATAGTTCCCCAAAAAAATATTTGTTACTCCTTATTTCATAAGTTCATCTCGAGTATAATTTTGTTTACAAAATGTGGTACCACAAATGCAAATCATCAATCATGTCCATCCTTGATTGTATTATATGCCTTTCTAGTTACTCCACCTCTTCTCTCTGGATGATGTGCTCTTCCCCTGACATGTCCTCTTTCCATTGGATGATGTGCTATTTGGTTGACTCGGCCTCTTTCCTTTGGAAGATATGCTCTTCGCTTGACTCGGTGGAATGGTCTGTCTCTGGCTAGACGATGTACCTACAGTGAATGCAACAAAGTAAAATTACACGAAAATAAGTTCACATATACACCAGTACCACAAAACTAGTTTAGATACCTGCTAGATTATTGTCTGTTGTCGAACGCCGGGCTTGGTGTCCCATTCGCCTTCCTTGCATTTCATCCATGTACATTGGAATTCTTTTGTGTTGACGCCGCCCAAGATTTATCAAATTCTCATCAGGAACAATAATCGGGCCACTATATGTTGGCCACTCATTTTGGTTTCCGTAAGGATAAAATTGTCCAGCCCATGTGTTTGCAAGTACTTCAGAAGAGTAATATGGATGAACTATTTGATTTTCATTTAGATTCCTATACTTGCAAACAGCAAGCAAATGGGCACATGGCACACCGGTTAGGTTTGGCTTTAGGCAGTCACAAGATGGAGTAGTATTTGGTTGAAGAGTGACCTTGTACTTGAAGTCCTTATGAATAAAAAGAACATGATCCTCGTTGCGTAATGGAACCCTCTCATTGTCAACCTTGACCTCAAATATTCCAACTTCATCACCATACAAAATAACATGCATATGTCCTGCCTTGTGCTCCTTTTCACCAATAGTTTATCCACCCATTCGGACCGTTGCTTGCCTTCGTCAACCAAGTTATGAGCACTTCGCCTTCTTTCTACAAACCACTCCATGCACTTTGAAAATGTCTCCTCCACAATTGCTGCCACTGGTAGCCTTCGAGAAAGCCTGAACACATTGTTTAAGGACTCGGGCCCATTGCTTGTCATGATCCCACAACGGTAACCCCCATCCTTGCATTGAAATACCTTCTCAGGCTTATCTTTCTCATTTTTATCTTCCTACAAATACTTACCGCACTTTCTAAGATATGTCATTGCATCAGGACAAGTATGTTCAATAGATGACATGCCCTCCTCAAATCTACGAGGTTTCTTTTTCTTTACTGCCCACTTAAATATTTTCAAAACATCATCATCACGAAAAGCTTTGTACAAATTCTCTGCGACATGCTGAGAGCAAAAACGATGCACACACTCACCAGCACTTTCATTCCAACCAAGGTGCGGCTGCTTAAACACCCATTTGATTGCTTTGTGGCGATCTGAAATCACACACATGAATTTTCCAACACCAATTACCTCCCTTCGCAACCATCTCATGAACCAACCCCAGTTAGTTGCGTCCTCTTTCTCCACAATGGAAAATGCAAGAGGTATTAACTTGTTGTTAGCATCATATCCGCAAGCCATTATCAATCTGCCCCTGTATCTTCCTGATAGAAATGATGCATCCACACTTATTACTGGTCGAAGGTGGGGAACTGTTGCAATGCAAGGTCCAAATGCCCAAGCAACACATTGAAATTCTCTATGCCCTTCTTGTGCCACGGGTTTCAATAGAAGAACATACTTTGTACCTGGATTTTTAACTCTAATAGCCTCGAGGAATGGGCTGAGAAGATTGTATGATCCTTCCAGCTACCAAACAGTTGTGCTATAGCCTTCTCCCTTCCATGCCACAACTTATTATATGATGGTTTCACATTTCTGTAACGTTGTCTCACCAATGCCCGCACATTTTTTATACTCAACTCCAGGCCATCCTTCAGTGCTTCACGGATCACATCTGCCACTATAGAGGCCGATAACTGAGAATGGTCAGTTCTATTAGCCGGAGCACGACAAGTGTGAGAATAAGGACACTTCCTTATTTGCCAATATGAACCAATTTTCGTTGGTGTTGCATACAGCCTCCACATGCAGCTATCATCAATACACTCTGCTACAAGTTTAGATTGACTGCTTGTGCTGTACTTCACTTCTAAGTTTGCGTTTATGTGAAATTCACCAATCGCAATTTTGAGGTGCTCTTTTGAATCAAAACTCTGATGCTTTGACAATGGGCTCTGAAAGCGTTTCTTACATCCAAAAAACCTTCATCTGCTGTCGTCTCCGTTAGTATAGATATGTCACTAAAGGCTCTCACACCATTTTGTCCACATCTATACATGAACGGAAATGCATTAACATGATGCGCAACTCTTGGTTCTGAATCTTCGTCTGAACTCTGGCTCGGTGCGGCATCAGAATCATGCTCATCGTCATCATCATGTCCCGTCAAGTGCTCCTCTGGATCTGTACCCTCCTGGTCAAATGATTCATTAACAGTACTTGTTGGCAAATCATTTGCCATATTACCATGAGTGGAAGATGGAGCATTTTCCCTGTAAAAATCAGGACCACGTGTATTACTATTTGAGAAGGAATTAACAGATGTTTGATGCAATGGTGATTGTATTTCACTTCCATACCTTTGTGATTGCCTTTCAATTATTGGTATGCTGCTTCCACCGCTGACTTGGCTCAACATGTCTTGATTTGGCGTGAAATTAACATATAACTCTATCACTTGCCACGTTGTCCGGGACTTGGTCTTCTCAAAAATCATGTTCCACCCTCTTTCCTCATATAATGGAATTAATTGAAAATAATGTGGTCCGGGAGATCCAATATCATAACGAGCTTGGATATTCAGGTTGTTTTGAGCACCGACATTAACATGCCCAAGCCCTCGACATGTCTCACTCTTGATGTCTTCAAAAGTGGTTTTCTCGCATGCTGAAAATGTTAATTTCGAAGGAACACTATACTCCACACCCATGGATCCATGTTGCACTTCACCATCTACGTAAACCAGAACGATTAACATGTTCTTATACTCACCTACAAACAAGAATGTGTAGGAAGTGAATAACCCAATTTTAAATTGATCTACTATAAACTGACGATTGAAAATTTGGCTTCTCATGAACTAGCCAATTAAGAACCATAACCCAGGAACAACAATCCAATAATATATAAAGTATCCACTTGTAAATCATTGAATCAGTTGTATAGACGATTCAAACAAGAAAGATGCACTAGGATCGTAGAACAACTAACATGAATCAACAACAAGATCGATTGGAGGATCCTAATGGAGAGTGGATGGTGGGACGATGCCACCCCTTAGTGTTGTCGGCTGCGGGAGGGTGCTTACCGTACGTCGTGGTCAAGGATCGACGACTGCATGCATACTAGGGTTTATAGCCCATGGAAGTTCCATAAGTCAGCACGAAACGACCCGGTTTAGTCCGATCTAAGGGGTAGGCCAACGTCTTAATTGGACGTGGCTTGCCATAGCGTCCAGGTCTGGACGCTGGACGCTGTCTACAATAGCATCCGGGGCTGGACGTTGTCCTCAATGGCGTCCTTCCTATTTTTCAAATTTTCGCCCACCCTTGACTAGTTTCAGAATTACTGAATTATTAATTACTATTAATAAAAAATTCGGCGTATAGAGCATATGATCGGTGTGAAAAATCAATTCGTCTTCCGAAATATATGTAAGCAAGTAATAGAAAGTGGCACATTGGCCAGACCTACATGCGCGTCCATTGATGTATCGAGTTCGAATCTCACCATGTGCCTTTTCTTTTAGCAAACGTGGGGCATTTGCATGATTAAATATAAAGCAAGGGGTTTTCTGCAGAAGAACATGCCACATTGGCCCTTACAAGCAGGCCCCGCGTGTCAGTTTCCTTATGAAAAACGGTTTGAACGTGGACCAGCTGTATTTGTTGCGGCCAGCCCCAGACTTTGTATCTATCTGCAAAAAAAAAAAACGTAAAGTGATACCAACGTGCAATTAACTTACAGATATGAACGGATCATGTTCTGAGAAATAGAAAAATCGCGTTTATTATCTTTATGATTCTGTGCTTTTAGCGTCCTCTTAAACTTTAGTATCTTACTTTGCCGGGACTGCGAGCCCGCTAAACCTAAATGTTATGTGGTTGTGGAGTTTCGATCCGGTTGGATGCTGCCTAGTGGCTTTATTAATTTAAAGTCGGACGCTTCGTGCGTCTACGTTCCAAAAAAAAAATAGAAAAATCACACTGGGCTATTCATCCATATAGCATATGCATATAGCTAAATCAGACTATTGCGAGTATTATCCGGAGGAAAAAAAGGGTACTGAAGAAATCAATTGAATTAAATAAATCACAAAAGATGCCCATGGTTACCGGTGCACACCTGATCAGAACATTCTTTTACATTATCGTCAAATCTTGATTATAGGATCGCCCATTCGGAACAAAAAGAAGGTGAAAAACAAACCGATCTTGAATAGTGTTTAGCACCAACTTAATCTCAAGTGAGCCGATCCAATTTTGATATACCATCGCTCGCCAATATTGTTTAAACTAGAAATATTCCACATGGATTTATCAGAAAATATGAATGCTATTGCATATCCCTTTGATCAAGTGGTGGAGTGATCATTTTAGAATTACACAGAGTGTTATACTCCCCGTTAGTGCGACACTTGACCATCCATCCACATTGCATCTACGTGGCTAAGTGGCTCAGGCTCATGGATTAGAGTAGTAAACCGTTGACATGGAGAAACAACAGAGGATGAACATTTGTGTCTGCTTGCTGCATGGTGGATTCCTGACTTGCTGTAGATCGCTTAGCAATAGGGCAGTAATCTGCGCCGGTGCGCCGGTCGAAAGTTTCGGCCGGTCGCACCGCAGCAGCCCGATTTACCTCTGTATTAACCGTCAGATCTAATCCTCACCAAGTCAACGCAGCTCATCTCTTTCTCCGCTGGTGTACACATCTAGCCGTCATTGATGAGCGAGGAACCCAGACTCGAAGCATCACCGGGCTTGGCCGCCCCCGGCGCCGGTCACCGCCCTCGCTACCGGTTGCCGCCCTCGCCGCCGGTGGCGACCCGTGTTTCATGCTGGCTTGGCGCATGCAGCAGCGTGTGAGCCGTGTGCTCCGGCGATGGTCACAACTCCGCTGCGACGGGTCGGAGCTGCGGCGGCGAAGATCACTGGACGCGCGCCCTCGAAGACGAGCTCATGTCTGAACCGAGGAAAGGCTTGAACGGTCGCACACCCTCTGTGTTGCAAACGTTGTTAAAAAGGCTTCAACCCCTGGATGGAAAAGCTTCAAGCCCTAGATGGAAAAGCTTCAACTGGCACTGTGATTCACGAGGAGATAGAACCGCTAAAGCAAAATGCTTCAACCTTAGATGAAAAAAGTTTCAACCAGATGATAGAGAGAGCTTTAACCAAGGGCTGCTCAAAACAAAAAAAAAATTACACAAAAGCTTCAACCATGGACGGAAGAAGCTTCAACCGTGTATGAGAAAGTTTCAATTATTAAGAAAGAAAGCTCCAACCTGACACCGCAACCAGAGAAAAGTTATGTGTTGTAGCAAAACGTGACGCCGGTCATAGCAAAATGCTATGCCGGTTGTAGCAAAATCTATGCCGGTTGAAGCATGTAGCAAAACTGCAGTGTTTTGTCATCTTCTTCCACCTCCAGTCGTCGCTGGTTGAAGTTTTTTTTTTTTTTGCATCGGTTGTAGCTTTCTAGACCGCCCGTTGCAACATCACGGGGGTGTCTCCCATGGTGCTCCCAGCTCGCCGTCCGCCTCGAGCTTGTAAGCCATGGGCAGGGACGAATCCAAGGGGGGACGAGGGGGGGCGAGACCCCCCCTAACAATCTCATTTTACTCGGTAGCGATTAGCAGGTCGGCAGAAAAAAGTGAATATTTAGCTAGTATCGCCCCCCCTGAGGCCCCCTGACCACCTGAAGCCCAACAAAATCACAAAGCCCATCCTTAACACGCCGCAGGAAATAGCCCAGCACGAAGGGACACCGTCAGATCGTTTGATTTTCCGTCGTCCGATGCCTGTCGCCAAGGTCTAGCTGTCTAGGGTAATTCCTGACCAGCGCCGTTTCAATCTGAGTCCATGACCAAGGCCGTTTCAATCTAAGCTTTAGGGCAATTCATGATCATCAACGTATCAATTTGAGCGGAGAATCCTTACTTGGACGAGATCGCGTCTAACGCGAACGAGGGCCATCTTTGCGCGGACGCGCGGCCGGCCGGCCGCGCAACCAGTTGAGAGAAGCGGCGACCAAGGAAAGGGTTAGGTTAGTCTGTTTCTCACTCATTGATTTGTCCTTGCTTATGTTTCTAAATCAGATTAATGGATGCCTTCAGAACTACACAAATCGAATGGTAGTAATAACTGTATAAAAGTAAAAGATTGGGGATATATCCCTGTACCCATTGGACAAGCTTTTGCATTGTTTGCCCCATCCAATACTACATTGTTTTAGTTCATTAACAGGTGAATTGCTTTGGCATTTGCTTGATGGTAACTTTTGATAAAAATTAAACTTGCTCACAGCAGAACATGTTTTCACAAAGATTTAGTTCGTTAACTAGGTTGTCTCTTCAAAAAAAAATGAGTCTCTGTACTAGAGGATTTTTTTTGCCCCCCTATGTTCAAATCCTGGCTCCGTCCCTGGCCATGGGTAACTTGCATGTGAGTTCGCAGGTGATGCCCCCTGTCATGGTAGCACCGGTGCCCAGCCCGATCGCGCGTGCGGCCATGGCTTATGTGCGCGTCGACTCAAACCGTGGCAGCAAAACACGACGCCAATTGTAGCTGAGTGGGATGCCGGTTGTAGCAAAATGTGACACTGGTTGTAGCACGTAGCACAAAACACGGCGTTTGCAGTGTTGCTCGGAACAGCGCCGCCGTCCTTGCAGCTCGCCGTCCTCGCAGCTCGCCGTCACCACGCTCGCCATCCATGATGGCAGCTCTCCTGGGTACCGGTTGCAGCAGGAAACGACATGGTTCCAGCTTCCGCCGAGGCCGGTGAGCGAGGACGGCGAACGGCAACGAGGACGGCCGGTGCGGGTGGCCACCGGCGATGAGGACGGCCGGCGAGGACGGCCAACTGAGGCAGGGACCGGCGAGATGAAAGAGAGAGAGGAAGCAGCGCAGCCGCGTGGGGCATTTAAATGGCGAGTGATTGGTCGGCCCTGTCAGCCTCGTGTCCCCGCCACGCGGAAAGGCTGGCCATACGATGGGAGGGGATCGCACGGGTCGCGCGCGACCGGCCGAGTAGTTCGGCCGGCACCCCGGCCTCAAACGTTTCCCTTAGCAATACATCTATACACCTCACGTTGCGTTGACAGACCGCGTGCCACACAGGAGAACAACAAAATATATCAGCGTAAGTTACGCTAACTACTGGGTGCCACATCAATGGAGTTTTTACCCAGCGTGCAGCAATGAGTCATCAGCACTATGGCATTTCCCAATGAATCCTAGTCCTAGCTCAAATTAACAGCAACACCACATTTCGAAAGGAAGCCTCCTGATCATATTTCCTTGTACTACTTGCTAAGACAGTGTGGTTTGCTGTTACTACCATATATAGTGTGCCTGGTGAGTGCATATCTACAGTGGCACAGATGTACATAGCTCTTGTAGACAAGCTCATGTCTCACTCGTATTTATTATTCCTTTCGGACATGATAACGTCAGTTTGGTGTGTCCCTCTACCTGGGTTTTGAGATATAACCTCTTGCTTGATCGTGTAATTCAAACGTGCAACAAACAGTGCTCCCGGCAGAAAATCTTCTTTCAAATACTCTAAATCTTCAAAACATATCACACATGTACCTGTTTGGGTTCTGTAAGTCCCTGTAAACCCTGACTGAAATTAAAATTAAATATGAATAACAGATCGAAATCTGAGAAGGGAAAAACAAGTCTTGCCACCGCGGCATACCCGCGGGCGATTCAGGTGGGGGCTGCACGTGGAGCCATTCTAGCCTCCCTCCTAATGCCGGGGGCACTGAGGAGTCCATGACTGCCCAGCCGACCAGATCGACACGCACACAACACCCCAAAGTTTTCCAAATCGCATCATTTGCTCATTAGTTATGTGCAGTTTGTAAGTACACTTAGCGGGACGCACTCACAATCCAGCACAAGCACTCAGAAAGTCAGAAATACAAACCACACATTCACCAAACACATGTGCTTGGTGCATGCGTGCATTGCCCATCTAAGTACACATAAAGTCTTCCGCGGGATAGCTCAAGTGATCTCAAGCATTTATACACGAGTTAGATTGGGACGGAAGCTAATTACAGCAACACTGAGTCCAACTGGATGCCCTGGCCATAATCTTAAACTTACTACATCACACAGTTTACTACATAAGTCTAATGCTGTTTGTTAGAAGGGAATAGAGAGGTATTGGTGAAATCGATGAGGTATTATTGAGTTTCGAGGGCAAGTATATGTTAAGTACAAGACCTGGAAGGTAAGACACCTCTCCCAAAGATAAGGTAGGAGACGGATTAGAAATCCTAAACTACCAAATAGAAGTAACCCAAATATATCTCTAACCCCCCCCCCCTCCCCCGCGCCGCGCGCAGTCGTAGTGGTAGCGTTGCGAAGAATAGGAGCGTCACCGACGGTCAGACTGTAGAGAATAGCAGCTGACGGGCTGACATCACCCCCCAGTCACAGTGGGAGTGTCGTGGACGGTGTCACGTCACGGACGTGTGGACTGTAGAGGAAGACGATGAGTTGCTCAAGCGAGGTGATAGCCCTTTGTGGCGTTGCCGAGGTAGCCGAGAGCGTGGGTGGTGTAGCCGTGACGAGGTAGCCGTGCCAGAATGCCGTGGTCGATGTCAATTCGAGGTGGCCGGTGTCGAGGATGTCGCCGTGGAGTCGCAGGCGCGAGGAGGCGTCAAGTTAGTCATGAGCACAGTGGTGTCGAAGTAGTGGAGCGCCGAGAAGAGGATATTATTGACGAGGCGTCGCGCCGGGTTTGCCAAGTCGGGAGACACATCTTGGATGAAGGCAAGCATCGGTGTTGCTAGCACCGGGCATGAGTAGATGGACGAAGACGAAGTTGATGAAACGCGGCACCAAGCTTGCCAGGCCCGGGGACACGTCGTGAACGAAGGCACGCATCGATGTTGCTAGCACCATGCATGCGTAGATGAGGGACCTGCATGAGCTGTATGCCGTGTCGAGGAGTCGGATGGGAAGCAGAGAAGGAGACTCAAGGATGGTTGTGGCGACAATCGGCGTGGGGCCGATGTCACCAACGGTGGTCGAAGTAGAAAAAGTAGTCTACGAAGATGACGACGACGCTGGCGACGAGCTGGTGCTGGACGAAGACGGAGCAGGTGGATGGGTGACGGTAGCGACGGTGCTTGAAGTAGGTGAAGAACCTGATAGCGTGAAGACGACCATCGCGGACGGAGGCACTCCCGATCCATGGGAGACGGCGCGGCGCATATCACAGGAATCCGACGCGCAGGGATGCCCGCGGCGCTGCGGCCCGAAGGTGCAACGCAGCGGCAGCAGGCGGGTCAGGGCGACGGTGGGAAGACCACGGGCTGTGGCGCTATGGCCCGAATGGGCGACGCAACAGCGGCGCGCGAGTCGGTGCAGCCATGGGGATGACCTCAGTCGGTGGCGAAGACCGCGTGCCACGCTCGCTACGGTCTGATGGGTTGACGAAGCAGTAATGCGAGGGGCGGTGCAGCCATAGGGATTACCTCAGTGCGGCCACCGCAGGTTGCGACACTACGGCCCGAAGGGGCGATGCAGCGGTACCACGTAGCTCGTTGTAGACACGGAGATAACCACGGGGCGGTGGCACTGCGGCCCAATGGGGCGACGCAGCGGCAGCCTATTGCTCAATTGGTGGAGGGGCACGCTAAACTCGGGGAGGATCTTCATGGGACCTGCGGAGGCACGCGCAATCGATGGGTCATGTCAGTCGCACGACGTAGATGGGGCAGATTGCAGCGGCAGGCGGGTGACTAATCTGATCGCGTGCGAGGTTGGGGACGCTGCTTGGTGTAGGCAGGGTGGTGGCGGGGTCCAAGCTGAAGCTGGAGGCGACGACTGGCGTAGGACGACGGGCAGACAAGTGCTTTAGCGGCGACGCGTGTGAGGCTAACACAACACCGTCGCCCCTGCAGTGATGCCCGAGCAGCCAACACAACTGCGACGCGCAAGCGGCCAGGCATGAAGCGGTGAACGCAACAACGTGCAGACGCAGCCATACATGTGCGGTGGAGGCGGGAGGTCATGCAGGAGACCCGGTCGGAGTAGGGCTACTACGGCTGGCATATATCGACGAGCGGGCTGGCGCGTGAACGGCGACTATGATGGGCCGCCGCATGGCGCAAGGCCACCGGGTCGGTGAAGAAGCCGGCCGGTCGCGCCGATGTTGGAGTAGAGGCGCATGGGGGTCGACGGTGGCGGCAGCGACACAAACTGATTTTAGATCGAAAAACCAAAGAGTAAACACCGATCAAAGCGACCGGTGAGAAAGAAAAAACCTGTATCAAAGGATCGGGAAAAAGACTCACTAGAGCATCCCGTCGACATGACCGGCGGATGAGCCCTACGTATGGGCGGCGCAGCCTCCGGCGGCGGTCATGGAGACCGACCGCCACGATGGCGGCACGGAGTAGAAGCGGCAGGCGGCGGCTAGGGTTGGATCGATTAGGCTAATACCATGTTAAAGAAAATAGGAAGGGACTGGTGGAATCGATGATGTATTATTGAGTCTCGAGAGCGAGTATATATTGAGTAGAAGACTTGGAAGACAGGACGTCTCTTCTAAAGATAAGGTAGGAATCAGTTACAAATCGTAGACTACCCAATACATATAACCCCAATATATCTCTAACACTATTAAGCTCAGTGTGATCTCAACAACTTCCAGACCAGTTTACCTGGGATGGAGCTGATCATGTCACCGCTGGCTCAAAATAGAGGTTTTAATTCGCACATAACATCATCGCAGCTAACAAGTCGCCGTAGTCCCAAAACTTATCACCGGGTGTGCCTGCTGTCCTTGATGTCCCTTTTTTAGAAAAGGAGGATGACTCCCAGCCTCTGCATCTGGGAGCTGCATACGGTCATTGTATTAATTATTTTTAAGGACCTTACAAAATAGTACAACAATATGTCTGAATCTGTCATCTTGGCAACATATGCCGCTACTACAATTCATATGATGAAGGGGTGCACAAATACCCAGACATCTCACATAAGCGTAACATCTAAAGCCGGAGGCCCAGACAGAGCCACATACCGGGTTCGGGTCACAAACCGGTCTGACGCACTCACATGTGTCGTCGCCGCCATCTTCCACTGGTCCATCTTCAGAGTAGATTGAGGTGCCAACCTTGGCAGGTGTCTCCGCCATCGAAGCCACCATGACGCCAAACGGCGACCTCCACCTACGCGAGTCTATATCCAAGCAACGGACGCAGATCCATGTTAGGATAGGGCCGCACCACCGCCGTAGCCCACCACCCACAAGCGCCACCCAGCCTCAAAGATCCCAAAGCAGCGCCTTCAAGAAGGGAACGGCACCGTGAGGGCCGTCGCCGCCCAACAAAGTTAGGACTGTCGCCCGCGGGACCTAGTGGAAGGGGAAGTGAGGGGATCAGTCCTATGTTTTTGCTTTCCGTTTGTGAATTTTCTCGGCCCTAACCGAGATGGCCGAAATTCGGTCATTTCAAAAATCTCGAACAAAATTATGAAACCAAAATTTGAAATTTGACCAAAATTTAACCGAAATATGAACCAAAATAAAATAAAATCAAGTGGAACAAAAGCTAACTATCCGCATAACTCTCATGAGTACAAAATATATTGTTTAGCAGATTACTATGGGAATTAGAAACATCATCAAAGAAACCTCACTTATTAGTTCAAGACCTGACGCTCCACACAAACATCTTGCAAGAAAAGTCCATGCAGAGATCGCCATGGAGCAGCATGACGGAGGCTTCAAGAACTGGGAGAGAAGATTTGTTAATTGCATCGACAATGACAGGGGAGGGGAGGGGAGGGGGGGGGGGATGTTGTCGACGGAATCAGCCGCATCCAACAAAGGTCGGCGACAGTGGCCGGGGAGGCACGCCTGCTGCTGTGCCCGTGTACGGTTGAGCATTTTACTGAGGCAAATCGTACTGCAAACGTTCAAGACGTTGGGTTGGGCCATGACAATTCAAATTGGGCCGAAAAGTTTGACCGATCAAGACACTTACCGGGCCAGGCCGAGATGGCCGAATTTCGGCCGAAATCTGATTTTCTCGGCCGAAAATCAAAACAGAGAATCAGTCCATACAGACGCCTCCAAGGAGGGGAACGACGCCCTCAGGCGTCACCGTCGACGCGGTCGGCCTTGGCCGACCAGGGATTTTGTCCGAGCTAGATCCCCGCCACTAGCAACGCCTCCTGTACAGAACCGGCGACCCAAGAAAGCATGGCCCAACGAGGCTGGCCCGCACGCCGAACAGGGGAGGAGGGGAGGCGCCAGATCGCGCCCACCGGCCAGCGCAGAAACCGCCGCCGGCCGCCAACGACCACCGGATCCCACCGCCGGCCGCCAACGACCACCGGATCCCGCCGCCCACCCGGCCAGGATGCGAGATCCACCGCCCGCACGGCTGCTAGCCGGCCGTGCCTTGCCAATGAAGCCGTCGCTCCACATGCGGAGTACCCCACACAGAGGCAGGGAAACTGAGGCCCCGCCGCCACCATCCTTGGCGCCCCGGGCTTGCCCGGCGGCTGCCTCAGGCGACGGTGAGGAAGGGAAGAGGGGGAGGGGCGGCTAGGGAGGAGGAGGGAGGAAGAGGAGGGGTGGCTAGGGAGGAGGGTAAGGCTGTCTATGACCCAAGAACAAATGACCAAAGGACAAGCCTTGTTGTCCCTTAGGACAACAGCGCCTCGATCATGAAATCACACAGCTCTACCCTCTTGGGCGATGTTGAAATCACGTCGTATGCAACTGAACTCATGAGATAGTTTACCCGTTTGTTTTTTCTGCACCTTCTAATCAACCATCGTAAATAACAGTCACAGATTATGCAGCATAACCATTTTGAATTTCTGTTCTTACCATGGAACTACACATCCACGCCCGTGGGATCCTAATCTTACACTATTCTACTAGATATGTAATGTAGCAAGTGTCACACCTTGATGCCGTGACCAGTAATTTGTGTAACCTTGGCAGGTGTGTTTCTTTCTTCACTTCTCCTCGCAAGTGGGATGAATTTGATGTCTTGAAGCACTATCTCTCCCCTAACATCACATGAGGATAGTTTTACATGCTGGAAACATGATAGTTATATAATTTAATCTGACTTGTTGGCATTCACCAACTTATAGACTGCCGAACTTATCAAGCTGAGTTGTTTAAGTGGGCTCATTTTCACCTTGGCGAAGCCTAGCTCAGCTTGGTCAAGCTCGTGGGATTCCTGGCTCAAAGACTTTAGATCGAACTTGAAGGCTGGACAAGGCCAATAAAATCATTTAATGACATAGCTCATGCTAGTAATGACGATGTATACATTCGTCCGGTCCCTCTCAATCTAGGCTCCCAGGCGCCGCTCTCCAGACCCGAATGCAGCCTCTCGCATGGAGCCTCTACATGCTGAGGTTGCTCACTCACTGCTACAAGGCGCCCACTGTTCTCACTCGACAGCTGAAGAATTTAGTGTTCTTGTAGTTCAAAGTATTTTTAGTTGTTGCTCAAAAGTATTCAAATGTATATGTCGTCGAAAATTTCAGTTATATACCTCGCACTAATTTTGCTCTATTTTGTCATATTTGCATATTGCTCTCCTTTCTCATATGGCAAATCTTCTACTTTCAGCCATTATCAGGTGAAAAACCAACCATTCTACTTTTGGGCAGAACAGGGCGAGCTTCATTGAGCAAGGGTGCAGTGTGAGAGGAGTCTATAGACGCTGTATGTCATATCTTTTGTCTTGCCTCTAATTATGACGAGCTCCAGGCAGGCTTTGGCCGAGCTTGTCTCACGTAAGCTCATGTCCAGCATTCGTCCAGGCCTACCCCGCCAGGAGCGCACGCTCATGACCATGAGAAAGGTGTGGCAGCTCCTGGGTGTAGGTGCACCCGTATAAACAGTACACTTGAAAAAAAATGAAACAAAGTCAAAAAAATTCGAATTTTTTTGCATCAAACCAGATCAAAAGTTTTAGCTTTCTGCAAAGTTTCGTGACCAAATAACATTTGAGGAGCCCTCAGCAAAAATAACAAAATCACTCATTTTGTTTTTTTGCTGAGGGCTCTTCAAATGTTATTTGGTCACCAAGTTTTGCAAGAAGCCAAAACTTTTGATCTAGTTTGATGTCCCAAATTTCAGATTTTTTTTAGTTTTGTTTTGTATTTTTTTCAAATGTACTGTTCATGTGGGTGTAGGTGCACCCGGGAGTAGAGAATCCAGCTGTTCATGGTGTAGTCTGTTGTGTTTGGTCGACAGGAATTGCCAGCAAATCAGTAGTGTACTGTTTCCCAGTGCCTCCTAATCCCGCAATCTACTCCTCTTCTTAGACTAGTCATAGTGGGAGTAACTTAGCTAGTAACATAACGCATCCCAAAACAAGTTTGCTTATGTGGCACTTAGTTAATGAGGAGAGAGATGTTCAGAGTAACATATTATGTTATCATCACATAGCGCTTCTTAAAAAATGTTGAGTCTATGAGCTAATAAATGAAGCAATCTATAACACTACTACAATGCTTTGCACTATGGAGATAGTAACTTAGACTAATGTCATATACATGACACTAGTCTAAAATACTCCCACTATGACCAGCCTTACGGAAACGGTGTGATCTGTTATCTGTCGGCCCTTAATACCATGGAGAGTGCTGCATAGGCATGGACACATGCAGCAAGTGCCACGCCACGGTTTTGTGACATGAAAATATAACGGATCAACATAAAAACTTCGGCTAGCGTTTTTCACTCTTCGCTTCTCCTATCAAGCCAAATGAATTTGATGCCTTGAAGAACTTTTCTCTCCCCCAAACCCCATCTGTTCAGACAACGAACATGACATAGCAAATATACACATGCGCGCCATATAAAACAAGTACTCCTACAGGAAACTCTAATCATCAGCATATTGAAAGTTTATAATATCGTGTATCAGATGTCAGTTCTAAGCTGATTCAGTGCGTAAGGTTTGTGTTAGAATAAATTCGAGGCACACCGTTGATCATCCAAGGACAAAGCAATCACACGAACACGACACCGAGATTTGTTAACGAGGTTCACCGATATGGGTACATCCCTGGGGCCTGACTATGGGCGCTCCTCCCCATGATACCGCTACAATACCACACCCGGTCGCCCTGAACACCGGCACATGCTACCGGCTTCCCCTGCGCTCCGATGCTATTATGTTGGCATAGGTTACATCGTGTGTCTACCCCCGCTATATATGAGAGGCTTAGAATACAAGTGTCCTACTTGGACATGGCCATATCCTATCCAAACACAATACAACTACAAGTCCAACTGTAACCTACCATATTCGACAAAACTCTAACAAACTCCACCTTGGCGAATATACTCCATCACCCTGGATTTATCCATGTGTCAAACTTCCATGTACATTGGACTTGAGCTTATCCCATGAGCACCGCTGCTACTCCAAAGACTCCATATGACTACACCTGCAACTTGTAGTCTCTTCTTTTCTTGACCACAATCAACACTCGAGCAAAATTAAGTTACTTGTTACTCTAGTTTGTGCTCCCAACTTTCAGAGTATCCGTCCAACGCAATCACACACTGATCACTGACCCGCGTGAAAATGAACAACTCACATATTGGGTGTCACACATAAGAGTTATCTGAACTCAAAATCACCGCTCCTTTCTTGACCGCCTGTTTGAAACTTGAAGGAATTCACCGTTGCTTGTAGTCATTCCGAGTCAAATTCGCAGCTGTTTCACCACATGTATGACCACCAGAGCCCTGGCCCGTTTCCATGTCCCGTGCGTACCGCATGCCTCGCCGCTATTACCGTGTCGAGCCTCCACTGTCCCGGTCGAGTCTCAAGGGCCGCGCACCCACACCACTCAACCCCCACTGTAGAGTACCACCGATAATCACCGAACGATGACGAGTTTCATGCTTTCATCAGACCATTGGGCTCCAGTCCGAATTGCATGTCACTCGCTTTTCCCAACTGAATAGGCTTCGACTCTTTGTCGACTTACGCCGTAGCCCCTCAATCCAACTCCACCTTCAACATGACTCCTTGGTAGAGGATCAGTCCACCCTGCGCTCCGTCGACATCAAGCTCCATGTGTACATCACCTTGAATCTACCCCGCGCCATAGCCTTGTCAAAGCCACACAAGCCCTTGGGCCTGCGCCATGTGTTTTCACGCCCAGAAGTCGGTCACCATCAGCATCACACTTATATGTTGTCGTCGCCGATTCCACCACCGTCTTCTGTACCAACCGACATCCAAGTCGATCCGTCAGACTGTCCAGTCCGACCCAGCCGAACTTCTCCGACTGCAGACACATTCCAGACTTCTCAAGTCGTCACCGTGACCACCGTCATCCATACACACATGTGTACCGACAAAGAAAAACCAAAGAAAAAAAAATTCCCTCATAGCTTTCCCGTGTGAACCACATAGTATGTTGCTTCTGGATCCCTTCTTTTATTTCTTTCTTGATGATAGCATCACGATCAAACTCTAGGTCCTTGTGCCAATTTTTTTTTCAAACAAATCTCCAGGTTCATGCAAAGCCTTCCGCTCCACCATACAGCACACACGTGCCTCGCGCCACGTCCCAGACCTGAACGTGCACGCCAGCCTGCCGCAGCTTGACTCAGGCTCGGCCTGCTGGGCCAGCTGCCAACCGTCCTCTGCGCCTCGGCCCACTAGCACCACACTGTCCTGGCTACGGGCGCACCTGCATCGCTCCACACCGCCGCCTCGCTGCTGCACAATCGATCTGCTGTAGCACACGTACACGGTCACACCAGCAACCCACCGAGATCGCCCACCGCCTGTCCGTACGTGGCCCAACTCGCGGCATCGCTGTAGCGTACTCCGCGCCTCGTGCCATGAGAACCTACGCGAATCGATCTGGCTCGCCTTCCGCGCTGTGCCGCCGCTTCCACATCTGATCTGATCCCGCCGAGGAACACGCAGTAATGAGCGACAACCTGCTTCGGCCCATGCATCTGCTTCCGATCGCTTCAGTACTCGCTGACTTCTCTGATCGCTTTCCTGTTGCACGTAGGGACTATACCGATCTATGTCGAACTTTCCTCCTCTAGATCAACACCATGGCCTCAAATCGAACCTTACTTGTGATACCACTTGTTAGAATAAATCCGAGGCACACCGTTGATCATTTAAGGACCAAGCAATCACACGAGCACGACACCGAGATTTGTTAACGAGGTTCACCGATATGGGTACATCCCCGGGGCTTGACTATGGGCGCTCCTCCCCATGATACCGTTACAATACCACAACCGGTCGCCCTGGACACCGGCACATGCCGCCAGCTTCCCCTGCGCTCCGGTGCTATTATGTTGGCATAGGTTACATCGTGTGTCTACCCCCGCTATATATGAAGGGCCTAGGATACAAGTGTCCTACTTGGACATGGCCATATCCTATCTAAATACAATACAACTACAAGTCCAACTGTAACCTATCTTGTACACTATATTCGACACAATCTAACAGTTTTCCGGCCATCTGATTGCGGTGCACGGATGGCGGCGAATGGTTCATGGCACGAGGCTGGCAGCCACGTCACCTCATGGAACCGTTCACTGTTAACAACGTGTTGCACATGGCCTAGGGGCGCACCGGCCTAGATCACAGCCGGGCTAGTTAGGTAGATGTTGTTAGGCTATATTGTTGTAACTACTTTACCTATCTTATCTCTCTCTTTCTTGATCATCAAGCTGTAATCTCAACCACATTTTATGCTTATCAAGAAGATGCGTCTGCCTATATTAACGCGCAAACATCGCCTTGAGAGAGGTACGGCATTCTCCGCTAGTTTACATGGTATAAAGAGCCTCCTCTATTCAATACATCTAGCAAAACCAATCGCCAGCCATGCCGTCCTCCTCAAGCGCCGTCCAGATCAACCTTCCCGGGCAGGTCGCCAAGAAGCTCACCCGCACCAACTACGTTATGTGGCGTGCTCAGGTGACACCGCAGCTGAGGGGAGCCCGTCAAATTCCTCACCACGAAGGAAAAAAGGCAGGAAGGAGGAGCAAACGCTCAATCCTCTCCATCCGATCTGGTTCAGAGAAGGGCAGCAGGTACTCGGAAACTTGGTCCCCTCACCAAAGAAGTCCTCGTGCCGGTAACGTCCATAGCCACGCCGCACGAGCTCTGGGCCGCCCTCGCCAACATGTTCTCGACATATTCCAGAGCTCGCGTCAACAACATCCGAGTTGCGCTCTCCACGGCGCAGGAGGGGACGCAATCTGTGGCCGCCTACTTCGCCCACATGAGGTCGCTCGTAGCCACCGGGAAGCACATCGACGATGATGAGATTGTCGCCTACATCACCGCACTAGTAGAAAAAGTGCCATTTCTCCCGGTTCATAAGAGCCATTTGTCCCGGTTCCTGAACTGGGACTAAATGGTCGTTACTAAAGCCCTAGGCCTTTAGTCCCGGTTCCTACACCAACCGGGACAGATGGGCCTCCACGTGGCTGGTGCGGTGAGCCCAGGCAGGAGGCACTTTGGTCCCGGTTGGTGGCACCAACCGGGACCAATAGGCATCCACGCGTCAGCTCTTCAGGGGCTAGGGTTTTTTTCTGAAGGGGGGGGGGGATTTGGGGTTTTGTATGGTTAATTAAGGTGTTTCATATATTGTGTTAGGTAGTTAATTAATTAATACAGAGAAGTGTCCTCTCTTATCTCCATGCTTGGTCGACACTACGTACTATACGTATAGAGAGCACTCGACACGCTAGCTAGTAAGCAAAAATGAAGGAAACGGAAGATCGTCATGAACATATGCATACAGAGAGAAGTGATATCGACCTCTCCTTCTCGGAGAGATTGGTCGAACAACAAGTTTTCGTATATCTATCCGACGCTACTGGCTACATATATACAATATAAGATCTCTTACAATATAATCCCCTAATTATATATGAACATAGAGTCCACATGGGATTCTCCGTCTTTATCGATCATGTGGTCAAGAAAGAATGCAGCCAATTCCTCTTGAATTCCTCGCATGCGATCTAGTGCTAGGAGTTCATCCTGCATCCGAAACATCTAATTTGAAGAAGGGGGTCAATACATATATATATATAAATGAATTAAACTCAACACAAAAGATGGTAATAAAGTAAATTCTGAATATTATTGCTTACGCACTTCATATTGTTTTTTAGTATAGCCCCGCTCACAGGTCGGGTGGCGGATGGACTCGCAAACGTAGTATCCATAGTAATTATTCTCGGCTTCCTGCCACAACCACTTTACAAGAAATAGAGGTAAATCAAAGTGATAAGCAAGCATGCTAAATGGTATTGATGAAACTAGCACTTGAATCACTAGGAGATGCGCGGAACATGCTAGTAGTACTTACTTTCGGGTGTTTAAATTCCAGCTTCTTCGGCAGTCCCGGAGCTTTTGAGGTGAATTTTTTCCAAACCCTGCCAGACAAAGAAAACAATTATTTGATATGAGGAAGTGAACAAAGTTGCCGATATGGTGCGATAATGATCGATTTAACTTATTTCTCGAGAATTTGAGTCATGTCCGCATACTCCTTAGGATCTTTTCGTCTCGAGTCTAAGACGGTTACTAGTCCCTGCTCAAGCTTAATCTCTAGGAGAATATAGTGGAACCTGCGCACGCATGCATAACTCATCAATTACATTACTATAACCTCGACTAATAAGGGAAACCGAATATGCACAAGAAAGTAACACTCACTTGAAGTTGTAAGGAAAGTATTATAGCTTTGTTTTGATTTAATACCAATGATCGTAGCAAGTTGGCCTCAGTATCTTTTTTCTGAAATTCAACCGAATATGCATCTATGATATTTGGGTTAATGAACCCAATATCATTGATTTGTCTTTTCTTCAATTCGACGATCTTCAATCTACATAATATAGTGAGGATAATTATAAATACATGCAATGAAAGAGATGACCTATATATAGAGACTTAATGACAGAAGTAGTACTTACAGACAGTAGCAAGTGACCGTTAATTTATCAAGGGCCTTCTGATTGAAAAACTGGAAGAACTCCTCAACTGGAACATTCAACAGATCAGTTCCAATGAGGTCATGCTCCTCTTTAACTCTCAACGTTAAAGTATTCGTCCCCCCAGACTCTCTGCAGGTTTTCATGTACCAATCATGGAATATTCGCATCATCGTTGTTAGAGACCTTTCATCTTTGACGAGAGGCTTCCCTTACTCGTATATGTGTTCGTCCACCTCTAAGAATTCATAATGTACATCGTCGGGCAGGTAATTTTCAAGATTGTTATAACCGGGCACCATCCTCGAATCATTAGTGACGATATCGCTAGACACCTTGAGCGGGGGGAACAATTGGTTCGCTTGTTCGCCGAGCTGGGCAATTTTTTCCCAGCTTGTCGTTTCGCTAACCTTTGATCACTGATAGTACTTCCCGACCGCTCTGCTTCGATAAATGACCTTTGAATAATGCGCTCATAGTTGCCTTTCGGCGGAGACTTTGGTGGTTTCTTCAGGGCTTCCACAGTGCGCTTCGTTTTCAGCAGATCTATCTTCTCCCCCGGAAGTGGATGTTTCTTTGCTTTCACCCCTTCAAAGAAGTTCCTCACTTCTTCTCACACGATCTTCTCGTTTTCCTCCGGGGTCCTCTCATATGGTAACTTCTCTGGAGTCTTCAGAGAAGGATCAAATCTGTATTGCCTCCTGCCTGTGGCTGTACTGCTAGACGCCGAAGCAGACGGAGCGGCTGCGGCTGTGTTCTTTCCTTGCTTATGAGGCAGAGGAGGACTATGACGCGCCGGAACAGCTGGAGCGGAGACAGGTCTCTTCCGCCCTTGTTGACGAGGCGGAGAAGGAGTAGGCTGGCTGCTCGGGCGCGCCGGCGCAGGCGGATAAGGAGGCGGAGTGGCGCCACGCGCTGGAGAAGGAGGCTGAGTGCCCTGATCTCTCGCCGAAGGAGGAGGCGGAGGAGGAGGCGGAGTACCCTGACTCTCTGGAGAAGGAGGAGGCGGAGGCGTCCAGTTCGGAAGGTTGATGAGCTCCTTCCGCCATATTCATGGAGTCAACAGACAAGAACCCAACCGAGTCTCCCCTTCACCCATAGGGTGGTCTAGCTCGAGGTCCTCAAATCCGTCTGTTATTTCATCCACCTCACCCTAGCATATCCTTCTGGAATCGGCCGGCAGTGAAAAGTTGCGCCAGGTTCAGGAGGTGCAATAGTGCCAACAGCCGCCTTGACTTTCATTTTCATCCATTGCGTCATAAGGTGGCAATTTTGAGACTCTGTGATTAACTCCACGGGGTAGCTAGCAGGAGACGTGAAGACAGGCTCCAGCTGCTGCATCTCGGTGGAAGCCACGCTGCTTCTCCGCTGAGATGGAGGGGTAGCTTCGGCGGGTCGCTTGTTGCGATCTGCTTCTCGTTGCTCTATCGCTTGTACCCTTGCGTGCAACGCCTGAATTTGGATCTGCTCCACTTTGTTCCTCCTCTCCTGGCATTTGTATCCGCCTGCGTCCGGAAACCCGGCCTTTCATGGAATGGAGCCTGGCGTGCCTCGTGACCGTCCAGGGTGCTCAGGATTCCCGAGGGCCATTGTGAGCTCGCCGTTCTCTCTATTTGGAACGAACATCCCTTGTTGCGCTGCATCGATATACTTCCGAAGCTTCGTGACTGGTATTCGCATTTGCTCGTTCGTCCAACGGCACTTCCCTGATACAGGGTCCAAGGTTCAGCCAACCCCGAAGAACCAAGTCCGGCAACGGTCTGGCCAGTTCAATGTCTCTGGTTCGACCCCTTTATCAAGCAGGTCATTCTCAGCCTTGGCCCACAACGGTCGAGCTTTGAGGTAGCCACCTGACCCCGTGCGATGGTGAAGCTTCTTCTTCGCAACATTTTTCTTGTTTGTCGCTGACATCTGCTACCTCTTGAGCACTGCGTTGGATTTCCTTGAAGAGGAAAGGATGATGCAGCAAAGTAGCGTAAGTATTTCCATCAGTTTTTGAGAAACAAGGTATCAATCAAGTAGGAGGCTACGCGCGAGTCCCTTGTACCTGCAAAAAACAAATAACTCCTCGCAGCCAACGCGATAAGGGGTTGTCAATCCCTTCATGGTCACTTACGAGAGTGAGATCTGATAGATATGATAGGTTAATATTTTTGGTTTTTTTGTGATAAAGATGCAAAGTAAAATAAAAGCAAAGTAAAAGGCAAAGGAAATAACTAAGTATTGGAAGATTAATATGATGAAGATAGACCCGGGGGCCATAGGTTTCACTAGTGGCTTCTCTTAAGAGCATAAGTATTTTACGGTGGGTGAACGAATTACTGTTGAGCAATTGACAGAATTGAGCATAGTTATGAGAATATCTAGGTATGATCATGTATATAGGCATCACGTCCGAGACAAGTAGACCGACTCATGCTTGCATCTACTACTATTACTCCACTCATCGACCGCTATCCAGCATGCATCTAGAGTATTAAGTTCATGAAAACAGAGTAACGCCTTAAGCAAGATGACATGATGTAGAGGGATAATTCATGCAATATGATAAAAAAACCATCTTGTTATCCTCGATGGCAACAATACAATACGTGCCTTGCTGCCCCTACTGTCACTGGGAAAGGACACTGCAATATTGAACCCAAAGCTAAGCACTTCTCCCATTGCAAGAAAGATCAATCTAGTAGGCCAAACAAAACTGATAATTCGAAGAGACTTGCAAAGATAACCAATCATACATAAAAGAATTTAGAGAAGATTCAAATATTGTTCATAGATAATCTTGATCATAAACCCACAATTCATCGGTCTCAACAAACACACCGCAAAAAGAAGATTACATCGAATAGATCTCCATAAGAGAGGGGGAGAACATTATATTGAGATCCAAAAAGAGAGAAGAAGCCATCTAGCTAATAACTATGGACCCGAAGGTCTAAGGTAAACTACTCACACTTCATCGGAGAGGCTATGGCGTTGATGTAGAAGCCCTTCGTGATGGATGCCCCCTCCGGCGGAGCTCCGGAACAGGCCCCGAGATGGGATCTCGTGGATACAGAAATTTACGGTGGTGGAATTAGGGTTTTGGCTTCGTATCTGATCGTTTGGGGGTACGTAGGTATAAATAGGAGGAAGGAGTACGTCGGTGGAGCAACAGGGGGGCCACGAGGGTGGAGGGCCCGCTTGGGGGGGGGTAGGCGCGCCCCCTACCTCGTGGCCTCCTCCTTTATTTCTTGACGTAGGGTCCAAGTCTCCTGGATCATGTTCGGTGAGAAAGTCACGTTCCCGAAGGTTTCATTCTGTTTGGACTCCTTTTGATATTCCTTTTCTTCGAAACCCTAAAATAGGCAAAAACATCAATTCTGGGCTGGGCCTCCAGTTAATAGGTTAGTCCCAAAAATAATATAAAAGTGGATAATAAAGCCCAATAATGTCCAAAACAGTAGATAATATAGCATGGAGCAATCAAAAATTATAGATACGTTGGAGACGTATCAACATCTTCTTACTCTTGTCTGATGTCTTGTGGGCCACAAAGTCGTCCCACTGATCTCTGAGCTTCTCATACCGGCCGGTGAATTCTGGTGTCTCTTCTTTGTCAACAAACGATGTTTTCAGCTCATTCCTCCACCTATTGAATAGTTCTGCCATCTTCTTAAGAGTATGAGACTTGATCAATTGCTCTATAACTGGCTTCTCCGGACGACCCTCCTCTGGCGGTAGGGTGAAATTTGACCTCAGCGCGGTCCAAAGATCTTCTTTCTGCATATCGTTGACATAAGACATCTCAGGGTCATCTTTAGCCGGCTTATACCATTGGTGGATGCTGATCGGGATCTTATCCCTAACAAGAACCCCGCACTGAGTAGCAAATGCTTCCTTTGTCCGGATGGGTTCAATCGGCTTACCATCGCACGCGATTGCTGTGATCTCAAACCTTCCATCTGAGCGCAACTTTTTCTTTGGGCCTCGTTTCTTTACCGAAGTTGTGCTCGATCTGGAGGGCTAGAAAAAACAAGAAAGACGAGAGTTATTAATTAATATGTGTACGTACCAAAAACAATTAATGCATCAATTAGCTATAGACAGCACATGCTTAATTAATATATATACCGGGCCGGACTCCGTTCGGTCACCGGAGCCGTCATCACGGTTTCCTTCTTCCACCGGCATTCGATCACCGGAGCCGTCATAAAGGTGTCCTTCTTCCACCGGCATTCGGTCACCGGAGCCATCATAATCAAGTCCTTCCTCCTCCATTGTTCGATCATCGTAGCCTGCTTCTTCACCCTGTCCTTCCAGACCATCGGTTTCCTTGAGAAACGACATGACGGCATCACTTCCGGCTGTGATTATGTTCCCCAACACTGCTTTTGTTGCTTCGTCTCAGGGGTGTTCCATAGTTTCTGCAAATATTTACAACATGGCAATTATTATTCAAACATGACAGATGGATATATTAGTGGCAAACGTAGAACTAGCTAGCTAATCACAACAAGGAATCATATTAGTGGCCTCGACGCTTCTCTAGGGTTTGGGGTGGCCTCGGCAACGCTTCAAGGGTTTGGGGTGGCCTCAACGACAACACTCTTTTAACTTGGTAAATTTGGGTGGCCTCGAGAGAGTCTATTGGGTAGGGGCGTGGCGGGAGGGGGTAGGAGACCGACATCGTTTTTTCTAGGGTTTGGGTGTCCTCAAGTGTTTTCGTCCAGCGAGAGGGCCGGGTTTGGGGTGGCCTCGGCAACGCTTCAGGTTTGTCTAGCTAGTGTCAAAGGATTCAACAAAATCCCTTAGTGTTCCTCGACCATTGACCCCTCGACGACCCTCGCCCCTCGAACTATCGACGACCCTCGACCCCTCGGTGACCCTCGACCCTCTGCCCTAGTTCCCGACCCTCGACCGCTCGGCGATCCTCGACACCCTCATTCCCGATAAAAAAGAAGAAGAATAAAAGATGACAATAAGAAGGAATAGAGGAGTAGAAAAAAATAGATTTCCACTCCTCTATTCCTTCTTCTTCTCCTCTTTTTTTCTTCTTCAGCCTCTTCTTATTTTTTCCGACGTCCCCCCTAATGTCATGTCCGACCCCCCCGCCTCATGTAATGTCCGATGGCCCCCCTCACATTAACAAAAAACTACCTTAAAAAAAGACTTGCTTCGCCGCGGGTGCTCGATCGGTGCGACGTGGACTCGGTGGAAACACTTTATTAAAATGCGCTGGTGGCCGGGCCGGGCGGTTTTCTTTTCCTTCTTCATTTTTCCTTTGTTTTTTCTTATATGTTTGTTTTCATTTTAACTCTATATTTCGTACATATGGAAAAAATAAAGTTTCTATACAAAAGTGCACAATTTTTATGAACAAATTACAACATCTGAATTAACTACACATCTAAATAAATATAACTACACATCTGAAATTTTCATAATCTTAAAACTAGACTAAACATAAACTAAAATAATCTAAAAAACATGTAAAAACATCTAAAAATAGCATCTAAAAACATCTGAAAAACACCTAAAAATCTAATAGCACGGCGCAAGGGCGGAGGGGCCGGCGCCGGCGCCGGCGGGGCAGGGCAGGGACGCAGGAGCGTGGCGCAGGGGCGCGGGACAGGGGTGGGGCGCGGAAGCAGGCTGGGGCTCACAGGGAGCGGCGGGGCACAGTTGGCGGCGCATCGGGGCCGACAGGGGCGCGAGGGTTGACGCCGTTGTCGGGGCAGAGGGCGTCAGCGGCGATGTTGAGCAGCCTGACGGCATCGGTGGCGGCGGCAATGGCGATGTTGAACAGCCTGACGGCGTCGGTGGCGGCGGCGATGGCAAGGTGAGCAGGGGCGTCGGGCGGATACGGCGAGGAGAAGCAGGGGCATCGGGGGAGAAGAAGTGATGGATTTTGTCGAAACTGCTAAGTGTTTTCTTATATACCCAGGGCATTGGTACCGGTTCATGGCACCAACCGGGACCAATGCCACCTTTAGTCCCGGTTGGTGGCACCAACCAGGACCAAAAGTCTCTTTTCAGCAGCCCAAAGGGCGGGAAGCAGAGGCCTTTGGTCCCGGTTGGTGGCATCAACCGGGACTAAAGGGTGGGCATTGGTCCCGGTTGGTGCCACGAACCTAGACCAATTCCCCCCTTTAGTCTCGGTTGGTGCCACCAACCCGGACCAAAGGCCTTGCACAGCGGCGTGGTGGTGGGAGTTTAGTCCCACCTCGCTAGTTGAGAGCGTTGGACACCTGTTTATAAGCTCGGTTGCCTCTTCCCTTTCGAACTCCTCTGAACTGCAGGCCTATGGGCCAAATGTAACACTTCTATGCCTATGGGCCTACTGGGCCTTCTGCGGGCCTGAATCCTGGCCCATGGATGGGTTTGTAGTCGTATTCGGGCCGTGGTGGCCTAGTAGGTGGCATTTTTTTATTTTTTCTTAGTTTTTTTGTTTTATTTAATTTTTTGTTTCTACATACAACAAAATACTTATTTGTTTTATTTTATTTTGTTTCTAATTACTTATTTTTTTATTTTATGATAGTTCTTTTTGCTATTAATGTTTGTAACAAAAAAGTTCTTTATGAAAATTCTTTTTTCTTTCAATGATTTTGAACAGAAACTCCATGGATGGGTTTTTAGTCGTATTCAGGCGGTGGTGGCCCAGTGGATGGCAATTTTTTTATGTTTTCTCAGTTTTTTTATTTTCTTTTTTGCTTTATTTATTTTGTTTTGTTTCTACTTACAACAAAATACTTATTTGTTTTATTTTATTTTGTTTCTAATTACTTATTTATTTTATGATAATTCTTTTTTCTACTAAAGTTGGAACAAAAAAAGTTCTTTATGAAAATTCTTTTTGCTTTTAATGATTTTGAACAGAAACTCCATAGTTTTTCTGTGTTCAAAATGCACCATTCAAAGCCATATCATCAATTTTCAACCCTTTCTGACTTCATTTGTTATTTTTCATGCATTTACTAATTATTTTGAGCTATTAGACCCTGAAATTGAAAAGCATTTCAAATGAACTCTGAAAAGGTTGAAAGTTGGCATCATATCATCATTTCATCCACATAGCATGTGCAAGAAAGTAGAGAGGGTTACGGCAAAAACTGGATGCACTTCATGTACAAAACAGACAATCTCTATCGAAGTATCAGGGTTTCATACGAAAACTCGTCTGTTACAAAGGGATTTCATTTTTTAACTTATTTGAACTCCATAGTTTTTCTGTGTTCAAAATACACAATTCAAAGCCACATCATCAATTTTCAACCCTTTCTGACTTCATTTGATATTTTTCATGCATTTACTGATTATTTTGAGCTATAAGACCCTGAAATTGAAGGCAACATATAGCTCTCATGAATAGATAAGTGACCAAATTAATAGAAGTTCATCATCACATTAAAAACAAAGTACATACATAGTTCTCATTGAACAAGATATAGCTCTCCAGAGCATCTAGTTAAACCATACATTGAAACTATGTAAAACCTTTCAATGCAACAAAAAATGCGATCATAATCACAACCAAGGTAAAAATTGATCCAACGGCATAATGATACCAAGCCTCGGTATAAATGGCATATTTTCCAATCTTTCTAATCTTCAACCGCATGGCATCCATCTTGATCTTGTGATCATCGACGACATCCGCAACATGCAACTCCAATATCATCTTCTCCTCAAATTTTTTATTTTTTCCTTCAGGTAATTGTTTTCTTCTTCAACTAAATTTAACCTCTCGACAATAGGGTCGGTAGGAATTTCCGGTTCAACTACCTCCTACATAAGTAAAATCTATGTCACATTGGTCGGCATAATTGTCATAAACAATAAATGAACCAAATAGTTATAAAAAGATAATATATACCACATCTGAATCATAGACAGGACGAGGGCCGACGGGGGCGGATACCAAAACCATCGCACTTTATAATAACAAGCAATAATAACAGTTAGAAAATTAGACAAGTATCTATCTAAAGTAAGAATTATTTTTTTTCAGAAAGAAGATAAGAACAAGAGGCTCACCACGGTGGTGCCGGCAACGAGATCGGCGCGGGCGATCGACGACGGTGAAGACGGCGACGGGACGTGACGGACCACTAAACCTATGCAAATCTCAGGGGAAATGGAGCTTGGAGGTCAAGCTTCGAGAGGAGAAATCTTAACAAGTGTGGCTCGGGCATTTCATGGAACACCTCATGTGCATAGGGGGTGAGCTAGAGCACCCAAATGCCCTCTCCTCGCCGGCCAGAAAAAACAGAGCACTGTGGAGTGCTCTGCTGCAGCGATGGGGTATATATAGGCAACTCATTTGTCCCGGTTCGTGGCTGGGACCGGGTCTAAAGCCTAGCCTTCTGTCCCGGTTCAAGCCAAGAACCGGGACCAATGGTTGTGGGCCAGGAGCAAGGCCCATTGGTCCCAGTTCGTGCCTAGAACCGGGACAAATGGGTCCATACGAACCGGGACCAATGCCCACGAGGCCCTGGCCGGCCCCCTGGGCTCACGAACTGGGACGAATGCCCCCATTGGTCACGTGTCGTGACTGAACCTGGACTAATTGGCTTGCCATGGCCGAACCAAAGCCCTGTTTTCTACTAGTGCCGCCAGCCTCGACATGTAGTACCAGCCTCTTGTCTCCACCAACGATGCCCGCACCGACACCATCATAACCGACGACCTCTATGCTCAGATGAGCAACTCTGATCAGTGCCTCGTTCTCTATAGCTCAGAGGGATCCGATAGGGGCTTCAAGTCCTCCGCCAATATAGCCTCTCGTGGCCGCGGCTCATCATGCTACCTTGGACCGCAACGTAGCAAGGGCAAGTCGTCTGGTGGTGGAAATAGCAAAGGCGACAACCCCTCCCGCAGCGGCGGTGGCAGGCGGCACTCCAACAGCAACAACAAGGGTCGCCATAGCGGCAAGCCTCGAGTAGGTCTGGACATCTCGCGTTGCCAAATTGATGGCAAGCCGGGCCACACCAAATGGGATAGCTAGTACCGCTACCAGGACAATGACGAATCTTCCCAATATGAGAAGGTCGCGGGGGCAGCACATGGATCCTATGGCACATATGCCAATTGCTATCTGGACAACGGCGCGATGCACCACATGATAACCCACAAGTATAGGGGATCGCAATAGTTTTCGAGGGTAGAATTTTCAATCCAAATTTATAGATTCGACACAAGGGGAGCCAAAGAATTTTTGTAAGTATTAGCAGTTGAGTTGTCAATTCAACCACACCTGTAGATTAAATATCTGCAGCAATGTGATCAGTAGCACAGTTATATGATAGTTTGATGGTAGTAGTAACAATAGCAGTGGTAACATGACAATAGTAACAGTTTTGTAGCAGTTGTAATAGTAGCAATCACAATAGTAACTTAGCAAGAACAATATATGGAAAACTCTTAGGCATTGAATCGGTGAATTCTTTGGACAATATTCATCATATAACAGTCATAACTTAGGGCAACACAGAACTAGCTCCAGTTCCTAAATATAATGTAGCATGTATTTCGTAAATAGTCATCCATGCTTATGGAAAAGAACTTCCATGACATCTTTTGTAGTACCCTCCCGCGGCAGCGGGTCCATAAGGGAACTAAGGGATATTAACACCTCCTTTTAATAGTGAATCGGAACAAAGCATTAACACATAGTGAATACATAAACTCCTCAAACTACGTTCATCACCAGAATGTATCCCAATTGTTGTCACCTTGAGGTTTACGGATCATAACACATAATAGGTGCATATGACTTGCAAGATTGGATCAAGAACATAGATATAATGATGAAAACATAAACGGTTTAGATACCAAATCATGACACTCGGGCCCTACTGACAAGCATTAAGCATGGCAAAGTCATAGCAACATCTATCTCATAACATAGAGGATACTAGGGATCAAGCACTAATAAAACTAACTCGATTACATGATGAATCTCATCCAACTCCTCAGTGACCAGCGAGCCTATGAAGGAATTACTCACTCCTGATGGGAAGCATCATGGAATTGGTGATAAAGGAGGGTTGGTGATAATGAAGAACGAATATTCCCCTCCTTAAATGGGCTCCAGATAAGGCATCCCGATAAAGAAGAGGAGGTGGCGGCGGCTCCGCATCGTGAAACGCGATGAAACTTACTCTCCTTTTTTTCTAGAAAAATAGGATTTTATATTGTTGGAATTAGGGTCAGAGGGGCCACGAAGGTCCCACCATCTACCAGGGCGCGCTTGGGGGTGTGTCCCACCCTAGTGTCTCGTGCCCAGCCAGGGCACCCCCTCCGGTGGTTCTTGATTCTTGTATTTTTTTATTTATTGGGAAATAATTCTTCAAAAAGTTTTGACCAAATCAGACAACTTTTATTTCTGCACAAAAACAACACCATGGTAGTTCTGCTGAAAACAACATTGGTCTAGGTTAGTTTCATTCAAATCATGCAAATTAGAGTCCAAAACATGACCAAATGTGTTAGGAAAAGTAGATACAATGGAGACGTATCAACTCCCCCAATCTTAACCCATTGTTTGTCCTCATGCAATTCGGTTGACAAACTAAAAGTGATAAAGAAAACCTTTTACGAATTTTTTTGTTCTTGTCTACATAAATATTCTTAAATAGCACCCAGGTTTTCAGCAAAGATCATGACTAACCATGTCAACAATAACTCTTACAAAATATATTTACCCAAATCAATGGTATAAGCAACTAGCGAGCAATAATAAAATATCTCGAATGCCAACAATTTCTCAAAACAATCATGATATAATATGACAATAGTGGTATCTCGCTAGCCCTTTCTGAGATCGCAAAACATAAATGCGGAGCACCTCCAAAGTTCAAGTAGCGACTAAACATTGTAATTCATGGTAGAGAAGATCCAGTCATGATGCATTCACATTAACTAAAAACAATGCTTGAGGATGATAATAGTGCTCTTAGGTCTGGCGCTTGTTTGAGAAGGTGAAGACTCAACATAAAATTAAATAGAGAGACCCTTCGCCGAGGGAAGCAGGGATTTGCAGAGGAGCCAGAGCTCAAGGTTTAAATCAGAGATAATTATAATTTTTGGAGGAACACCCTTCCTATGAACGTTACTACCAAGAGTTATCAATATCTTCCATGCTAAACAAATTAGCGGTGGTTCCCAAGCGGTAAAAGTAAAGGTTTAATCCCCTCCACCAACAAACACACTCCATAGCTAGCCGAATACATGGGTACCATCCATACCAATAACAGTCATGGGGGGTTGTTTAATTATTTGCAATTTTTGATTTCAGGAATGGGCATCCCTATTACCAGCCCCTTTCGTGCAAGGACGAGTGAATGAATAGTCATCGTGAGAATAACCTGCTTAGCATGGAAGATACTGATCACCCCATGTCGCTCCATGAGCAGTCCAGGCACATAAACATATGTTCATTTGAAATTTTAGAGGTAGCACATGCAAATTTACTTGGTACAACAGGGTAATACCGAATATAGGAAGATATGGTGGAATCATCTGGAATAACTTTAGTTTCAGGATTTTGATGCACAAGAAGTATTCTCGCTTAGTATAGGCGAAGGCTAGCAAATAGATTGAGAACTGGCCAGCTAGAGAGTAAAAACGGTCATGAACATGCACTATGAATAATTAACATTGAATACTAACATGAGTAAGATATAAACATCATGAACATAAATATCGTGGAAGCTAGTACCATTGAATACTACATTGCAATCATTTTGAATGCAAGTTGACACCCTAGATAATTCATTATCCACTCCTACCTAATTAAGCATGGCATGAGCAACTATAATCTCTAATTGTCATTGCAAATATCACTACTCACTGGTAGAAAAGGGGCCAGTAGTCCCGGTTCATAAGGGCCTTCTGTCCCGGTTCCTGAACCAGGACTAAAGGGTCGGTACTAATGCCCTGTTCCTTTAGTCCCGGTTCAATCCAGAACCGGGACTGATGGGCCTCCACGTGGCCTATGCGCGGAGCCCAAGCAGGAGACCCTTTGGTCCCGGTTGGTGGCACCAACCGGGACCAATAGGCATCCACGCGTCAGCATTTCTGTGGCAGGGGTTTTTGTTTTTTTTTGAAGGGCGCGGGGGGGGGGGGGGGTTGGGGGTTTTTGGGGGTTAATTTAGGTGTTTCATATATTGTGTTAGCTAGCTATAATTAATAGAGAGAAGTGTCCTCTCTTATGTCCGTGCTTGGTCGACGCTACGTACTATACATACGTATAGAGAGGACTAGGCACGCTAGCTACATGGGACGTGGGACGTGGATGTAGTGTCTGACACTACATCCACGTCCCACAAGTGACGTGGGCGTCGAAGCCCGCGCCACTTGTGGGACGTGGATGTAGTGTCCGACACCGACGGTACATGTATCTCACACTGACGATACTTTCTATTTAGGGTTTCTCCTCTACCGCTCGGCGACCCTCGACGACCCTCGTTTCCGATAAAATGAAGAGGAAGAAGAAGAAAAAAAAGAGAAGAAGAGAAGAAGAAGAAAAAAAGAGGAGAAGAATCGTTCCCGATAAAATAAAGGGGAAGAAGAAGAAAAAAAAGAGAAGAAGAGGAAGAAGAAGAAAAAAAGTAAAGGTTTCTCCTCTACCACTCGGTGACCCTCGACGACCCTCGTTCCCGATAAAATAAAGAGGAAGAAGAAGAAGAAAAAAGAGGAGAAGAAAAAATAGAGGAGAAGAACTCCTCTATTCTTTCTTCTCCTCTTTCTTTTTCTTCTTCCTCTTCTTTTTTTATCCTCTTCTTCCTCTCATGTTCGACGACCCTCGACCCCTCGGCGACCCTAGACCCCCTCTCGACCCCCTCATGTCGAAGTTATCGGGTAGGGGGTATATCGACAACGACATACCTGATACATACATACATACATACATATCACATGCATCCATACATATATGAACAAAATTAATATCTACTAATTAACAACCTAAATAAAAAAACTAATACATATAGGAAGAAGAAGAAAAAAGAAGAGAAGAAAGAATAGAGGAGAAGACTTCCTCTTCTTCCTCTCCTCTTATTCTCCCTCTTATTCCCCTTCTTCCTCGCCTCTCTCATGAATGTCCGACATTCTCGACCCCCCCCCCCCCCACGTGTCGAAGAAAAAAAGAAGGAGAAGAAGAAAGGAATAGAGGAGAAGAAGAGAAAAATAGAATATATATATTCTATTTTTCTCTTCTTCTCCTCTATTCCTTTCTTCTTCTCCTCTTCATTTCTTCTTTTTTCTTCTTCTTATTTATTTCTCCTCGTCTTCCTCTCCCCTCTTCTTCTCCTTTCTTCCTCTTCTTATTTCCTTTTTCTTCTCATTCTTTTTCTTCTTATTCCTTCTTAAAAATACACGAAGTAGTATTGCTTTTTTTTTAAATAATGTTCAAATAGAAATTTTAGAAAAAAAAGTAAAGGTTTTGCCTAATTCATTGTTCATATGAATATGTAAACATTTGCATATTTACAATAATCAATATCACCAAAAAATCTATGAACAGAAGAAAATACTATTTTTTTCTATTAATCTATCTTTTGCATACATATAGACACATACATATACTATACATATACATATAATCAGGAAGAAACATATATGAATTTGCAAAAAAATTAAAAACAGGGGGGAAGAGGGGGGCGGTGCCGGCCCTGACCAAAGCGAGAGGCGACGGCGGCGCGGGGCGGCGACGGCGAGGCAGAGGTGGGGCAGCGATGGCGTCGGGGTGGCGACGCGGGGCGGCGACGGCGTAGGGGCGCGACGCGGGGCGGCGACGGCGTCGGGGCTGCGCGGGGAGGTGACAGCGACGGCGCGGGGTGGCGCGCGACGACGGAGTCGGGGCGGCGCGGGGTGGCGACGACGTTTGGACGACGCGGGACGGCGTCGGAGGCAGGGGCGACGACGGCGACGGCGAGGCGCAGAGGGGCAGCCTGGCGGCATCGGACGGGGAAGACGAACTGAATGGAAATTTTCACAAGTGCTAGTTATATAGTAAAGGAATTGGTCACGGTTCCTGGCACAAACCGTGACCAATGCCCCCCTTTAGTCCCGGTTGGTGCCACCAACCGGGACCAAAGGCCTATTTTCAGCAGCCCAAAGGGCGGGAAGCGGCGGCCTTTGGTCCCGGTTGGTAGAACCAACCGGGACTAAAGGGGGGCATTGGTCACGGTTCGTGTCACCAACCGTGACCAATGCCCCCCTTTAGTCCCGGTTGGTGCCACCAACCGAGACTAAAGGCCTTGTGCGGCTGCTGCGTGGAAAGTTTACTCCCACCTCGCTAGTTGAGAGGGGTGCGCAGTGGTTTATAAGCCCCACTGCTGCACCCCTCTCGAGCTCCTCTCCTTTGCAGGCTTACGGGCCTAATTGTCACTGCTATGCTTGTGGGCCTACTAGGCCTCCTGCGGGCCTGAATCCTGGCCCTTGGATGGGTTTGTAGTCGTATTCAGGCCGGGGGGGCCCAGTAGGTGGCATTTTTATTGTTTTATTGTTCTTTTATTTATTTTCTTTTGTTTTTTGCTTTATTTTTTAATTCTTTATGCTTTTAGTTTTAGAAAAATTATAAACTTTTTGTTAATGCCATTAGTTTTCAAATTTGAAAACACTTTTTTGTTTTCTTTGTTGCTTTATTTATTTTATTTTGTTTCTAGTTACAACAAAATACTTATTGTTGCTATTTTCTTCAAGTTTTTTGGTTTGTTTTCTGCATTATTTATTTTATTTAGTTTTTTTGCTTTATTTTTTTATTACTTTTGCTTTTAGTTTTAGAAAAATTATAAACTTTCTGTTAGTGCCATTAGTTTTCAAATTTGAGAACACTTTTTTAGTTTTTTATTTTCTTTGTTGCTTTATTTATTTTATTTTGTGATTAACTTTACTATAAAAATAGTTTTTTCCCAGTTTTTTTGATTTTTTTTTTGCATTATTTTTGTTTTTTGTTTTTTGCTTTAATTTTTAATTCTGTTTGCTTTTAGGTTAGCAAAATTATAAACTTTCTGTTAGTGCCATTAGTTTTAGAAAAATTATAAACTTTCTGTTAGTGCCATTAGTTTTAGAAAAATTATAAACTTTCTGTTAGTGCCATTAGTTTTCAAATTTGAATAGTTAAAAATTGAATTCTTTGAAAATTGTTTGAATCACAAGTTTGTGATTAACTTACTAAAAAAATGAGAATAGATGCGCTTATAGAGAAAATTCAACCTAAATTCCTAGTAAATTTCTATGAATTTCAGAGAAATTCACTATGAATTTAGGTTAAACTTTTCTCTATTAGGGCATCTATTTTCACTTTGAGAGGAGCTCAACAAGGCAGAGAGGGAAGGGCTTATAAACCGGTGTGAGCCCCCTTCGGTTGGCGAGGTGGGACTAAACTCTGCCCGCAACGAGGACCAACCCTTTAGTCCCGGTTTGTGGCACAAACCGGGACTAATGGTCATGGGCCAGGGGCAAGGAGCAAAATTATAAACTTTCTGTTAGTGCCATTAGTTTTAGAAAGTTGAAAGTTGAAAGTTGGCATGGGCCAGGGACTAATGGTCATGGTATTACGAGGGCCGAACCATAAGACATGAAAGCATTTCAAATGAACTCTGAAAAACTTGAAAGTTGGCATGGTATCATAATTTCACCCACATAGCATGTGCATGTACAAAACGGACAATGGTAGCATTTTCGTGTGTTACAAAGTTGGCATGGTATCATCATAATAGTTGCGGGAGAAATTCTTCACTTTTTCTTCGCTTGTGTCATTTGCTTATTGCGCCGTAACCATGGATAATCTTCATTGTTTATCAGGATGCTTGGGTCAGCCTTGACATTGAAGGGAGGAATTTCATGAAACTTTTCATAATCTTCAGACATGTCTGTCTTGCCGTCCACTCCCAGGATGTCCCTTTTTCCTGAAAGAACTATGTGGCACTTTGGCTCATCGTATGATGTATTCGCTTCCTTATCTTTTCTTTTTCTCGGTTTGGTAGACATGTCATTCACATAGATAACCTGTGCCACATCATTGGCTAGGACGAACGGTTCGTCAGTGTACCCAAGATTTTTCAGATCCACTGTTGTCATTCCATACTGTGGGTCTACCTGTACCCCGCCGCCTGACAGATTGACCCATTTGCACTTAAACAAAGGGACCTTAAAATCAGGTCCCTTGTCAATTTCCCATATGTCCACTATGTAACCATAATATGTGTCCTTTCCGCTCTCGGTTGCTGCATCAAAGCGGACACGTCTGTTTTGGTTGGTGCTCTTTTGATCTTGGGCGATCGTGTAAAATGTATTCCCATTTATCTTGTATCCTTTGTAAGTCAATACAGTCAAAGATGGTCCCCTGGACAACAAGTACAACTCATCACAAACAGTGTTGTCACCTCTGAGACGTGTTTCCAACCAACTGCTGAAAGTCCTGATGTATTCACATGTAATCCAGTCGTCGCACTGCTCCGGGTGTTTGGAGCGCAGACTGTTCTTGTGTTCATCGACATACGGGGTCACCAAGGTAGAGTTCTGTAGAACTGTGTAGTGTGCTTGAGACCAAGAATATCCGTCCCTGCATATTATTGAGTCTCTTCCAAGAGTGCCTTTTCCAGTCAGTCTCCCCTCATACCGCGATTTAGGGAGACCTATCTTCTTAAGGCCAGGAATGAAGTCAACACAAAAACCGATAACATCCTCTCTTTGATGGCCCATGGAGATGCTTCCTTCTGGCCTAGCGCGGTTACGGACATATTTCTTTAGGACTCCCATGAACCTCTCAAAGGGGAACATATTGTGTAGAAATACGGGCCCCAGGATGACAATCTCGTCGACTAGATGAACTAGGACGTGTGTCATGATATTGAAGAAGGATGGTGGGAACACCAGCTCGAAACTGACAAGACATTGCACCACATCACTCCTTAGCCTTGGTATGATTTCTGGATCGATCACCTTCTGAGAGATTGCATTGAGGAATGCACATAGCTTCACAATGGCTAATCGGACGTTTTCCGGTAGAAGCCCCCTCAATGCAACCGGAAGCAGTTGTGTCATAATCACGTGGCAGTCATGAGAATTTAGGTTCTGAAACTTTTTCTCTGGCATATTTATTATTCCCTTTATATTCGACGAGAAGCCAGTCGTGACCTTCATACTGAGCAGACATTCAAATAAGATTTATTTCTCTTCTTTCGTAAGAGCATAGCTGGCAGGACCTTTATACAGCATCGGAGGCATGCCGTCTTTTTCGTGCAAACGTTGCAGGTCCTCCCGTGCCTCAGGTGTATCTTTTGTCTTCCCATACACGCCCAAGAAGCCTAGCAGGTTCACGCAAAGGTTCTTCGTCACGTGCATCATGTCGATTGAAGAGCGGACCTCTAGGTCTTTCCAGTAGGGTAGGTCCCAAAATATAGATTTCTTCTTCCACATGGGTGCATGTCCCTCAGCGTCATTCGGAACAGCCAGTCCACCGGGACCCTTTCCAAAGATTACGTAGTGTAAATCATTGACCATAGCAAGTACGTGATCACCGGTACGCATGGAGGGCTTCTTCCGGTGATCTGCCTCGCCTTTGAAATGCTTGCCTTTCTTTCGACATTGATGGTTGGTCGGAAGAAATCGATGATGGCCCAGGTACACATTCTTCCTGCATTTGTCCAGGTATATACTTTCAGTGTCATCTAAATAGTGTGTGCATGCGTGGTATCCTTTGTTTGTCTGTCCTGAAAGGTTACTGAGAGCGGGTCAATCGTTGATGGTCACGAACAGCAACGCCTTAAGGTTAAATTCCTCCTGTCTGTGCTCATCCCACGTACGTACACCGTTTCCATTCCACAGCTGTAAAAGTTCTTCAACTAATGGCCTTAGGTACACATCAATTTCGTTGCCGGGTTGCTTAGGGCCTTGGATGAGAACTGGCATCATAATGAACTTCCGCTTCATATAGTCACGGGCCAGGTGCTGTGATTGCTGCTCTGCTCCCCGAAAGGATTAATGCCATCCGCGCTTAAAGCAAACCATACATTCCTTGGGTCCTTTGCAAACTCATCCCAGTACTTTCTCTCGATTTTTCTCCACTGCGACCCGTCAGCGGGAGCTCTCAACTTCCCATCTTTCTTTCGGTTCTCACTGTGCCATCGCATCAACTTGGCATGCTCTTCGTTTCTGAACAGACGTTTCAACCGTGGTATTATAGGAGCATACCACATCACCTTCGCAGGAACCCTCTTCCTGAGGGGCTCGCCGTCAACATCACCAGGGTCATCTCGTCTGATCTTATACCGCAACGCACCGCATACTGGGCATGCGTTCAGATCCTTGTATGCACCGTGGTAGACGATGCAGTCATTAGGGCATGCATGTATCTTCTCCACCTCCAATCCTAGAGGGCATACGACCTTCTTTGCTGCGTATATACTGTCGGGCAATTCGTTATCCTTTGGAAGCTTCTTCTTCAATATTTTCAGTAGCTTCTCAAATCCTTTGTCAGCCACAGCATTCTCTGCCTTCCACTGCAGCAATTCCAGTACGGTACCGAGCTTTGTGTTGCCATCTTCGCAATCGGGGTATAACCCTTTTTTGTGATCCTCTAACATGCGATCGAACTTCAGCTTCTCCTTTTGACTTTCGCATTGCGTACTTGCATCGACAATGACCCGGCGGAGATCATCATCATCGGGCACATCGTCTGGTTCCTCTT
The DNA here is from genome assembly GCF_056163025.1 of Triticum urartu. Classification (NCBI taxonomy): domain Eukaryota; kingdom Viridiplantae; phylum Streptophyta; class Magnoliopsida; order Poales; family Poaceae; genus Triticum; species Triticum urartu. The sequence continues at coordinate 33,948,077 of NC_141874.1, read as the reverse complement.
GATCTTCAGCAGCTTCACCCGTTGCAGCATCATTGGGCACATCGTCTGGTTCCTCTTGATCTTCACCAGCTCCCCCCGTTGCGGCATCACCGTATTCAGGGGGCACATAGTTGTCATCGTACTCTTCTTCTTCGCCGTCTTCCATCATAACCCCTATTTCTCCATGCCTCATCCAAACATTATAGTGTGGCATGAAACCCTTGTAAAGCAGGTGGGAGTGAAGGATTTTCCGGTTAGAGTAAGACCTCGTATTCCCACATTCAGTGCATGGACAACACATAAAACCATTCTGCTTGTTTGCCTCAGCCGCATCGAGAAACTCATGCACGCCCTTAATGTACTCGCAGGTGTGTCTGTCACCGTACATCCATTGCCGGTTCATCTGCATGCATTATATATAATTAAGTGTCCAAATTAATAGAAGTTCATCATCACATTAAAACCAAAGTGCATACATAGTTCTCATCTAACAACATATAGCTCTCCAGAGCATCTAATTAATTAAACCATACATTGAACCTATGTAAAACATTTCAACGCGAACACAACTGCGATCATAATTCGAACCAAGGTAACAATTGATCCAATGGCATAATGATACCAAGCCTCGGTATGAATGGCATATTTTCTAATCTTTCTAATCTTCAAGCGCATTGCATCCATCTTGATCTTGTGATCATCGACGACATCCGCAACATGCAACTCCAATATCATCTTCTCCTCCTCAATTTTTTTATTTTTTCCTTCAACAAATTGTTTTCTTCTTCGACTAAATTTAACCTCTCGACAATAGGGTCGGTTGGCATTTCCGATTCACATACATCCTACATAAATAAAATCTATGTCACGTTGGTCGGCATAATTTTCTTAAACAATAAATGAACCAATAGTTATAAAGATAATATATATGCCACATCCGAATCATAGATAGGACGAGGGCCGACGGGGGCGGATACCAAAACCATTGCACTATATAAGATGCAATAATAAAAGTAAGAAAATAATACAAGTAAGAATATTTTTCCTTTCAGAAAGAAGATAAGAACAAGAGGCTCACCACGGTGGTGCCGGCGATGAGCTCGGCCCGGGTGATCGACGGCGGTGAAGACGGGGACGGGGCGTGACGGACCGCTAAACCTAGACAAATATTATGGAAAATGGAGCTTGGAGGTCGAGCTTGGAGAGGAGAAAGCTTAAGTAGTGTGGCTCGGGCATTCCATCAAACACCTTTTGTGCATAGGAGGTGAGCTAGAGCACCACCAAGCCCTCTCCCCCTCGGCCAGAGAAAAATAGAGCACTGGGGTGCTCTGCTCGCGAGCGAGGGGTATATATAGGCACCTCATTGGTCCTGGTTGGTGACATGAACCGGGACTAAAGGGGAGCCTTTGGTCCCGGTTCAAGCCATCAACCGGGACCAATGGTGGTGGGCCAGGAGCGAGGCCCATTGGTCCCGGTTCATCCCACCAACCGGGACCAAAAGGTCCAGATGAACCGGGACCAATGGCCCACGTGGCCCAGCCGGCCCCCTGGGCTCACGAACCAGGACCAATGCCCACATTGGTCCCGGTTCTAGACTGAACCGGGACTAATGGGCTGACCCGGCCTGGACCTAAGCCCTGTTTTCTACTAGTGACTAGAGAAAAGCCTAGCAGTAGAGTGGGTTTTTGGCCTAGCAGTAGCGCGGGGTGCCGCGCTACTGATAAGGCGCTACAGCTAAAGGTTAGCAGTTGCGTGAGTCCACACACGCTACTGCTATAAGTACTTAGTACTAGAGAGTTTTCTGTAACGCGCTACTGGTAAGTACTAGCAGCGCGCCTCTTGATACGTCCATTTTGCATCATGCTTTTATATCAATATTTATTGCATTATGGGCTGTTATTACACATTATGCCACAATACTTATGCCTATTCTCTCTTATTTTACAAGGTTTACATGAAGAGGGAGAATGCCGGCAGCTGGGATTCTGGGCTGGAAAAGGAGCAAATATAAGAGACCTATTCTGCACAGCTCAAAAAGTCCTGAAACTTTTGATACTTGAACAATTCTACCAAAATTAGGAAAAATAAACAATTTTCATAGGAAGACAGTGCAAAAAGAGTCAGAACCATTTAACGTTCCAGCTAAAAATGTAAAATCGTGCACTACAGCCAAAGTTTCTGTCGTGCACCGTACAAACCATCAAGCAAATGTAAACATCCTAAAGGCAAACCTTGGCACATTATTTTTATAATACAATGGAATTGTACAAGGGGATAATTATTTTTGTTGAAAAGTTTATGTAATCAAGATTCACAAAGTTTCAGTGAGCATGAACAAAGTTCAAGGAGCTCTCCCACTTCAACCATGCTTGCCTTTCTCACTTTCACTTTCCTTTTTGAAAAGTTTTGGGTTCCCCTCTTTATTTTTGTTGTTTTCAAACTATATGAAAGCACTCAACAGAAATAAATGAATCTCTAAAACTTCCGGATTGTCTCCCTGGCAGCGCTTTCTTTAAAGCCATTAAGCTAGGCATATAGTGCTCAAGTAGTGAATCCACCCGGATCCCAAGGTATATCAAAGCCAATTTGAATCAACAATGATTTGTAATTTAGTAGTGAGCACAAAGTAACATATATCAAGAAGTGACAAATTCTAACTCTCTTCCTATGCATCGGCATGTCATAAAAGAACAATTCATGCACACCTAGTAAAGTCCAATGCATAGTATAAACAGTTTCTTGCAGTTCTATCATATTGGAAACATAGAGAGGTGGAGATATAGTTCCTCTCTCATAATAATTGCAAGTAGGAGCAGCAAGCACATGCATATTATACTGATCAAAATCATCATGTGTAGTAGTAAAAGGCAACCCATCAATGTAATCCTTAATAAGTGCAAACTTCTCCGATATAGTGTAGTTGGGAGAATTCAAAAAGATAATAGGACTATCATGTGTAGGTGCAATAGCAACAATTTCATGTTTAACATAAGGAACTATAGCAAGTTCATCTCCATAAGCATAATTCATATTGGCATCTTGGCCATAAGCATAGCAAGCATCATCAAAAAGGGATATTTCAAAAGGATCGACGGGATCATAGCAATTTTCATAGCATTCATCCTTCGGTAAGCACGAAGGGGAATTAAAAAATGTATGAGTTGAAGAGTTACTCTCATTAGAAGGTGGCCACGGGTGATCAATCCGCTCTTCCTCCTTTTGTTCTTCGCTCTCCTCCTCATCTTTTTCATCCCATGAGCTCATAGTGTCATCAACTTCTTCTTCCATAGATTCCTGCAAAATATTAGTCTCTTCTTGGACAGCGGAGACTTTCTTAATAAGTGCATTAATTTCATAATTGTATTCATAATTCTCATAGCAATATTTGAGGATAGCTAAATTTTCAGATCTATGACAAGCATAATCAATATCAACAAACTCTTTAAACATAGATTCAATTTCATAAGCACCCATAAAAGCAACAAATTCTTCTATTTGTTCCACATCATAGTAATCATATATGGCTCTAGCATAAGAAGGCAAGGTTTCATTATCATTAAATTCACATGAAAAGGGAAGGTGTGGAGCCTTCACCTTAGAGCAACAAGTATAATCATATTCCACGCATAGTTGTCTAGCATACCACTTCAATATATGAATTTGATCCCATAATAGTTTCCCTTTTTGTGTCAAGCGGTAATCCCTAAAGTATTCATGTTGATCCAACGTTACTCCCATTACATAATTAAATGGGGTTTTCTCAGGATTATTAAAGTAGTATAAAATATCTTTCACATAACCAGCATCGAGGGTTTTAGGAGGTTCCCCATCTCCATGAGTAGCAAGTACACCTAATTTTTTTGGTATTTCGTGTTCCATATCCATAACTAAAGATAAAGAACAACTAAGACCGGTAAATAAAAATTACTTAGTGATAAAGCAAACAAGCACACACGAGAATATTCACCCCACGCTATTGCTCCCCGGCAACGGCGCCAGAAAAAGGTCTTGATAACCCACAAGTATAGGGGATCGCAACAGTTTTCGATAAGTAACAGTGTCGAACCCAACGAGGAGCTAAAGGTAGAACAAATATTCCCTCATGTTCTATCGACCAACGATACAACTCTACGCACGCTTGACGTTCGCTTTACCTAGAACAAGTATGAAACTAGAAGTACTTTGTAGGTGTTGTTGGATAGGTTTGCAAGAAAGTAAAGAGCACGAAAATAAAACTAGGGGCTGTTAAGGTAAATAAGCAACTAAAGTAAATATAGCGAGTGTGGAAAAGTGGTGGTAGGAGTTGTGAAATTGTCCCTTAAGCAATTGACTACTTTACTAGACCCACAGCAAGTATTATGTGGGAGAGGCCACTGCTAGCATGTCATTCCTGACTTGGAATTCTATGCACTTATGATTGGAACTATTAGCAAGCATCCGCAACTACTAATGTTCATTAAGGTAAAACCCAACCATAGCATTAAGATATATTGGTCCCCCTTCAATCCCGTATGCATCAATTTCTATGCTAGGTTGAAGCTTATGTCACTCTTGCCCTCCAATACATAGTCCTATCAACATACAACTAACCCTATGGTGTGATCCACGCGCGCGCTCATATGATGGGCACCAAAGGACAGCAACATAACCACAAGAAAATTAAATCAATCATAGCAATTCATCAACCATCGACAGGACAACGAAAATCTACTCAGACATCATAGGATGGCAACACATCATTGGATAATAATATGAAGCATAAAGCACCATGTTCAAGTAGAGGGTACAGCGGGTTGCGGGAGAGTGGACCGTTGTAGATAGAGGGGGGAAGGTGATGGAGGTGTTGGTGAAGATGGCGGAGGTGTTGCTGAAGATCGCGGTGATGACGATGATGGCCACGGCGGCGTTCCGGCGCCACCAGAGGAGAGGTGGAGAGTGGCCCCCTTCTTCCTCTTCTTCCTTGACCTCCTCCCTAGATGGGAGAAGGGTTTCCCCTGTGGTCCTTGGCCTCCATGGCATGGGAGGGGCGAGAGCCCCTCCGAGATTGGATCTATCTCTCTGTTTCTCTCTGGTTCCGCGTTCTGTTCTGGCTCTGTTTCACCGTTTCGTATATATATGGAGATCCGTAACTCCGATTGGCCTGAAACCTTCGCCGTGATTTTTTTTTCGAATATTAGCTTTCTTGCGGCAAAAGAAGAGCGCCAAATGCCTTACGGTGGGCTCACGAGGGTAGGGGGCGCGCCCTAAGGGGGGGCGGGCGCCCCCCTGCCTCGTGACCACCCCGGGCACTGGTTCGCATTGATTTTCCTTCCGAATTTTCCATATTTTCCAAAAATAAGCTCCACCCGTTTTTATCCCGTTTGGACTCTGTTTGATATGGATATTTTGCGAAACCAAAAACATGCAACAGATAGGAGCTGGCACTGGGCACTGGATCAATATGTTAGTCCCAAAAATGGTATAAAAAGTTGCCAAAAGTATATGAAAGTTGAATAATATTGGCATGGAACAATCAAAAATTATAGATACGACGGATACGTATCAATAATTTGTAATGAGCAACAAGTAACAAAAGTAAATAAAGTGCAGCAAGGTGGCCCAATCCTTTTTGTAGCAAAGGACAAGCCTGGACAAACTCTTATATAGAGAAAAGCGCTCCATGGACACATGGGAATATCGTCAAGCTAGTTTTCATCACGCTCATATGATTCGCGTTCGGTACTTTGATAATTTGGTATGTGGGTGGACCGGTGCTTGGGTACTGCCCTTACTTGGACAAGCATCCCACTTATGATTAACCTCTATTGCAAGCATCCGCAACTACAACAAAAGTATTAAGGTAAACCTAACCATAGCATGAAACATATGGATCCAAATCAGCCCCTTACGAAGCAACGCATAAACTAGGGTTTAAGCTTCTGTCACTTTAGCAACCCATCATCTACTTATTGGTATGATCTAGTCCGTGAGCTATATAATAAAGATTAGTCTTGAGTCAAGGTCTTGATTGTTTGCCATGATCCTAAGTGAATAAAAGAAAAGAGAAAGAAATAAAAAGAAACAAAGAGATTATATGGATCTCATGGAGAGTAATGAGCTCACATAGAAAAAGTATGATGAATAAAAATTGTTGAGGGTTAACAAACATAGTTTTGGTCATCGTTGCAATTAATTGGAAGTAATAAAGAAAGAGAGGTCTTCACATATAGATATACTATCTTGGACATCTTTTATGATTGTGAGCACATATTAAAATATGACATGCTAAAGAGTTGACGTTGGACAAACAAGACAATGTAATGGGTTATGTTTTCTTACATCTAAGATCAATTATATTGTCATGGATCATCCAACATGGTTGAGCTTGCCTTTCCCCCTCGTGCTAGCCAAATTCATCGCACCAAGTAGAGATACTACTTGTGCTTCCAAATACCCTTAAACCAGTTTTGCCATGAGAGTCCACCATACCTACCTATGGATTGAATAAGATCCTCCAAGTAAGTTGTCGTCGGTGCAAATCAATAAAAATTGCTCTTTTAATATGTATGACTTATTAGTGTGGGAGAAAATAAGCTTTATACGATCGTGTGATATGGAAGAAATAAAAGCGACAGACTGCATAATAAAGGTCCATATCACAAGTGGCAATATAAAGTGACGTTCTTTCGCATTAAGATTTTGTGCATCCAACCATAAAAGCGCATGACAACCTCTGCTTCCCTCTGCGAGGGGCCTATCTTTTACTTTTATCTCCTACTTTGCATAAGAGTCATGGTGATCTTCACCCTTCCTTTTTACATTTCATCCTTTGGCAAGCACGGTATGTTGGAAGGATCCTGGTATATATGGCTAATTGGATGTGAGTTTTCATGAACTATTACTATTGACATTACCCTTGAGGTAAAACGTTGGGAGGCAAAACTATAAGCCCCTATCTTTCTCTGTGTCCGATTAAAATTCTATACCCACAAGTATTGCGTGAGTGTCAGCAATTGTGAAAGACTATATGATAGTTGAGTATGTGGACTTGCTGAAAAGCTCTTATATATTGACTCTTTCCTATCTTATGATAAATTGCAATTGCTCCAATGACTGAGATTATAGTTTGTTAGTTTTCACTGAAGTTTACGACTCATACTTGAAATTGTGATTGAATTATTACTCTAGCATAAGAAATTATATGATAAGAATTATGTAAGTTGTTGTTCTAAGAATGATCATGATGCCCTCATGTCCGTATTTTAATTTTATCGACACCTCTATCTCTAAACATGTGGACATATTTTTCGATTTCGGCTTTTCGCTTGAGGACAAGCGAGGTCTAAGCTTGGGGGAGTTGATACGTCCATTTTGCATCATGCTCTTATATCAATATTTATTGCATTATGGGTTGTTATTACACATCATGTCACAATACTTATGCCTATTCTCTCTTATTTTACAAGGTTTACATAAAGAGGGAGAATGCCGGCAGCTGGGATTCTGGGCTGGAAAAGGAGCAAATGTTAGAGACCTATTCCGCACAGCTCCAAAAGTCCTGAAACTTCATGGAACACGTTTTCAGAATATATAAAAAATACTTTGCGGAAGAAACTCACCAGGGGGGCCACACCCGGCCCACGAGGGTGGGGGCGCGCCCTACCCCCTGGGCGCGTCCCCCTACCTCGTGGCCCCGTGGTGGCCCTCCGGTGACCATCTTCTGCTATATGAAGTCTTTCGATGGGAAAAAAAAAGAAGCCATCTTCTCGGACGAAACTCCGCCACCACAAGGCGGAACCTTAGCGGAACCAATCTAGGGCCCTGGCGGAGCTGTTCGGCCAGGGAAACTTCCCTCCCGGAGGAGGAAATCATCGCCATCGTCATCACCAACGCTCCTCTCATTAGGAGAGGGCAATCTCCATCAACATCTTCATCAGCACCATCTCCTCTCAAAACCCTAGTTCATCTCTTGTATCCAATTCTTGTCTCTAAGTCTGGGATTGGTGCTAGTAGGTTGCTAGTAGTGTTAATTACTCCTTGTAGTTGATGCTAGTTGGTTTAATTGGTGGAAGATCATATGTTCAGATCCTATATGCATATTAATACCCCTCTGATTATGAACATGTTTATGCATTGTGAGTAGTTACTTTTGTTCCCGAGGACATGGGAGAAGTCTTGCTATTAGTAGTCATGTGAATTTGGTATTCGTTCGATATTTTGATGAGATGTATGTTGTCTCTCCTCTAGTGGTGTTATGTGAATGTTGACTACATGACACTTCACCATTGTTTGGGCCTAGAGGAAGGCATTGGGGAGTAATAAGTAGATGATGGGTTGCTAGAGTGACAGAAGCTTAAACCCTAGTTTATGCGTTGCTTCGTAAGGGGCTGATTTGGATCCATATGTTTCATGCTATGGTTAGGTTTACCTTAATACTTTTGTTGTAGTTGCGGATGCTTGCAATAGAGGTTAATCATAAGTGGGATGCTTGTCCAAGTAAGGGCAGTACCCAAGCACCGGTCCACCCACATACCAAATTATCAAAGTACTGAACGCGAATCATATGAGCGTGATGAAAACTAGCTTGACGATATTCCCATGTGTCCATGGAGCGCTTTTCTCTATATAAGAGTTTGTCCAGGCTTGTCCTTTGCTACAAAAATGATTGGGCCACCTTGCTGCACTTTATTTACTTTTGTTACTTGTTGCTCATTACAAATTATTGATACGTCTCTATCGTATCTATAATTTTTTATTGTTCCATGCCAATATTATTCAACTTTCATATACTTTTGGCAACTTTTTATACCATTTTTGGGACTAACATATTGATCCAGTGCCCAGTGCCAGTTCCTATCTGTTGCATGTTTTTGGTTTCGCAGAATATCCATATCAAACGGAGTCCAAATGGGATAAAAACGGACGGAGCTTATTTTTGGAAAATATTGAAAATTCGGAAGGAAAATCAACGCGAACCAGTGCCCGAGGTGGTCACGAGGCAGGGGGCGCCCGCCCCCCCTTAGGGCGCGCCCCCTACCCTTGTGAGCCCACCGTAAGGCGTTTGGCGCTCTTCTTTTGCCGCAAGAAAGCTAATATTCAGAAAAAAATCGCGGCGAAGGTTTCAGGCCAATCGGAGTTACGGATCTCCATATATATACGAAACGGTGAAACAGAGCCAGAACAGAACGCAGAACCAGAGAGAAACAGAGAGATAGATCCAATCTCGGAGGGGCTCTCGCCCCTCCCATGCCATGGAGGCCAAGGACCATAGGGGAAACCCTTCTCCCATCTAGGGAGGAGGTCAAGGAAGAAGAGGAAGAAGGGGTCCACTCTCCCCCTCTCCTCCGGTGGCGCCGGAACGCCGCTGTGGCCATCATCATCATCATCGCGATCTTCACCAACACCTCCGCCATCTTCACCAACATCTCCATCACCTTCCCCCCTCTATCTACAGCGGTCCACTCTCCCGCAACCCGCTGTACCCTCTACTTGAACATGGTGCTTTATGCTTCATATTATTATCCAATGGTGTGTTACCATCCTATGATGTCTGAGTAGATTTTCGTTGTCCTATCGGTGGTTGATGAATTGCTATGATTGATTTAATTTTCTTGTGGTTATGTTGCTGTCCTTTGGTGTCCATCATATGAGCGCGCGCGTGGATCACACCATAGGGTTAGTTGTATGTTGATAGGACTATGTATTGGAGGGCAAGAGTGACATAAGCTTCAACCTAGCATAGAAATTGATTCATACGGGATTGAAGGGGGACCAATATATCTTAATGCTATGGTTGGGTTTTACCTTAATGAACATTAGTAGTTGCGGATGCTCGCTAATAGTTCCAATCATAAGTGCATAGAATTCCAAGTCAGGAATGACATGCTAGCAGTGGCCTCTCCCACATAATACTTTCTATGGGTCTATTAAGTAGTCAATTGCTTAAGGGACAATTTCACAACTCCTACTACCACTTTTCCACAGTCGCTATATTTACTTTAGTTGCTTCTTTACCTTAACAGCCCCTAGTTTTATTTTCGTGCTCTTTACTTTCTTGCAAACCTATCCAACAACACCTACAAAGTACTTCTAGTTTCATACTTGTTCTAGGTAAAGCGAACGTCAAGCGTGCGTAGAGTTGTATCGTTGGTCGATAGAACTTGAGGGAATATTTGTTCTACCTTTAGCTCCTCGTTGGGTTCGACACTGTTACTTATCGAAAACTGTTGCGATCCCCTATACTTGTGGGTTATCAAGACCTTTTTCTGGCGCCGTTGCCGGGGAGACAACTAGATCATACCAATAACTTTTATTCTACTAGATCAAGATATTACCAAAAGTATCGAACTAAAAAAAACGGTAAAGATAAAAGTGATGGTGATACGATACCGGGGCACTCCCCCAAGCTTGGCAGTTGCCAAGTGGAGTGCCCATACCAGATACTCAATTCTTCTTTGTTGGTGGAGACGGTGGTGATTTTGTTGATGGTGTAGGCTTGTCGTCCTTCTTCCAAGGCATAGGCTCTCCATCATAGAAGGATGACCGAGTCTCCTGGAACCTCAAATCTGCAGCCAAACTCATCCTTTTGAATCTATATTCATACCCACAGCTTTGATTTTGCAGGTCATAGATCTGGGCTTGGAGGTGCTCGTTTTTCTCATGAAGCTTGAAGATCGCCTCCACAATGTCCTTGACGTCCATCTTGTGGTTGTTGGTGAACTCCATGATCATACTGTGATTTAAATCGAGTCCACGCTCCACCATCTCCAGACACTTGAAAAATTCTTGCTCCAATGCCTCGAGCCTTGCCTCCGTGCTTCCGGTCTTCCTTGGTCCCTCAGCATCGCGGATGTGCAACAACCCCTCATGAATCTCAATGGTTTGAGGGTGTTGTAGCACTTCTGCGAGGTAGGGGTTGATGACCTTCTCGAAGAACTGGTCCTTGGGGGCGCTTGAAGACGACATGACGACCTGGATCTGTCAGGAAAACAACTCGAAATGAAAACAGGAGATTTTTGCGTGATACGGGAGTCAAAACCTCTGGGAGATTATATAATGAATTTTTACCGACCAATACGTGTCGTGTATGAAAATGGAGTCCAGAGAGCATACGAGGTGCCCACGAGGTAGGGAGCGCGCCTAGTAGGGTAGGGCGCGCCCTCCACCCTCGTGTAGCCCTCGTGTCCTTCCCGGACTGCTACTTATTTTTCTATTTTTCTAAATATTCCAAAATGGAGAAATATTGCCCTAAACACTGTTTTGGAGTTGGTTTACTTACCATACCAAATGCCTATTCCTTTTTGGAGTCTGAAACGTTCTGGAAAGTGTCCCTTATGTATTCCTCCGGGGTTACGGTTTCAATAATATTGGTTTCAACATTTATGGGATTACCTGAGATATAATGTTTGATTCTTTGACCGTTCACCACCTTCGGATTTGTGCCTTCAAAGTTGTTGATTTTTATGGCACCGGAATGATAGACCTCCTCGATAACGTAAGGACCTTCCCATTTAGAGAGAAGTTTTCCTGCAAAAAATCTTAAACGAGAGTTGTATAGCAATACATAATCACCTACATTAAACTCACGCTTTTGTGTTGTTTTGTCATGCCATCTTTTAACTTTTTCTTTAAACAACTTGGCATTTTCATAGGCTTGGGTTCTCCATTCATCAAGTGAGCTAATATCAAATAACCTCTTCTCACCGGCAAGTTTGAAATCATAATTGAGTTCTTTAATAGCCCAATATGCTTTGTGTTCTAGTTCGAGAGGTAAGTGACATGCTTTTCCATAAACCATTTTATATGGAGACATACCCATAGGATTTTTATATGCAGTTCTATAGGCCCATAATGCATCATCAAGTTTCTTGGACCAATTTTTTCTAGATCTATTAACAGTCTTTTGCAAAATTAATTTCAGCTCTCTATTACTCAATTCTACTTGACCACTAGACTGAGGATGGTCAGGAGATGCGATTCTATGATTAACGTCATATTTCGCAAGCATTTTACGGAAAGCACCATGAATAAAATGTGAACCACCACTAGTCATTAAATATCTAGGGACTCCAAATCTTGGAAAAATAAGTTCTTTAAGCATTTTAATAGAAGTGTTATGATCAGCACTACTAGTTGGAATAGCTTCTACCCACTTAGTAACGTAATCAACAACAACTAAAATATGTGTATATCCATTAGAGGAAGGAAAGGGTCCCATATAGTCAAAGCCCCAAACATCAAATGGTTCAATAACGAGTGAATAATTCATAGGCATTTCTTGATGTCTACTAATATTACCAATTCGTTGACATTCATCACAAGATAAGACAAACTTATGGGCATCCTTGAAGAGAGTAGGCCAATAAAAACCAGATTGCAATACCTTATGTGCAGTTCTATCTCCAGCATGGTGTCCTCCATAAGCTTTGGAGTGACACTTGCGTAGGATCTGTTCCTATTCATGCTCAGGTACACAACGTCTAATAAAACCATATACTCCTTCTTTATAAAGATGTGGGTCATCCCAGAAGTAATGCCTCAAAGCATAAAAGAACTTTTTCTTTTGCTGGTATGTGAAACTAGGTGGTATAAACTTAGCAACAATGTAATTAGCATAATCAGCATACCATGGAGCAGTATGAGAAGCATTTATGACATTTAGTTGCTCATCAGGAAAGCTATCATCAATAGGAAGTGGGTCATCAAGCACATTTTCTAACCTAGACAAGTTGTCTGCAACGGGGTTCTGAGCTCCTTTTCTATCAACAATATGTAAATCAAATTCTTGCAGTAAGAGAACCCATCTAATAAGTCTAGGTTTAGCATCTTTCTTTTCCATGAGATATTTACTAGCAGCGTGATCAGTGTGAATAGTTACTTTAGAATCAACAATATAAGGTCTGAACTTATCACAAGCAAATGCAACTGCTAAGAATTCTTTTTCAGTGGTAGCATAATTTCTGTGAGCATTGTCAAGGGTTTTACTAGCATATTGAATAACGTTTAATTTCTTATCAACTCGTTGCCCTAGAACAGCACCTACATCATAATCACTTGCATCACACATACTTTCAAAGGGTAAATTCCAATCAGGTGGCCCAACAATAGGTGCAGAGATCAATGCTTTCTTAAGTATTTCAAATTCTTCTACACAATCATCATCAAAAACAAATGGTATATCTTTTTGTAATAAATTAGTCAGAGGCCGAGAAATTTTTGAGAAGTCCTTAATGAACCTCCTATAAAATCCGGCATGACCAAGGAAACTTCTAATACCTTTGATGTCCTTGGGACATGGCATCTTTTCAATAGCATCAACCTTGGCTTTATCAACTTCAATACCTCTTTCAGAAACTTTATGCCCCAAGACAATACCTTCATTAACCATAAAGTGGCACTTTTCCCAATTCAAGACAAGATTAGTTTCTTCACATCTCTGCAAAACTCGATCAAGGTTGCTCAAGCAATCATGAAAAGAAGATCCATAGACGGGAAAGTCGTCCATGAAAACCTCACAAATCTTTTCACAAAAGTCAGAGAATATAGCCATCATGCATCTTTGAAAGGTAGCAGGTGCATTACATAAACCAAAAGGCATACGTCTATAAGCAAAAGTACCAAAAGGGCATGTAAAAGTAGTCTTTGATTGATCCTTGGTTGACACAGGTATTGGAGAGAAACTAGAATAACCATCTAGAAAGCAAAAATGTGTATGTTTGGATAATCTTTCTATCATTTGATCGATAAAGGTAAGGGGTAATGATCCTTTTTAGTTGCCCTTATTTAATTTGCGGAAATCAATTACCATCCTATAACATGTAATAATTCTTTGAGGGATCATTTCATCTTTATCATGAGGAACGACAGTAATACGTCCCTTCTTAGGTACACAATGGACAGGACTTACCCACTGACTATCGGCAACATGATAGATTATACCTGCCTCAAGGAGCTTTAGTATTTCCTTTCTTACCACTTCTTTCATTTTAAGATTCAACCGGCGTTGATGATCACGAACTGGTTTAGCATCTTCTTCCAAATTAATTTTATGTTGACAGAGAGTGGGACTAATGCCCTTAAGATCATCAAGAGTATACCCAATAGCAGCACGATGCTTCTTCAGAGTTTTCAATAATCTCTCTTCCTCATGCTCTGAAAGCTTAGCACTAATAATTACAGGATATATATTTTTCTCATCAAGATAAGCATATTTAAGAGTATCCGGTAACGGTTTAAGCTTAAACACGGGATCTCCCTTGGGTGGAGGAGGATCCCCTAGGATTTCAATAGGTAAATTGTTTTTCAGAATAGGTTCCTATTTAAAGAATACTTCATCTACTTCTCTTCTTTCATTCATAAACATATCATTTTCATGGTCTAGCAAATAATGTTCTAAAGGATCACTAGGAGGTACGGCAATAGAAGCAAGACCAATAATTTCATCCTTACTAGGTAATTCTTCTTCACGGTGTTATCTACTAAATTTAGAGAAATTAAACTCATGAGTCATATCATCTAAACCGACAGTAACAGCATCCCTTTTGCAATCTATGGTAGCATTAACAATGTTCAAGAAGGATCTACCAAATATAATGGGGCAAAAGCTATCTTGTGGGGAACCAACAACAATAAAATCGGCAGGATATTTAGTTTTCCCACACAAGACTTCAACATCTCTAACAATTCCCATTGGTGAAATAGTATCTCTATTGGCAAGCTTAATTGTGACATCAATATCTTCCATCTCAGTAGGTGCAATATCATGCATAACTTCTTTGTATAAGGAATAAGGTATTGCACTAGCACTAGCACCCATATCACATAAGCCATGATAACAATGATCTCCAATTTTAACAGAAATAACAGGCATGCCTACCACAAGTCTAGGTTTATCTTTAGCACAAGGTTTAGCAATTCTAGCAGTTTCATAACAGAAATAAATAACATGCCCATCAATATTATCGGACAAGAGATCTTTAACAATAGCAATATTAGGTTCAACTTTAACTTGCTCAGGAGGTGTATATGTTTTAATATTGCTTTTACGAACTACTATTGAAGCTTTAGCATGATCCTTTATCCTAACAGGGAAAGTTGGTTTCTCAACATAAGAAGTAGGAACAAGAGGATCATTATAAGTGACTGATACGTCTCCAACGTATCTATAATTTTTGATTGCTCCATGCTATATTACCTACTGTTTTGGACATTATTGGGTTTTATTATCCACTTTTATATTATTTTGGGACTAACCTATTAACCGGAGGCCCAGCCCAGAATTGCTGTTTTTTGCCTGTTTTAGGGTTTCGAAGAAAAGGAATATCAAACGGAGTCCAATCGGAATGAAACCTTCGGGAACGTGATTTTCTCATCGAATACAACTCAGGAGACTTGGACCCTACGTCAAGACACGTAACAGGAGGCTGATACGTCTCCAACGTATCTATAATTTTTGATTGCTCCATGCTATAGTATCTACGGTTTTGGACTATATTGGGCTTTATTTTCCACTTTTATATTATTTTTGGGACTAAACTATTAACAGGAGGCCCAGCCCAGAATTGCTGTTTTTTTGCCTATTTCAGTGTTTCAAAGAAACGGAATATCAAACGGAGTCCAAACAGAATAAAATCTTCGGAAACGTGATTTTCTCACCGAACGTGATCCAGGAGACTTGGACCCTGCTCCAAGGAACAAAAGAGGCGGTCACGAGGGTGGGGGGCGTCCCCCTAGGGCGCGCCCCCTACCTCGTGGGCCCCTCGTTGCTCCTCTGGCATACTTCTTCCTCCTATATATACACACGTACCCTCAAACAATCAGAAAGGGAGCCAAAAACCTAATTCCACCGTTGCAACTTTCTGTATCCACGAGATCCCATCTTGGGGCATGTTTCGGAGCTCCGCCGGAAGAGGGCCGTCATCACGGAGGGCTTCTACATCATCCTTGCCCCTCCGATGAAGTGTGAGTAGTTTACCTCAGACCTTCAGGTCCATAGTTAGTAGCTAGATGGCTTCTTCTCTCTTTTTGAATCTCAATACAAAGGTCTCCCCCTCTCTTGTGGAGATCTATTCGATGTAATATTCTTTTTGCGGTGTGTATGTTGAGACCGATGAATTGTGGGTTTATGATCAAGTCTATCTATGAATAATATTTGAATATTCTCTGAATTCTTTTATGTATGATTGGTTATCTTTGCAAGTCTCTTCGAATTATCCGTTTGGTTTGGCCAACTTGATTGGTAGTTCTTGCCATGGGAGAAGTGCTTAGCTTTGGGTTCGATCTTGCGGTGTCCTTACCCAGTGACAGAAGGGGCAGCAAGACACGTATTGTATCGTTGCCATCGAGGATAACAAGATGGGGTTTATTTCATATTGCATGAATTTATCTCTCTACATCATGTCATCTTGATTAAGGCGTTACTCTGTTTTTAACTTAATACTCTAGATGCATGCTGGATAGCGGTCGATGAGTAGAGTAATAGTAGTAGATGCAGAATCGTTTCGATCTACTTGTCATGGCCGTGATGCCTATATACATGATCATGCCTAGATATTCTCATAACTATGCTCAATTCTGTCAATTGCTCAACAGTAATTTGTTCACCCACCGTAGAATACTTATGCTCTTGAGAGAATCCACTAGTGAAACCTATGGCCCCCGGGCAAGTATCGGGATACCGACGATCGAATCTCGGGCAAGTATCGTACCGATAGACAAAGAGAATTGTATACGGGATTGATTGAATCCTTGACATCGTGGTTCATCCGATGAGATCATCCTGGAGCATGTGGGAGCCAACATGGGTATCCAGATCCCACTGTTGGTTATTGAACAGAGAGTTGTCTCGGCCATGTCTGCATGACTCCCGAACCCGTAGGGTCTACACACTGAAGGTTCGATGACGCTAGGGTTATAGGGAAAGTATGTACGCGGTTACCGAATGTTGTTCGGAGTCCCGGATGAGATCCAAGAAGTCACGAGGAGTTCCGGAATGGTCCGAAGGTAAAGATTGATATATAGGAAGTATGGTTTTGGCCACCGAAAGTGTTCCGGACATCACCGGTAGTGTACCGGGACCACCGGAGGGGTCCGGGGGTCCACCGGGAGGGGCCACGGGCCCCGGAGGCATACATGGGCCAAGTGTGAGAAGGGACCAGCCCCTAGGTGGGCTGGGGCTTCTCCCCACCAAGGCCCATGCGCCTAGAGAGAAGAGGGGGCAAACCCTAAGGGCAGATGGGCCCTAAGGCCCATGCCTGGTGCGCCTCCCTATCCCCCCCACTTGGCCGCCACCCCAGATGGGGATCTAGGGCTGCCGCCACCCCTAGGGAGGAAACCCTAGGTGGGGGCGCATCCCTCCCTCTCCCCCTATATATAGTGGAGGCAAAGGGGCAGCCCAACACATGAAGTTCCTCCCCTGTTGGCGCAGCCCTACCCCTCTCCCTCCTCGTCTCTCATAGTGCTTGGCGAAGCCCTGCTGGAGTCCCGCGCTCCTCCACCACCACCACGCCGTCGTGCTGCTGGATGGAGTCTTCCCCAACCTCTCCTTCTCCCCTTGCTGGATCAAGGTGTAGGAAACGTCACCGGGCTGTACGTGTGTTGAACACGGAGGTGCCGTCCGTTCGGCACTAGGATCATCGGTGATTTGGATCACGACGAGTACGACTCCATCAACCCCGTTCACTTGAACGCTTCTGCTTAGCAATCTACAAGGGTATGTATATGCACTCTCCTTCCCCTCGTTGCTAGATTACTCCATAGATTGATCTTGGTGATGCGTAGAAAATTTTAAATTTCTGCTACGATCCCCAACACATAGGTGCTGAGAAGGAGAGACTAGAAATTTCAGGTCCTTTATTGCTGCTACAGTTATGGTCTTGGTCCCGTTTGCCACTTGGTCGCCCTAAAGTTATTTTTGAGAAGCCCAAAGAAGGAGAGGAACTTGATGAAGAGGAAGAAGAACAAGAAGTACACTTGGATTATAACCCTGTTTTTGGAGCAAAGTGGTGTGCTGCACATTCGTTTGATGTCCCTCATAATGCTGGTATTGCATTCTCCTCACCAAATTTGTGTTGGCATCATTTGTTTTATGACAAACAATTTTATTAACTTGCAAATGAAATATATAGGTACTGAATATTATCGAAATCAGATTGACTTGATTCGAGAAGGTGCAGTTGGTTGGCAACCATATGATGATCTTCTGGAGCAGATGCCGTTTGAAGTTCATCAAGATTCTAATTGGTGCTTTGCTAGAGTACCACTCATGCATTTTTGGATTGTGGAGTTCCACTATCCATATAGGGTGATGCGACAATTTGGATTAAGACAACCCATTCCCCCTTCTCTTCCACGTGGCGAGGCAGAGGTTCAAAAACTTCGAAAAATTAAACATTCTGCAGGAAAATCGCATAATTGGGAGGAAGTCCACGCCAATTATGTTCAAGAATACAACCGTGTTGATGCAAGAGTGTGGCCAGACGATGTTCCCTTCGATGAAGCTAGTTTACCTGATTACAGACATTGGTTCCATCAAAATGGTATGTACACAGTATTCTTCGATTCTCAATGCTTGGGCAGCCTAGATAAACCTATCCCATATCCTCGAGATAGCATCGAATGGACTGGCTACATGCCTAGTGGTCCGCCACTGGCTCGAATTGTAAGTGTGTGTTACATTTTTCATTGATTATTTACAACATATAGTAATAAATGTGTCATGCAAGATTTGTTTTGTCACTTGCAGGGGTTACGCGAGATAAAGAATGCCGCATGGGGTATTAAATGTGTTATTACTAGTGGATGCAAGAAGATAGGGAAAACTATACTGAGGTCCTGTGTAGGAAATTTGTTGGATTTTAACCTGGAGCCTAGGCTGCAAAGCATGCTTACTGAGGCTAGGTTACCACTGAATATTGAAGATATTCCATCTGATGAAGAGGTTTCTGATATTGCTAACCCACCAAGCCCCCCAAAAGAGAGCAACTCCGATGTGTTCAATGAATGGATATACTCCGGCAAAGGTTTTACAACATACCTTAAGGCTGGTGAAGCGATGAGAGATGGGGAACCGACAACACAAGATGTAGGTCAAGTTACCCAATAAACCAACTCGAATGAGCTTGGTAGAGCTAGTAGGCTTGCATAAAGGAGTTCGTAGCGACTAGTTGGTTAGAATGGCCATCTCTAGAGCGACCTGGAGGGGTAGCTGACCAAATCTTTTTGTATTTGGCCCAAAAAAACAGTTCAGGAATTTTGTTTCTGCTATGGCAGATATGTATTGTAATAGTTCCCCAAAAAAATATTTGTTACTCCTTATTTCATAAGTTCATCTCGAGTATAATTTTGTTTACAAAATGTGGTACCACAAATGCAAATCATCAATCATGTCCATCCTTGATTGTATTATATGCCTTTCTAGTTACTCCACCTCTTCTCTCTGGATGATGTGCTCTTCCCCTGACATGTCCTCTTTCCATTGGATGATGTGCTATTTGGTTGACTCGGCCTCTTTCCTTTGGAAGATATGCTCTTCGCTTGACTCGGTGGAATGGTCTGTCTCTGGCTAGACGATGTACCTACAGTGAATGCAACAAAGTAAAATTACACGAAAATAAGTTCACATATACACCAGTACCACAAAACTAGTTTAGATACCTGCTAGATTATTGTCTGTTGTCGAACGCCGGGCTTGGTGTCCCATTCGCCTTCCTTGCATTTCATCCATGTACATTGGAATTCTTTTGTGTTGACGCCGCCCAAGATTTATCAAATTCTCATCAGGAACAATAATCGGGCCACTATATGTTGGCCACTCATTTTGGTTTCCGTAAGGATAAAATTGTCCAGCCCATGTGTTTGCAAGTACTTCAGAAGAGTAATATGGATGAACTATTTGATTTTCATTTAGATTCCTATACTTGCAAACAGCAAGCAAATGGGCACATGGCACACCGGTTAGGTTTGGCTTTAGGCAGTCACAAGATGGAGTAGTATTTGGTTGAAGAGTGACCTTGTACTTGAAGTCCTTATGAATAAAAAGAACATGATCCTCGTTGCGTAATGGAACCCTCTCATTGTCAACCTTGACCTCAAATATTCCAACTTCATCACCATACAAAATAACATGCATATGTCCTGCCTTGTGCTCCTTTTCACCAATAGTTTATCCACCCATTCGGACCGTTGCTTGCCTTCGTCAACCAAGTTATGAGCACTTCGCCTTCTTTCTACAAACCACTCCATGCACTTTGAAAATGTCTCCTCCACAATTGCTGCCACTGGTAGCCTTCGAGAAAGCCTGAACACATTGTTTAAGGACTCGGGCCCATTGCTTGTCATGATCCCACAACGGTAACCCCCATCCTTGCATTGAAATACCTTCTCAGGTTTATCTTTCTCATTTTTATCTTCCTACAAATACTTACCGCACTTTCTAAGATATGTCATTGCATCGGGACAAGTATGTTCAATAGATGACATGCCCTCCTCAAATCTACGAGGTTTCTTTTTCTTTACTGCCCACTTAAATATTTTCAAAACATCATCATCACGAAAAGCTTTGTACAAATTCTCTGCGACATGCTGAGAGCAAAAACGATGCACACACTCACCAGCACTTTCATTCCAACCAAGGTGCGGCTGCTTAAACACCCATTTGATTGCTTTGTGGCGATCTGAAATCACACACATGAATTTTCCAACACCAATTACCTCCCTTCGCAACCATCTCATGAACCAACCCCAGTTAGTTGCGTCCTCTTTCTCCACAATGGAAAATGCAAGAGGTATTAACTTGTTGTTAGCATCATATCCGCAAGCCATTATCAATCTGCCCCTGTATCTTCCTGATAGAAATGATGCATCCACACTTATTACTGGTCGAAGGTGGGGAACTGTTGCAATGCAAGGTCCAAATGCCCAAGCAACACATTGAAATTCTCTATGCCCTTCTTGTGCCACGGGTTTCAATAGAAGAACATACTTTGTACCTGGATTTTTAACTCTAATAGCCTCGAGGAATGGGCTGAGAAGATTGTATGATCCTTCCAGCTACCAAACAGTTGTGCTATAGCCTTCTCCCTTCCATGCCACAACTTATTATATGATGGTTTCACATTTCTGTAACGTTGTCTCACCAATGCCCGCACATTTTTTATACTCAACTCCAGGCCATCCTTCAGTGCTTCACGGATCACATCTGCCACTATAGAGGCCGATAACTGAGAATGGTCAGTTCTATTAGCCGGAGCACGACAAGTGTGAGAATAAGGACACTTCCTTATTTGCCAATATGAACCAATTTTCGTTGGTGTTGCATACAGCCTCCACATGCAGCTATCATCAATACACTCTGCTACAAGTTTAGATTGACTGCTTGTGCTGTACTTCACTTCTAAGTTTGCGTTTATGTGAAATTCACCAATCGCAATTTTGAGGTGCTCTGTTGAATCAAAACTCTGATGCTTTGACAATGGGCTCTGAAAGCGTTTCTTACATCCAAAAAACCTTCATCTGCTGTCGGCTCCGTTAGTATAGATATGTCACTAAAGGCTCTCACACCATTTTGTCCACATCTATACATGAACGGAAATGCATTAACATGATGCGCAACTCTTGGTTCTGAATCTTCGTCTGAACTCTGGCTCGGTGCGGCATCAGAATCATGCTCATCGTCATCATCATGTCCCGTCAAGTGCTCCTCTGGATCTGTACCCTCCTGGTCAAATGATTCATTAACAGTACTTGTTGGCAAATCATTTGCCATATTACCATGAGTGGAAGATGGAGCATTTTCCCTGTAAAAATCAGGACCACGTGTATTACTATTTGAGAAGGAATTAACAGATGTTTGATGCAATGGTGATTGTATTTCACTTCCATACCTTTGTGATTGCCTTTCAATTATTGGTATGCTGCTTCCACCGCTGACTTGGCTCAACATGTCTTGATTTGGCGTGAAATTAACATATAACTCTATCACTTGCCACGTTGTCCGGGACTTGGTCTTCTCAAAAATCATGTTCCACCCTCTTTCCTCATATAATGGAATTAATTGAAAATAATGTGGTCCGGGAGATCCAATATCATAACGAGCTTGGATATTCAGGTTGTTTTGAGCACCGACGTTAACATGCCCAAGCCCTCGACATGTCTCACTCTTGATGTCTTCAAAAGTGGTTTTCTCGCATGCTGAAAATGTTAATTTCGAAGGAACACTATACTCCACACCCATGGATCCATGTTGCACTTCACCATCTACGTAAACCAGAACGATTAACATGTTCTTATACTCACCTACAAACAAGAATGTGTAGGAAGTGAATAACCCAATTTTAAATTGATCTACTATAAACTGACGATTGAAAATTTGGCTTCTCATGAACTAGCCAATTAAGAACCATAACCCAGGAACAACAATCCAATAATATATAAAGTATCCACTTGTAAATCATTGAATCAGTTGTATAGACGATTCAAACAAGAAAGATGCACTAGGATCGTAGAACAACTAACATGAATCAACAACAAGATCGATTGGAGGATCCTAATGGAGAGTGGGTGGTGGGACGATGCCACCCCTTAGTGTTGTCGGCTGCGGGAGGGTGCTTACCGTACGTCGTGGTCAAGGATCGACGACTGCATGCATACTAGGGTTTATAGCCCATGGAAGTTCCATAAGTCAGCACGAAACGACCCGGTTTAGTCCGATCTAAGGGGTAGGCCAACGTCTTAATTGGACGTGGCTTGCCATAGCGTCCAGGCCTGGACGCTGGACGCTGTCTACAATAGCATCCGGGGCTGGACGTTGTCCTCAATGGCGTCCTTCCTATTTTTCAAATTTTCGCCCACCTTTGACTAGTTTCAGAATTACTGAATTATTAATTACTATTAATAAAAAATTCGGCGTATAGAGCATATGATCGGTGTGAAAAATCAATTCGTCTTTCAAAATATATGTAAGCAAGTAATAGAAAGTGGCACATTGGCCAGACCTACATGCGCGTCCATTGATGTATCGAGTTCGAATCTCACCATGTGCCTTTTCTTTTAGCAAACGTGGGGCATTTGCATGATTAAATATAAAGCAAGGGGTTTTCTGCAGAAGAACATGCCACATTGGCCCTTACAAGCAGGCCCCGCGTGTCAGTTTCCTTATGAAAAACGGTTTGAACGTGGACCAGCTGTATTTGTTGCGGCCAGCCCCAGACTTTGTATCTATCTGCAAAAAAAAAAAAAAACGTAAAGTGATACCAACGTGCAATTAACTTACAGATATGAACGGATCATGTTCTGAGAAATAGAAAAATCGCGTTTATTATCTTTATGATTCTGTGCTTTTAGCGTCCTCTTAAACTTTAGTATCTTACTTTGCCGGGACTGCGAGCCCGCTAAACCTAAATGTTATGTGGTTGTGGAGTTTCGATCCGGTTGGATGCTGCCTAGTGGCTTTATTAATTTAAAGTCGGACGCTTCGTGCGTCTACGTTCCAAAAAAAAAATAGAAAAATCACACTGGGCTATTCATCCATATAGCATATGCATATAGCTAAATCAGACTATTGCGAGTATTATCCGGAGGAAAAAAAGGGTACTGAAGAAATCAATTGAATTAAATAAATCACAAAAGATGCCCATGGTTACCGGTGCACACCTGATCAGAACATTCTTTTACATTATCGTCAAATCTTGATTATAGGATCGCCCATTCGGAACAAAAAGAAGGTGAAAAACAAACCGATCTTGAATAGTGTTTAGCACCAACTTAATCTCAAGTGAGCCGATCCAATTTTGATATACCATCGCTCGCCAATATTGTTTAAACTAGAAATATTCCACATGGATTTATCAGAAAATATGAATGCTATTGCATATCCCTTTGATCAAGTGGTGGAGTGATCATTTTAGAATTACACAGAGTGTTATACTCCCCGTTAGTGCGACACTTGACCATCCATCCACATTGCATCTACGTGGCTAAGTGGCTCAGGCTCATGGATTAGAGTAGTAAACCGTTGACATGGAGAAACAACAGAGGATGAACATCTGTGTCTGCTTGCTGCATGGTGGATTCCTGACTTGCTGTAGATCGCTTAGCAATAGGGCAGTAATCTGCGCCGGTGCGCCGGTCGAAAGTTTCGGCCGGTCGCACCGCAGCAGCCCGATTTACCTCTGTATTAACCGTCAGATCTAATCCTCACCAAGTCAACGCAGCTCATCTCTTTCTCCGCTGGTGTACACATCTAGCCGTCATTGATGAGCGAGGAACCCAGACTCGAAGCATCACCGGGCTTGGCCGCCCCCGGCGCCGGTCACCGCCCTCGCTACCGGTTGCCGCCCTCGCCGCCGGTGGCGACCCGTGTTTCATGCTGGCTTGGCGCATGCAGCAGCGTGTGAGCCGTGTGCTCCGGCGATGGTCACAACTCCGCTGCGACGGGTCGGAGCTGCGGCGGCGAAGATCACTGGACGCGCGCCCTCGAAGACGAGCTCATGTCTGAACCGAGGAAAGGCTTGAACGGTCGCACACCCTCTGTGTTGCAAACGTTGTTAAAAAGGCTTCAACCCCTGGATGGAAAAGCTTCAAGCCCTAGATGGAAAAGCTTCAACTGGCACTGTGATTCACGAGGAGATAGAACCGCTAAAGCAAAATGCTTCAACCTTAGATGAAAAAAGTTTCAACCAGATGATAGAGAGAGCTTTAACCAAGGGCTGCTCAAAACAAAAAAAAAATTACACAAAAGCTTCAACCATGGACGGAAGAAGCTTCAACCGTGTATGAGAAAGTTTCAATTATTAAGAAAGAAAGCTCCAACCTGACACCGCAACCAGAGAAAAGTTATGTGTTGTAGCAAAACGTGACGCCGGTCATAGCAAAATGCTATGCCGGTTGTAGCAAAATCTATGCCGGTTGAAGCATGTAGCAAAACTGCAGTGTTTTGTCATCTTCTTCCACCTCCAGTCGTCGCTGGTTGAAGTTTTTTTTTTTTTTGCATCGGTTGTAGCTTTCTAGACCGCCCGTTGCAACATCACGGGGGTGTCTCCCATGGTGCTCCCAGCTCGCCGTCCGCCTCGAGCTTGTAAGCCATGGGCAGGGACGAATCCAAGGGGGGACGAGGGGGGGCGAGACCCCCCCTAACAATCTCATTTTACTCGGTAGCGATTAGCAGGTCGGCAGAAAAAAGTGAATATTTAGCTAGTATCGCCCCCCCTGAGGCCCCCTGACCACCTGAAGCCCAACAAAATCACAAAGCCCATCCTTAACACGCCGCAGGAAATAGCCCAGCACGAAGGGACACCGTCAGATCGTTTGATTTTCCGTCGTCCGATGCCTGTCGCCAAGGTCTAGCTGTCTAGGGTAATTCCTGACCAGCGCCGTTTCAATCTGAGTCCATGACCAAGGCCGTTTCAATCTAAGCTTTAGGGCAATTCATGATCATCAACGTATCAATTTGAGCGGAGAATCCTTACTTGGACGAGATCGCGTCTAACGCGAACGAGGGCCATCTTTGCGCGGACGCGCGGCCGGCCGGCCGCGCAACCAGTTGAGAGAAGCGGCGACCAAGGAAAGGGTTAGGTTAGTCTGTTTCTCACTCATTGATTTGTCCTTGCTTATGTTTCTAAATCAGATTAATGGATGCCTTCAGAACTACACAAATCGAATGGTAGTAATAACTGTATAAAAGTAAAAGATTGGGGATATATCCCTGTACCCATTGGACAAGCTTTTGCATTGTTTGCCCCATCCAATACTACATTGTTTTAGTTCATTAACAGGTGAATTGCTTTGGCATTTGCTTGATGGTAACTTTTGATAAAAATTAAACTTGCTCACAGCAGAACATGTTTTGACAAAGATTTAGTTCGTTAACTAGGTTGTCTCTTCAAAAAAAAATGAGTCTCTGTACTAGAGGATTTTTTTTGCCCCCCTATGTTCAAATCCTGGCTCCGTCCCTGGCCATGGGTAACTTGCATGTGAGTTCGCAGGTGATGCCCCCTGTCATGGTAGCACCGGTGCCCAGCCCGATCGCGCGTGCGGCCATGGCTTATGTGCGCGTCGACTCAAACCGTGGCAGCAAAACACGACGCCAATTGTAGCTGAGTGGGATGCCGGTTGTAGCAAAATGTGACACTGGTTGTAGCACGTAGCACAAAACACGGCGTTTGCAGTGTTGCTCGGAACAGCGCCGCCGTCCTTGCAGCTCGCCGTCCTCGCAGCTCGCCGTCACCACGCTCGCCATCCATGATGGCAGCTCTCCTGGGTACCGGTTGCAGCAGGAAACGACATGGTTCCAGCTTCCGCCGAGGCCGGTGAGCGAGGACGGCGAACGGCAACGAGGACGGCCGGTGCGGGTGGCCATCGGCGATGAGGACGGCCGGCGAGGACGGCCAACTGAGGCAGGGACCGGCGAGATGAAAGAGAGAGAGGAAGCAGCGCAGCCGCGTGGGGCATTTAAATGGCGAGTGATTGGTCGGCCCTGTCAGCCTCGTGTCCCCGCCACGCGGAAAGGCTGGCCATACGATGGGAGGGGATCGCACGGGTCGCGCGCGACCGGCCGAGTAGTTCGGCCGGCACCCCGGCCTCAAACGTTTCCCTTAGCAATACATCTATACACCTCACGTTGCGTTGACAGACCGCGTGCCACACAGGAGAACAACAAAATATATCAGCGTAAGTTACGCTAACTACTGGGTGCCACATCAATGGAGTTTTTACCCAGCGTGCAGCAATGAGTCATCAGCACTATGGCATTTCCCAATGAATCCTAGTCCTAGCTCAAATTAACAGCAACACCACATTTCGAAAGGAAGCCTCCTGATCATATTTCCTTGTACTACTTGCTAAGACAGTGTGGTTTGCTGTTACTACCATATATAGTGTGCCTGGTGAGTGCATATCTACAGTGGCACAGATGTACATAGCTCTTGTAGACAAGCTCATGTCTCACTCGTATTTATTATTCCTTTCGGACATGATAACGTCAGTTTGGTGTGTCCCTCTACCTGGGTTTTGAGATATAACCTCTTGCTTGATCGTGTAATTCAAACGTGCAACAAACAGTGCTCCCGGCAGAAAATCTTCTTTCAAATACTCTAAATCTTCAAAACATATCACACATGTACCTGTTTGGGTTCTGTAAGTCCCTGTAAACCCTGACTGAAATTAAAATTAAATATGAATAACAGATCGAAATCTGAGAAGGGAAAAACAAGTCTTGCCACCGCGGCATACCCGCGGGCGATTCAGGTGGGGGCTGCACGTGGAGCCATTCTAGCCTCCCTCCTAATGCCGGGGGCACTGAGGAGTCCATGACTGCCCAGCCGACCAGATCGACACGCACACAACACCCCAAAGTTTTCCAAATCGCATCATTTGCTCATTAGTTATGTGCAGTTTGTAAGTACACTTAGCGGGACGCACTCACAATCCAGCACAAGCACTCAGAAAGTCAGAAATACAAACCACACATTCACCAAACACATGTGCTTGGTGCATGCGTGCATTGCCCATCTAAGTACACATAAAGTCTTCCGCGGGATAGCTCAAGTGATCTCAAGCATTTATACACGAGTTAGATTGGGACGGAAGCTAATTACAGCAACACTGAGTCCAACTGGATGCCCTGGCCATAATCTTAAACTTACTACATCACACAGTTTACTACATAAGTCTAATGCTGTTTGTTAGAAGGGAATAGAGAGGTATTGGTGAAATCGATGAGGTATTATTGAGTTTCGAGGGCAAGTATATGTTAAGTACAAGACCTGGAAGGTAAGACACCTCTCCCAAAGATAAGGTAGGAGATGGATTAGAAATCCTAAACTACCAAATAGAAGTAACCCAAATATATCTCTAACCCCCCCCCCCTCCCCCGCGCCGCGCGCAGTCGTAGTGGTAGCGTTGCGAAGAATAGGAGCGTCACCGACGGTCAGACTGTAGAGAATAGCAGCTGACGGGCTGACATCACCCCCCAGTCACAGTGGGAGTGTCGTGGACGGTGTCACGTCACGGACGTGTGGACTGTAGAGGAAGACGATGAGTTGCTCAAGCGAGGTGATAGCCCTTTGTGGCGTTGCCGAGGTAGCCGAGAGCGTGGGTGGTGTAGCCGTGACGAGGTAGCCGTGCCAGAATGCCGTGGTCGATGTCAATTCGAGGTGGCCGGTGTCGAGGATGTCGCCGTGGAGTCGCAGGCGCGAGGAGGCGTCAAGTTAGTCATGAGCACAGTGGTGTCGAAGTAGTGGAGCGCCGAGAAGAGGATATTATTGACGAGGCGTCGCGCCGGGTTTGCCAAGTCGGGAGACACATCTTGGATGAAGGCAAGCATCGGTGTTGCTAGCACCGGGCATGAGTAGATGGACGAAGACGAAGTTGATGAAACGCGGCACCAAGCTTGCCAGGCCCGGGGACACGTCGTGAACGAAGGCACGCATCGATGTTGCTAGCACCATGCATGCGTAGATGAGGGACCTGCATGAGCTGTATGCCGTGTCGAGGAGTCGGATGGGAAGCAGAGAAGGAGACTCAAGGATGGTTGTGGCGACAATCGGCGTGGGGCCGATGTCACCAACGGTGGTCGAAGTAGAAAAAGTAGTCTACGAAGATGACGACGACGCTGGCGACGAGCTGGTGCTGGACGAAGACGGAGCAGGTGGATGGGTGACGGTAGCGACGGTGCTTGAAGTAGGTGAAGAACCTGATAGCGTGAAGACGACCATCGCGGACGGAGGCACTCCCGATCCATGGGAGACGGCGCGGCGCATATCACAGGAATCCGACGCGCAGGGATGCCCGCGGCGCTGCGGCCCGAAGGTGCAACGCAGCGGCAGCAGGCGGGTCAGGGCGACGGTGGGAAGACCACGGGCTGTGGCGCTATGGCCCGAATGGGCGACGCAACAGCGGCGCGCGAGTCGGTGCAGCCATGGGGATGACCTCAGTCGGTGGCGAAGACCGCGTGCCACGCTCGCTACGGTTTGATGGGTTGACGAAGCAGTAATGCGAGGGGCGGTGCAGCCATAGGGATTACCTCAGTGCGGCCACCGCAGGTTGCGACACTACGGCCCGAAGGGGCGATGCAGCGGTACCACGTAGCTCGTTGTAGACACGGAGATAACCACGGGGCGGCGGCACTGCGGCCCAATGGGGCGACGCAGCGGCAGCCTATTGCTCAATTGGTGGAGGGGCACGCTAAACTCGGGGAGGATCTTCATGGGACCTGCGGAGGCACGCGCAATCGATGGGTCATGTCAGTCGCACGACGTAGATGGGGCAGATTGCAGCGGCAGGCGGGTGACTAATCTGATCGCGTGAGAGGTTGGGGACGCTGCTTGGTGTAGGCAGGGTGGTGGCGGGGTCCAAGCTGAAGCTGGAGGCGACGACTGGCGTAGGACGACGGGCAGACAAGTGCTTTAGCGGCGACGCGTGTGAGGCTAACACAACACCGTCGCCCCTGCAGTGATGCCCGAGCAGCCAACACAACTGCGACGCGCAAGCGGCCAGGCATGAAGCGGTGAACGCAACAACGTGCAGACGCAGCCATACATGTGCGGTGGAGGCGGGAGGTCATGCAGGAGACCCGGTCGGAGTAGGGCTACTACGGCTGGCATATATCGACGAGCGGGCTGGCGCGTGAACGGCGACTATGATGGGCCGCCGCATGGCGCAAGGCCACCGGGTCGGTGAAGAAGCCGGCCGGTTGCGCCGATGTTGGAGTAGAGGCGCATGGGGGTCGACGGTGGCGGCAGCGACACAAACTGATTTTAGATCGAAAAACCAAAGAGTAAACACCGATCAAAGCGACCGGTGAGAAAGAAAAAACCTGTATCAAAGGATCGGGAAAAAGACTCACTAGAGCATCCCGTCGACATGACCGGCGGATGAGCCCTACGTATGGGCGGCGCAGCCTCCGGCGGCGGTCATGGAGACCGACCGCCACGATGGCGGCACGGAGTAGAAGCGGCAGGCGGCGGCTAGGGTTGGATCGATTAGGCTAATACCATGTTAAAGAAAATAGGGAGGGACTGGTGGAATCGATGATGTATTATTGAGTCTCGAGAGCGAGTATATATTGAGTAGAAGACTTGGAAGACAGGACGTCTCTTCTAAAGATAAGGTAGGAATCAGTTACAAATCGTAGACTACCCAATACATATAACCCCAATATATCTCTAACACTATTAAGCTCAGTGTGATCTCAACAACTTCCAGACCAGTTTACCTGGGATGGAGCTGATCATGTCACCGCTGGCTCAAAATAGAGGTTTTAATTCGCACATAACATCATCGCAGCTAACAAGTCGCCGTAGTCCCAAAACTTATCACCGGGTGTGCCTGCTGTCCTTGATGTCCCTTTTTTAAAAAAGGAGGATGACTCCC
Organism: Triticum urartu; assembly: GCF_056163025.1. Taxonomy (NCBI): domain Eukaryota; kingdom Viridiplantae; phylum Streptophyta; class Magnoliopsida; order Poales; family Poaceae; genus Triticum; species Triticum urartu. The sequence continues at coordinate 33,917,753 of NC_141874.1, read as the reverse complement.
AGCCTCTGCATCTGGGAGCTGCATACGGTCATTGTATTAATTATTTTTAAGGACCTTACAAAATAGTACAACAATATGTCTGAATCTGTCATCTTGGCAACATATGCCGCTACTACAATTCATATGATGAAGGGGTGCACAAATACCCAGACATCTCACATAAGCGTAACATCTAAAGCCGGAGGCCCAGACAGAGCCACATACCGGGTTCGGGTCACAAACCGATCTGACGCACTCACATGTGTCGTCGCCGCCATCTTCCACTGGTCCATCTTCAGAGTAGATTGAGGTGCCAACCTTGGCAGGTGTCTCCGCCATCGAAGCCACCATGACGCCAAACGACGACCTCCACCTACGCGAGTCTATATCCAAGCAACGGACGCAGATCCATGTTAGGATAGGGCCGCACCACCGCCGTAGCCCACCACCCACAAGCGCCACCCAGCCTCAAAGATCCCAAAGCAGCGCCTTCAAGAAGGGAACGGCACCGTGAGGGCCGTCGCCGCCCAACAAAGTTAGGACTGTCGCCCGCGGGACCTAGTGGAAGGGGAAGTGAGGGGATCAGTCCTATGTTTTTGCTTTCCGTTTGTGAATTTTCTCGGCCCTAACCGAGATGGCCGAAATTCGGTCATTTCAAAAATCTCGAACAAAATTATGAAACCAAAATTTGAAATTTGACCAAAATTTAACCGAAATATGAACCAAAATAAAATAAAATCAAGTGGAACAAAAGCTAACTATCCGCATAACTCTCATGAGTACAAAATATATTGTTTAGCAGATTACTATGGGAATTAGAAACATCATCAAAGAAACCTCACTTATTAGTTCAAGACCTGACGCTCCACACAAACATCTTGCAAGAAAAGTCCATGCAGAGATCGCCATGGAGCAGCATGACGGAGGCTTCAAGAACTGGGAGAGAAGATTTGTTAATTGCATCGACAATGACAGGGGAGGGGAGGGGATGTTGTCGACGGAATCAGCCGCATCCAACAAAGGTCGGCGACAGTGGCCGGGGAGGCACGCCTGCTGCTGTGCCCGTGTACGGTTGAGCATTTTACTGAGGCAAATCGTACTGCAAACGTTCAAGACGTTGGGTTGGGCCATGACAATTCAAATTGGGCCGAAAAGTTTGACCGATCAAGACACTTACCGGGCCAGGCCGAGATGGCCGAATTTCGGCCGAAATCTGATTTTCTCGGCCGAAAATCAAAACAGAGAATCAGTCCATACAGACGCCTCCAAGGAGGGGAACGACGCCCTCAGGCGTCACCGTCGACGCGGTCGGCCTTGGCCGACCAGGGATTTTGTCCGAGCTAGATCCCCGCCACTAGCAACGCCTCCTGTACAGAACCGGCGACCCAAGAAAGCATGGCCCAACGAGGCTGGCCCGCACGCCGAACAGGGGAGGAGGGGAGGCGCCAGATCGCGCCCACCGGCCAGCGCAGAAACCGCCGCCGGCCGCCAACGACCACCGGATCCCACCGCCGGCCGCCAACGACCACCGGATCCCGCCGCCCACCCGGCCAGGATGCGAGATCCACCGCCCGCACGGCTGCTAGCCGGCCGTGCCTTGCCAATGAAGCCGTCGCTCCACATGCGGAGTACCCCACACAGAGGCAGGGAAACTGAGGCCCCGCCGCCACCATCCTTGGCGCCCCGGGCTTGCCCGGCGGCTGCCTCAGGCGACGGTGAGGAAGGGAAGAGGGGGAGGGGCGGCTAGGGAGGAGGAGGGAGGAAGAGGAGGGGTGGCTAGGGAGGAGGGTAAGGCTGTCTATGACCCAAGAACAAATGACCAAAGGACAAGCCTTGTTGTCCCTTAGGACAACAGCGCCTCGATCATGAAATCACACAGCTCTACCCTCTTGGGCGATGTTGAAATCACGTCGTATGCAACTGAACTCATGAGATAGTTTACCCGTTTGTTTTTTCTGCACCTTCTAATCAACCATCGTAAATAACAGTCACAGATTATGCAGCATAACCATTTTGAATTTCTGTTCTTACCATGGAACTACACATCCACGCCCGTGGGATCCTAATCTTACACTATTCTACTAGATATGTAATGTAGCAAGTGTCACACCTTGATGCCGTGACCAGTAATTTGTGTAACCTTGGCAGGTGTGTTTCTTTCTTCACTTCTCCTCGCAAGTGGGATGAATTTGATGTCTTGAAGCACTATCTCTCCCCTAACATCACATGAGGATAGTTTTACATGCTGGAAACATGATAGTTATATAATTTAATCTGACTTGTTGGCATTCACCAACTTATAGACTGCCGAACTTATCAAGCTGAGTTGTTTAAGTGGGCTCATTTTCACCTTGGCGAAGCCTAGCTCAGCTTGGTCAAGCTCGTGGGATTCCTGGCTCAAAGACTTTAGATCGAACTTGAAGGCTGGACAAGGCCAATAAAATCATTTAATGACATAGCTCATGCTAGTAATGACGATGTATACATTCGTCCGGTCCCTCTCAATCTAGGCTCCCAGGCGCCGCTCTCCAGACCCGAATGCAGCCTCTCGCATGGAGCCTCTACATGCTGAGGTTGCTCACTCACTGCTACAAGGCGCCCACTGTTCTCACTCGACAGCTGAAGAATTTAGTGTTCTTGTAGTTCAAAGTATTTTTAGTTGTTGCTCAAAAGTATTCAAATGTATATGTCGTCGAAAATTTCAGTTATATACCTCGCACTAATTTTGCTCTATTTTGTCATATTTGCATATTGCTCTCCTTTCTCATATGGCAAATCTTCTACTTTCAGCCATTATCAGGTGAAAAACCAACCATTCTACTTTTGGGCAGAACAGGGCGAGCTTCATTGAGCAAGGGTGCAGTGTGAGAGGAGTCTATAGACGCTGTATGTCATATCTTTTGTCTTGCCTCTAATTATGACGAGCTCCAGGCAGGCTTTGGCCGAGCTTGTCTCACGTAAGCTCATGTCCAGCATTCGTCCAGGCCTACCCCGCCAGGAGCGCACGCTCATGACCATGAGAAAGGTGTGGCAGCTCCTGGGTGTAGGTGCACCCGTATAAACAGTACACTTGAAAAAAAATGAAACAAAGTCAAAAAAATTCGAATTTTTTTGCATCAAACTAGATCAAAAGTTTTAGCTTTCTGCAAAGTTTCGTGACCAAATAACATTTGAGGAGCCCTCAGCAAAAATAACAAAATCACTCATTTTGTTTTTTTGCTGAGGGCTCCTCAAATGTTATTTGGTCACCAAATTTTGCAAGAAGCCAAAACTTTTGATCTAGTTTGATGTCCCAAATTTCAGATTTTTTTCAGTTTTGTTTTGTATTTTTTTCAAATGTACTGTTCATGTGGGTGTAGGTGCACCCGGGAGTAGAGAATCCAGCTGTTCATGGTGTAGTCTGTTGTGTTTGGTCGACAGGAATTGCCAGCAAATCAGTAGTGTACTGTTTCCCAGTGCCTCCTAATCCCGCAATCTACTCCTCTTCTTAGACTAGTCATAGTGGGAGTAACTTAGCTAATAACATAACGCATCCCAAAACAAGTTTGCTTATGTGGCACTTAGTTAATGAGGAGAGAGATGTTCAGAGTAACATATTATGTTATCATCACATAGCGCTTCTTAAAAAATGTTGAGTCTATGAGCTAATAAATGAAGCAATCTATAACACTACTACAATGCTTTGCACTATGGAGATAGTAACTTAGACTAATGTCATATACATGACACTAGTCTAAAATACTCCCACTATGACCAGCCTTACGGAAACGGTGTGATCTGTTATCTGTCGGCCCTTAATACCATGGAGAGTGCTGCATAGGCATGGACACATGCAGCAAGTGCCACGCCACGGTTTTGTGACATGAAAATATAACGGATCAACATAAAAACTTCGGCTAGCGTTTTTCACTCTTCGCTTCTCCTATCAAGCCAAATGAATTTGATGCCTTGAAGAACTTTTCTCTCCCCCAAACCCCATCTGTTCAGACAACGAACATGACATAGCAAATATACACATGCGCGCCATATAAAACAAGTACTCCTACAGGAAACTCTAATCATCAGCATATTGAAAGTTTATAATATCGTGTATCAGATGTCAGTTCTAAGCTGATTCAGTGCGTAAGGTTTGTGTTAGAATAAATTCGAGGCACACCGTTGATCATCCAAGGACAAAGCAATCACACGAACACGACACCGAGATTTGTTAACGAGGTTCACCGATATGGGTACATCCCTGGGGCCTGACTATAGGCGCTCCTCCCCATGATACCGCTACAATACCACACCCGGTCGCCCTGAACACCGGCACATGCTACCGGCTTCCCCTGCGCTTCGATGCTATTATGTTGGCATAGGTTACATCGTGTGTCTACCCCCGCTATATATGAGAGGCTTAGAATACAAGTGTCCTACTTGGACATGGCCATATCCTATCCAAACACAATACAACTACAAGTCCAACTGTAACCTACCATATTCGACAAAACTCTAACAAACTCCACCTTGGCGAATATACTCCATCACCCTGGATTTATCCATGTGTCAAACTTCCATGTACATTGGACTTGAGCTTATCCCATGAGCACCGCTGCTACTCCAAAGACTCCATATGACTACACCTGCAACTTGTAGTCTCTTCTTTTCTTGACCACAATCAACACTCGAGCAAAATTAAGTTACTTGTTACTCTAGTTTGTGCTCCCAACTTTCAGAGTATCCGTCCAACGCAATCACACACTGATCACTGACCCGCGTGAAAATGAACAACTCACATATTGGGTGTCACACATAAGAGTTATCTGAACTCAAAATCACCGCTCCTTTCTTGACCGCCTGTTTGAAACTTGAAGGAATTCACCGTTGCTTGTAATCATTCCGAGTCAAATTCGCAGCTGTTTCACCACATGTATGACCACTAGAGCCCTGGCCCGTTTCCATGTCCCGTGCGTACCGCATGCCTCGCCGCTATTACCGTGTCGAGCCTCCACTGTCCCGGTCGAGTCTCAAGGGCCGCGCACCCACACCACTCAACCCCCACTGTAGAGTACCACCGATAATCACCGAACGATGACGAGTTTCATGCTTTCATCAGACCATTGGGCTCCAGTCCGAATTGCATGTCACTCGCTTTTCCCAACTGAATAGGCTTCGACTCTTTGTCGACTTACGCCGTAGCCCCTCAATCCAACTCCACCTTCAACATGACTCCTTGGTAGAGGATCAGTCCACCCTGCGCTCCGTCGACATCAAGCTCCATGTGTACATCACCTTGAATCTACCCCGCGCCATAGCCTTGTCAAAGCCACACAAGCCCTTGGGCCTGCGCCATGTGTTTTCACGCCCAGAAGTCGGTCACCATCAGCATCACACTTATATGTTGTCGTCGCCGATTCCACCACCGTCTTCTGTACCAACCGACATCCAAGTCGATCCGTCAGACTGTCCAGTCCGACCCAGCCGAACTTCTCCGACTGCAGACACATTCCAGACTTCTCAAGTCGTCACCGTGACCACCGTCATCCATACACACATGTGTACCGACAAAGAAAAACCAAAGAAAAAAAAATTCCCTCATAGCTTTCCCGTGTGAACCACATAGTATGTTGCTTCTGGATCCCTTCTTTTATTTCTTTCTTGATGATAGCATCACGATCAAACTCTAGGTCCTTGTGCCAATTTTTTTTTCAAACAAATCTCCAGGTTCATGCAAAGCCTTCCGCTCCACCATACAGCACACACGTGCCTCGCGCCACGTCCCAGACCTGAACGTGCACGCCAGCCTGCCGCAGCTTGACTCAGGCTCGGCCTGCTGGGCCAGCTGCCAACCGTCCTCTGCGCCTCGGCCCACTAGCACCACACTGTCCTGGCTACGGGCGCACCTGCATCGCTCCACACCGCCGCCTCGCTGCTGCACAATCGATCTGCTGTAGCACACGTACACGGTCACACCAGCAACCCACCGAGATCGCCCACCGCCTGTCCGTACGTGGCCCAACTCGCGGCATCGCTGTAGCGTACTCCGCGCCTCGTGCCATGAGAACCTACGCGAATCGATCTGGCTCGCCTTCCGCGCTGTGCCGCCGCTTCCACATCTGATCTGATCCCGCCGAGGAACACGCAGTAATGAGCGACAACCTGCTTCGGCCCATGCATCTGCTTCCGATCGCTTCAGTACTCGCTGACTTCTCTGATCGCTTTCCTGTTGCACGTAGGGACTATACCGATCTATGTCGAACTTTCCTCCTCTAGATCAACACCATGGCCTCAAATCGAACCTTACTTGTGATACCACTTGTTAGAATAAATCCGAGGCACACCGTTGATCATTTAAGGACCAAGCAATCACACGAGCACGACACCGAGATTTGTTAACGAGGTTCACCGATATGGGTACATCCCCGGGGCTTGACTATGGGCGCTCCTCCCCATGATACCGTTACAATACCACAACCGGTCGCCCTGGACACCGGCACATGCCGCCAGCTTCCCCTGCGCTCCGGTGCTATTATGTTGGCATAGGTTACATCGTGTGTCTACCCCCGCTATATATGAAAGGCCTAGGATACAAGTGTCCTACTTGGACATGGCCATATCCTATCTAAATACAATACAACTACAAGTCCAACTGTAACCTATCTTGTACACTATATTCGACACAATCTAACAGTTTTCCGGCCATCTGATTGCGGTGCACGGATGGCGGCGAATGGTTCATGGCACGAGGCTGGCAGCCACGTCACCTCATGGAACCGTTCACTGTTAACAACGTGTTGCACATGGCCTAGGGGCGCACCGGCCTAGATCACAGCCGGGCTAGTTAGGTAGATGTTGTTAGGCTATATTGTTGTAACTACTTTACCTATCTTATCTCTCTCTTTCTTGATCATCAAGCTGTAATCTCAACCACATTTTATGCTTATCAAGAAGATGCGTCTGCCTATATTAACGCGCAAACATCGCCTTGAGAGAGGTACGGCATTCTCCGCTAGTTTACATGGTATAAAGAGCCTCCTCTATTCAATACATCTAGCAGAACCAATCGCCAGCCATGCCGTCCTCCTCAAGCGCCGTCCAGATCAACCTTCCCGGGCAGGTCGCCAAGAAGCTCACCCGCACCAACTACGTTATGTGGCGTGCTCAGGTGACACCGCAGCTGAGGGGAGCCCG